>NC_091495.1:6124058-6482793 GCF_947461875.1 Haliaeetus albicilla | reverse complement strand
AAACCCACAAATGGTAAATGATGGCCAGAAAACGCAGTGTGTGATGGTGGAGGCATTGTTTCCTAGAAAAATAATAGGACAGTTGATTAAGTAATATACCACTTGACTCAAAAGAAAAAGATTTTTCGAGTTTAACCATATGTGAAGTGTTAGTGATAGTATTATATTAACTATATTCACAGCCATCCTTATCTACAGCCCAAATAAGAAACGGCATCACCTAAATCTATTTATAATAGCATGCAACATAAAAAAATACAGCATGCTGGCACAAAAATGCTTTTCTAATTAAATAGGCTATGATTAGAGGAAAGCAGAATATTATGCCTATTAAAAGCCAATTTATTCCTTCTTTTTTCCAAGAAGCTATTAGCACAAAGAGTATCGCCTTTTATTCCCTCCTATACTTTTCTCTGCTATAGAGTCAGCAGGGCTTCCTGCCTCTAAATTTACCAACCCCACTTCTGAGCAGGCTCGCTCTATTTGGAGAAAACAACAGTCAGACATTTACTAGAAAGAAGTAACACAACAGGGTTTTCTAATCCCATTAGTGCTTTGACCATTTCTTCCTTCATTGCTCCTTTTTCCTGCCAGACAAAGAACTACAAACCAAGACAAACCTTTGAGCTTCCCCTCAGGCTAAAATAACCCTGTTACTATATTATTCGAACCATTATTAAGTTCTAATATTCTTAAATATCCTGTTAGAAGTTTCCTGTTTAACCCCAAGATGCAAGGGTTTATGTTGCTATACTAGAAATGGCCTTAGCAGTCATCGAAAGAAACTCCCTAAGAAGATTATCACACTGAAAGTGCTAAAAGGTTCTAAATTTTAAGAGAAGGTAACATAATGATTTCTTTTGAACAAAAAACCCACCAATGACATGGCTAGATTATATAAGTACATCAAGTCCACCTTGGTGAGCATTTTGGAAACTAAGGACAAGACCAAATTACAAAACCCTAACTTTCCACTAACTGATAATAAAAATATCAATTATTACACACTATGGTTAGGAAAAGTAAAATTCTTTACTTCTCTTTATACTTTATTTTCATATTTCATAGATTCAAGTTTCAAAACTGTCTTTACGAATAACTTTAAAGACGACCAAATGCATAATTGTGTGATTTCAACAGCCCATATGACAGTTTTCAGTTACCACACTGGTAACTGAGTGTTGGTTCTAAAATATCATCTCTATTGATAACAGTGTAAGATTCTGTAGAGAATTTGTTTCTTTGCTGATTCTTTGGCAGAGAACAAAAAACTTATTTCTTGCTACTTGTGTAAATTCAACTGTATTATCATACTGACAAAATTATAACTGAATCTATGTCTGTCATGCCTATCAGTAAGGCTACTAAACCAAACAGTTAAAAACTAAAAACCTGCAGAACTTAGGCTGCCTAACACCACTGGTTTGTCCTTTGTGTTTATGTGTACTTCTAACATATTGTTTGAATTTCATTATTACGTATATAATTTTTTCATGGGACCACAGACTCATTCCAAGTTCAGGCAGAACAATAACCATCATGGCTTTTTCAACACTGCCTTTTATCTTCAGCACTGGGCATTCCTCATTTGCTGTATGCCATTCAAACCTTGCAAAGAATTTAAAAGAAAAGAAAAAGTCCCATGGGCTTATCTGTGGTGCTGACTTCCGCAATAGTAATGCAAGTATGTGAACCTTCCTCAAAAGATGTGTATGAAAGACGGCAGGAAAAACACCTCCAAAGGTACATAGAAGAATTTGAGGGGAAGCAATACTAAATACAATGCCCACTAGTTGACGCAAAAATGTAAAACACCCTCAGTCATGCAATGCCTCAGGCTAGGTTTTTTTCAGAGATGCTAGGTGCGAAAAGAAATGGTAAAAATATAACCTTAAATTAAACAAAAACAAAAAAAACTACCTTTACATGTTTCAAGTGAGGAAACTGAAAATGAAGCTCCAGAAACTAGTGTTCATCTCGAACAGTTCAATGGCATTGCTTTTCACCCCCAAAGTCTAAAGCAAATTAAGAACTGGACTCCGTTTTCAAGTCTGAGCCCAACAACTCATCACAGGAGCATTCTTTCTTCACCTGCAGCTCCCTGCTTCTTTACAATGGGGAAACATTCACACAACACAGGCACCTTTTGAGTGCCTCAGCTGGGAGATTAGGCCCTAAAATGGAAGACCCCCAGGGCCAACATTAGAACGTATGAATAACCTCTAAAAGGTATTTCAGCTTCACAGACACAGCTTCACAAAGACTTGCTACACAGAGCATCCATTCCTGCTACCCCACCCTGATAGCTGTTCCTGGACAGAATAATGTGCAAACAGATATCTGAAGACTGTGTAAAAAGTTTTAAGATAAAAATACTTCAGTTGAGAAGGGAGATGAGCAATACCAGATGCAAATAAGGAAAACCGGGGGGGGGGGGGGGGGGGGGGGAAGTTGTCCTAGGCAGCTATACTGATTTGCTTAATTTGGCTATATGAAAGGACTCTGAGACCTAATGGTCCACACCACATATGTCTACCACTGGATTTCATCTAGTCAAAGTGTTTGCATGTTTTACTGTGCAGCTGGAAGAAAAGGCATGCAAATAATGATCATCTTGCCTGTATCAATTCAGGTTGCCTATCACTTATTTGCAGGTCCAGGAAGCTCAGTGGAACTGAGATGCACAGGCAGTTCAGAAAACAAAAGCTAAAATGGTGAAAATGCTTCACCTTGCATGCAAACAGCAGGTTTCTGCATCTTTCACCCCCCCCCAAAGTATTTCCAAGGAGACAACACAAGGCATTCCTCTGCTACTAAGACCTCTCTCATTTGTCAAAGTTCTTGTTCAAAAGCATAGAAACACTAAGGTTGTTAAAAATCAATAGCTGCAAAGCTTTTTAAGTAAAGGCAAAATCATTTCTTTCTCACTAAGACTGTTCCTGAAAAAGTGGCTGTAACATTTCTCCTAAATTTCCCAAAACTCAACTGAAGTTAGAAAACAAGCTGGAAAAATTTTAGTGGGAATGAACTGAATGGAATCTGACAGAGATATGAGCAATTAGAGTAGAGCACAATAAAATGCATTAGGCAAACTTAATACAAGTCTAAACCATGCTCTGCTAGAAATACTGTGTCTTGCAGACTATCTACATGTAAATATATTATTTTTTGTAAGACACGGACACTAAGAACTTGTTACTGCAAGTAGCAGATACATGTGTTAGTTAAATACGTGTAAAGTTACAATGAATTTACAAAACTAAACTGAAGTTATCCTTACACATCTATGTTTGGAGCATCAGCCTCCAAACTATGAATGTATTTGCCCCACAGTTCTTCAAAGCAGCACTTATTTGTTATTTATGCAGGACATAGTGAACACACTGAAATAAACTGCCATTTACATGTATTTTGTTATAAAGTATACTACAAAAGCAGATTTGTCAAAACGTGAATTCTATACTTACAGAATTTTTTAAGCAATCATCATCCACATCGAAGTTTGATGTATCAGTGGGGCTGCTGACTTCTGGGATATAAGGTGCCTCACAGTTTCTAATGTTGTCCCAATCAATCCCAGCAAAAAATGGATGGTTCTTAAAGTCTTCTATGCCATTTTGTCCAAGTCGATGCTCCCTGCTACAAATGAGCCTTCGGATGAGGTCCTTTGCACTTTCAGAGACATCTGTCACTTGGGCAGGAAACTGAAACCTCTCCTTAAAGATTAAAATAAGAGAAAATAGTTTATTACCAAGAAAAAGTTGGAAAAATCACCCTTCTTAGTGAAAATCATTATGTAGAAAAAGAAACATGCAAATGTTCCAGCTCTTAAATACATGCAGTAAGGTTTCTAGGAAAAAGACTTCTCCAAAGGATAGAAACTATTGAAATTTTTTGGTCTCCTAGTTTTTCTTCTTTATTTAAATTTCTCTTACACTGTTGACTTCTACAGCTACCTCCATGTGGAAGAACATTTAAGAATCTTCTGCATAAGCCAACCAATGGATCCGCCAGAAGAAAGTAACACAAAAGGAGTGATATAACGTAGCCAAGATTTACTCCATAGAGTGAACTAACAGCCATGTTTCCAAATCCAGACTTAGTTTTGAACTGCTTTATCCTACAGCAAAGCCATCTGCAATTCATAACCATAAACTTACTATATGGAAACATATTTTTTGTTTTACATTTATGAACGTTAACATAATTAGTACATAAAACCTCGTTTTTAAATAAGCCTTCAAGTTACCCTATTACTTATTAAAAATTAGCTTAGAGAGAGACAGAAAGAGAAAGTGCACTAACTTTGTGGTTCATTATTTTCCCATAGGTCTCCACCAAGGACTCAGCATAAAAGGGCGTTTCTCCATAAAGCATTTCATACATGCAAACGCCTAAGGACCACCAGTCACACTCGGGCCCATACTTCCCTTTTCCATCTTCCATGGCCTGCAAGATTTCTGGAGAGATGTAGTCTGGTGTTCCAACTGCCACTGAAGATTGAACCTGTAGAAGTTACATTTCCAGGACTAAAATCAACTGCCATCATTACGGACACTGCCGTTTGTGGCACTGTGCATGTGCATATAAATTTAGCCTAATGTTCTGGTTGTAACAGTAACAACTAAACACAAACAAAGACTTCTAAATTCATTAAAAAATACTTAAGCATCCATAGCACTACATTAATAGGCATCGCGATAACATACTTTTGCTAAACTCTTACAAATATTTAATAACAGAGAAAGAACAAAACTGTCAATTCTTAGGCTTAGAACTGTTAAGTAATTATAGATTGGGTAATCACATATATTAACTCAAATACTTTGTAACACTCTGGGACATGATTAACATACTGGAATTACATTCTAGTCACACCTACTACATACTGTGCAAGTTTAAATATACTACAATTAGCACATCATCATATTTCAGTACCTCATCCTGCTTATACTAAAGCTTACATTTTCAATACAGATTAGAGCTCAGAGCTCAAAACTGAGAGATTCATAGTTCATCAACAAACACCTACTCACTACTGATAGTGCAGCTTCTCTTTATTTATTCAGGAGTTGACTATATGCATCTAAAAAGCTTTTAATACACAGTAAATCCAAGCAGTGTGCAGTCATACTTTGAACCAAGGTCAGTTACATACCAATACCATTACAATTCCATTTCATTCAACATTAGGCACCTTTTCTCGTTATTAGCACACATTTTAGTAGCTAGCAAAGGACTGAAGAAAAGGTGTTTAGGAATATAGCATTCTTTCTAACTTACCGTTCCATCTTCCATCAGTTTCAGACAAGAACCAAAATCTGCTAATCGAATATGTCCATTCATATCCATCAGGATGTTGTCTGGTTTAATATCCCTGCAATTAAAATACATTTCAGAATTAGTACATAACACATAGTCCAAGCATTAACTCTGTAACACTCTTATCATTCAAAACCAGCAACAGATCAGTAGACGGAACACAATCACTCATCATATGGTGAAATCTGCACCAGGGACATTTCATGAGAGGGGCTGTAGATTAGACCATATAATGCCTGCTAATTTTAGTAAGAATTGTGTGGTCAAATTCCTCTCATCTCTCACAGGTAGATGGGAGAATCCTACTTGCTCTGAACTTTTGTACATAAAACTTTTAAATCATGTGAAGAATTTTAGTGAAGTACAAGTGAAAGATACATGCTTATACTGGAGCTGGAAAACAATCTCTAAGTTTTAATATAGAACAAAGGTCAATAAAAACCTACAATAATTAACACATTTTTAAATTTAGAGTCTTTCATCAACATTTTTCTCTCACATCTCAGCTCACTACATACGTCTGTCGTACTTCTGCTGAAATGACCAACAAAGCCATTGTACACACTACTGCAGCTCTGCTTGGCCAAATTCTGCAGCTGTCTCATTCAGGTCATGATACACATGGAAAGCTGTTTCTAAGCAGGCAACATAATAAATACTTCTTATTTTGCAAATTTGACTTTGTCTCATGTTTTACAGATACCTAAGTATACTGAAATACAGATAAAGTGTATGCCCCTAGTACGCAGCTGACTAGGACAAAAGCATCTATGCTCTATAAGTTACCAGAGGAACATTTATTGTTCAACTTGCAAACTAGGTTTACATGTTGAAATTCCTTTTCATTAAAGTACAGTTACAGTTATTAGAAATATCCATTAAACTACATTTTTTAAACATATAGCATTATTACATTCTTATTCTATCCTTACCTATTACATTCAAAAGGTAAATCACAAGTGTATGAATAAAGTACTACGAATACATTCTCAGTGAACAGTCATTTATAAGACATAAGAACAAATCCCCTAAACCAAACAAAAACCAGGTGAAGCCCTGATTTTGCTTCATTCCCCTAACAACTTACAAATGAATGTCATCAATGGCTCTGCAGACAAATTTCAAAATATTCACAAGCTAAGATATTCACATTGCACATGAGAGCAAGGTTTTGTTGTTTGGGTGTTTTTTCTGGTTGTTGGTTTGTTTGGGTTTTTTGTGTTTTTTTGTTTTTTTTAACAAAAACTGAGTTATAAACAACATTTACTGAGAATTTATAATAATGGCAAAAAAATTAGAACCACACCTTGAACAACATTATAGAAGCAATAGTATGAAGGTGTTGCACTGTTATACACTCAGTGGCAATTTATATGGTAACAGCATGCTGTTTCAAAAAGTACTTTCTGAATTTGTGTTACCCAAAGACAAGCAGGCAGTGGCCCATGCTAAAAACAAATTTTAGCCACCTTCCAAATATGCAGAAACATTTACAAAGTAAAAAGCAAACACGACCTAAGAAGTCATACTTTTGCATCTTGCAACTGAGTGTACAGACAATTCTTTGCAAAGAAAATCATAAAAATTAACTGAATCCATTCTCTAAATAATGTTTTTCTACTTGATTTTTGCTGACACTGAACATGCCAAAGAATTGAAACCTCCAGATTGAGACAGTTTTATTTATTTTACATTCACCCACCAAAAACATTCCTTAAACATGTTTCTAAATAAAAACAAACACATGCTATTGAGACCTCCGGAATTATAGCTGCAGTTTAGAACACTTTGCAAAAACATGCACCTAAAATCAAGTTCCTCTTAGAAGCTGGACCTAGTTCAAGCTAAACAAAAACATGAGTCACCCTTGAGGCTCCGTTTATCCATGTTCCATCTTCTAATATATTCCCAAGAGAAATAATAATAATCATCATCATCTTCATCATCATCATACCAACCTCCCCCATTCAATCTCACAAAACAGCAGAAAACATGAAAAATCTCACTCTGTTGGCAACACTGCAAAAACAAACCTGCAAGCAACACCGAAAGCACTCAGAGGAACAAGTATTTCTTGCAAAGCAAAGTTCGTAAGGCTCAGTAATAACTTCATAAGAACAATTTTTATAGTTAAGAAAAAAGAGAGACCAACTTAATGCATACAAATTCTTTTCAGCTCTTGTAACAGAAGGTATGGGTTATGAACAACTGTTCTGAATTCAGCTGAACTACGTTAATAAAAGACAGTTTGAAAGACAAGAATTGCTGGCACCTGCAGAGCAGAGTAGGCTATAAGCAAAGGCAAAGTTAAGAAAATTATGAGCCCCAGAGGGGAACAAGGAAGGGGAGTAATTATTGCCAGTGTAACTGAAGAGTTCAAAGGTGGTGATTATGGGGAAAAATAGTGTGTCATAAACCCCGCATGTCTACTGAGCCTGCAGTTGTTAGATTTCATTAGAATTGAGTTTTGTTCCAGGTTTTTGTTTTGAACGACATTTGGTCACTCTCCTTTAGTGATCAGAACTGATTCTTCTCCTGTGCTAAACAGAGCGTGGTCTTCCCTCTTCACACCCACTCCACCTTTCCTGGCTTATCCTAGTTTCTTCACTGTATAAACTGGTTCCCTCTTCCCATGCTTCCATTTCGGCCACAGCTTTACTCCTGTCTCCTAGATTCACCTCAAAAGTTGAGATGTCCAACGCTCCACGGCCTATCAAACCCAAATCTCCTCCCCTTTTATTTCCTTCTTTCCCTCTCAGCTTCTTCACTCCTAAGTCTTAGTCTCCTGCATGTACACATTTAACTATTCTTTTTTTTCCTCCCATCTCAGATCTCAGCAGTCACTGTTTCCCCACAGTCACTTCCCAGATTCCTTTCCCATTCCCACTGGCTTCCGATTCCTCTAATCCTTACTATCCTCTTTCCTCATGTCTAATTTTTGTTCTGTAGCCCAGGAATCTTCTTTGGCACTAAAAGGAAGAGCACTATCAGCCACAAAGAGTTGTCTCTAATGTCTATTTACCAGCATGTCTCAAAATTGCAGGGCAAGTGCCTTCATTCTTACAGCTCTGAAACAGTGCAAACCTACAGCAGAACAAGATGAAAAGCATTTAGGGACCAAACTCTGCATGTGGTTGTTTGAAACTCATAACAAGTGGCAGATTGAGGGGAAAATTATAACCTGAAAATATCTAGATGGGGGGCAGAAGAATGAAAATACATCCATGACTCAAGGAAGATTCTCTCCTGGATTTCAACAGTGTTTCCATATTGCAGAGCAGAAGAGTTTCCTGCAGGGCTTGTAAGAATTATTTTATTCATTTAAAAATCTATATAGGAAAAATAATGCATGTTTCTTGATATTGTTCCTGGAAAGAGATGACACTTACTGCTTCAGGAAGGAAAATTCTAGACCAGGTAGCTAAAATCTGGCAAAAGTAATGAGCAAATAATGAAAAGTTACACAGTTTAGTGACTAGACCACTGGGCTGAATCTCTGTAGATAAGAGTTACTAGGGGATTGTGGGCAAACCATTTCAACATCAATCAACGATAACACTAGTACTCAGTCAAGCAACTAATATCATCTGGCTAGAAGGCTATGGAGCACTAATAACCCTGTAATTAGTTCACTACAATAAAAGAAAAAGGTCTGCTCACTTGAAATATGAAATAATAATTCAGTTTCAAGAAGCAGAAGCATTTGGAAGCCATTTTATGAACCAGACTTATAGCGGGAACAAGTATTGAATTGGGGGAATTGCTTAGACACCACTGTGCCCTCCAGAGACCCTGAATTCTATCAAGTCCCAGACAGTTCAGCCCTACTCGAGAGCAGCTTCTGTGGAAAGCCTGATGTGCAATGGGCACAGGTTGCCACAGCTAGATCTGGTACAAATCAAGCTAATACAAGTTCTTCAAATGTACTCCACAGTAAATTAAGGGTACACGGGTACTCAGCATACCTAAAGAAATACAAACCTTACTTCTATCAACTTCTTTGTACCTTTGCCACCTGAGGATGTGAACTGAGCAGACTGCTGTTCTGCTTTTTTGTGAGTGAGTGATATACCAGCACCAAAGGAGCTAGAAGTCTGGACTAAATAAACTTCTTTCAACCATCACTCCAACACAGAGTACAGAAGTGACTTCTATTTTTGAGCTGCATTGGCCTTGACTGTAGAAGAAAAATCAGCACTGTACAGCAGCTTGGCTAAAGTGATGCTCTTCGTATTTGTTTTGCAAACTTTCGTTACTTGCTTCTGTTCATCTGGAGAATGCTATAGGAATGAACAGTCTGTGTGATACTGGAAACTTCACTTGCACAGCAAACAGTGGAGGCTTATGAAAAAATTTTGAAAAATCTTTAATGAATCATTTTTCATAATGCTTCTTGGTTTAATTTGGGGAGCTGTTCTTCAGGTTGGCATATTTACTCGGATGACTTCACTCACCTCTCTTTAAACAGTTTACTTTCTTAAGCCTTAATTAAAACCGAAACGTTTTACATACTAGCTGTGTTAATATAAACATTCTGAAATAGGACTACAGCAGATATCTGGATTATTGCCATTCATTTTGATTTCTCTGTTAATAAGCCAGAGTAGAGTTTCATTTGTTCAGTAAGAATCGAGAAAAAGTATTCCCTCTGAGACATGCTAAATCCATAGCACATTCCAACTGTAAAACGAACTAAAAAGATTTTTTTAACACATGTGAATGTTGGGGGTTTTTTTCTCATGGATTCATTTCTGATACTAAACAAAACTTTAGGAATCGTGAGGTCTTGTGTATTGAAATTCGGACTAGACAACCTCCTTAAGTTCTTTCCAATGTGAATTATCTGATCATCTGATGGTTTCAAAGCATACCTGTTCCTGAGGTTCATCTATGTCATTGTCTGAATCATTAAATCAATGTTATTCAGTTATTTGCAAGAGCACATGGAGTTCCTCAGGTCTACAGCACAGGAAGCAGCAGATTCCAGAAGAATCAAATTAATTTTTTCATGGGCAGCCTCATGGAGGCAAGGGACCAAATAAACAGAAGGGAAGATACATCAAAAATAGAATGACATTTAATGCAAGAACTGTAATAGAAAGATTAAGCAGCAGTCATGTCAGACACTACCAAAGATTATGCCAATAGACCAACTCACAGGCCCTCATCTTTAAGTTTATGTGATAAAAACCGTACTAGCATTAAAGAGTTTGTGACCAGTAGGGATCCCTCTTCTTGGTAACTGTACAGTTATGACGCAGAATGTGCTTGCTTTGGCTATTCATTGGTATCATATTTATTCTTTTTTCAAAACAAAAATGATCAGGCAGAAATGGAGGAAAAGCTGAGTCCTTCTCTGTAACTAATATCAACAAAAGGTGGCCAGATGGTGCAAGGGGGCACTCTCAATATGTCCAGTATGTCCTCATTGGAATAAACATTTCAGATGCTAAGGGACTGTCCCTACGTACACAGCTGAGCTCTTAAAAAAGCAGCAGAACTGAAATGACAATAACATTTTTGTGGTTCTAAATTCAACAACTGCAATATGAGCTGAGCCTGAAAAAAGAAATGGACCTGTCTGAAATCAAAGGAGTGATGTGATAGCTAAGCTACCAGTTTATTTTAGCCTACTGGATAAGAAAGGGATAATTTGGAGAACACATTTTTATTTCTAATGTTAACATTAGAAAAGCATAGCAATTAATTAATTTTCCTAAACAGGTCACATGCCCCAAGACATGCTGTCCTTGAATCATAAAGAACAAAGTGGATAGCTTATATTAAACTATTTTTCTGTAATATTGTCACATGAAGAGTGTTTATTTAATGCTACCAATGCAAATTAAAATAACAGCAGATGAGAAAAATAAATTAGTTTCAGGTGTAACTGCTGGCACAGAAAAACTGATCCAGACAACTTATTACTAATTGAGGATTTCACAGCACATTATTTTCTCATTATAGATGCAAGAGGATTCCCCAAAAGTATAAATAAAAAGGTTAAAAACAGACATCAATGATTATAATTATCCACTCTTACAACAAGAAATGTTATCCTTTGCCAGGTTACCTACTCCAAAAAAATATAACCAAGATCTTACTGCCAGAATGCCTGGACTTTTTATTCAAAATTCCTTCAGAACACAGGATTATCCTTAGTCAGCACAGAAGTTTGGCTAACTGTTTATTTCACTCCCTTCTGTTGTTTCAGGCAGACTTTTCTTCCACACTCCTCTTCTCCTCACACAGAAATGCTACATCCATGATAAAAAATGAAGACATTTGGTTTTGGCAGCACTCCAATGAAAGGAAAAATTTGGTGCCTGTGCAGTTTTTATTAAGGTATTCAGTGATGCCATATTGACAGCCCGCTTTAGATATGCAGAGTGAAACAAGCTGGTGAACTTCCATCAAGAATGCTAGTCAATTGATGCCTTTTTTCACAGTCAGACCTATGGACATTGATGTCCAGGAGCTTATTTCTATTTTCCATTACAGTGTACTGGGTTATATCAAAGTCAAAGTTGCCACATTCTGCCAACCACAGTTTATCTGAATTCTAGTGAGCAAAACTAGAAATACACTCCATCTGGCAGAAAGACCGATGTGCACTGAGCCAAATTAGATTTGGACAGTCAGCAGTTATTCTTTAGTAATCCCAAGAAGATAGGCTGCACAAGATAGCAGCATGAGAAAACTGGAATATGTTGTACCTCATTAACCGTGCCTCTTATCAAGACTCTACTGCGCCTTCTCCTAAACAGGCACTCCTCCACTTTTGGGTGGAATCCAAAAAGTGCATATTTCAATTGAATTCAAAATCATTTAAATAACTTTGATCACAACCTTATTATTTACATAGCACCCAAACAGTTGCATCATGTTTGTATATTAAACAAAACCTGCGTCATATAAAGCTGACAAACTAAAGATTGCAACTGAAAAAGAGTAGCCTTGCATATAGTGTTGAAGTCAATAGGAATAGTCAAAGACTAAAAACACTTTAGAATTTAAGCCATAATAAGCAAAGCAACTACATGGAATAAAATAAATGCTATGAACAACCATATTTTAAAATTACAATGAGGAGGTTCAACTTTTTTTTTTTTTTTTATTAAACGGTATTTTAATACTGTAAAACTCCATTGTTTTCTCATTAACTCTTGATAATAAATAATTAAATCTGTGTTGTTCCAGGAACACCCAGTAATTCACCTCTACTAAAAGAATCTCACTACTCTCAGCAGCAGGAGATTCATCTAAATCTCATTAAAGTCAGTGAACAGACTCCCATCAATTATTAGGAAACATCAAACAAACCAAGGCAATAAAGGTTCTAGGTCTGTGATATAGTCATTATTTATTGATCAGCAAGTGCAATTGTATATTTATACTGTTACACATCCCAACTAAGTTTTATTCTTTGTAATATTACGAAACTAAATGAAAGACAACACAGAAATCAAAGTTTCATGTACTAGGTGCAGTACCTGTGCTACATCACATGCAGAATCAGGTATAGAATCCAAACTCACTTTGTTTCAGACTATACATTCTGCCAAAGCGTACTTTTTTAATCCCTAATCCAGATTGAGAGAAATAATTTGTGTCCACTAAAAATAAGGTAATTACATTCCTATTTTACTACAAAGAATTTGCACCACAGACTTGATTTATACAATGCAAAAAAAGACTAAGGCTAATTGTTATCCACATTAAGTGTGGGCAACACAAGAAGTAATGAATTTAAATCCCAATGAAAGATACTTAGATGAGACATCAGAAAACACTTTCACAATAACAACAGTAGGACACTGGAACAAATTGCTTAAGGAAATTTCACCATCTCCATAAATGTATTTTTTTTAAGAACTTGTTAGACAAACATCTGTCAAGAGTGGTTTAGCTATAGTTTGATCTTGCCTTGCAGCAGAAGAAAAGTATTAGCTGACCTGTCCAAGTCCTCTCTCAGTCCTTCTCTCTACAGTCTTTAATTTCTGCCACTCAGACAAATATTCTGGACACAATAACATATTTACTTTATGGTATCCAATGTTCTTTATGAATTTCAAATGCTAATAAAGGAAATAATAACAAACAACGGGGAATGAGTATATCAGCCAACACATATACATCTTAAGTTTGTTCAGGCACTGATACTCATTCCTGAACACTTGAACTGAGTGCAGTTACAGGCTTATAAATATATGCTCCACCACATCGTATTATAATGTCCTAGAATTAATTTACCTCAGAAAAATGTCTCCCTGTGGCCTTTGTGCATACGTATTTGCTTTCAAATAATGGATCTCTCACATATAACAGTTCCAAAACAAGGATAATTATTTTTAAAAGCTGCTTATATCCTTTTCCTTCCCCTCTTTTAAAAAAATAAGGGGTGATTTGAAAAATTCTTTTTGATAAGTGCTTGGCAGCTACATACTCCCTGTAGCTATTGTCTTTCATCTAAAATGCTAATCAACTGACAGAACCAGATATCTATGAAGAAAACCCCCACATCCAGGCTAGGCCCCTCATGCAGTATTTTGAGGAGATGTCAGGGCAAAGTCACTTGTGATGTCTAAGGATTATTTTATTGTCTTGTCAGTTTTACAGACTAAAACCAGGAACACACTGTGTCATTTTATAACCATTTTAAATGTAGTACCTTACAATGCTGATTTACATATGTCATTTTAAACACCTATGAAATAAAAGAGTTGCAGACATTATCAGAAAGACAATTCCTCATGGCAAACAATCATGGACATAATGGAAAGTCTGATATGCCATGCATCCTGAAACTGGTAAAAGTTCAAAGGGGGGGTTAATTGAAATAGTCTGCCTACCAAACATTGAACTGTTAAAAAACAAATGGAAAAAAAAAAAAAAAAAAATGAACTGGCCTCTTACAGTAGAGCAAGAATACAGAAGCTTGTAACTTTCCTTGGAGTTGTCTCAGACCCAAGATATTCATATTAGACTGAAAAACTTGTAGGAACTCAAATATAACATTGGGAATCCATAAAGAACTGAACATTTGAATGTTTAATAATACATTGATCTAGAACAGAATAGCATTGTTGAGTAAAAATTCATGTATAAAAACATGAGAGCCTATTTCTTTTCAGGTCATTTTCATAGTTTCAAATAGCTATTTATGATGGTCTCTCAGGATGCAAAATATTTGAAGCACAAGCATAAAAGTTTTGAAAGATGTACAAGCAAAAGATGGGAGAAACAAAACAGGATTTTTTTTTTTTTTTTGAAACAAAAGCTGATTTGAAAAACAAGTATTTGGTTCGAGAAGTCCAAACGTCAGCATAGGAAATTAGCAAAAATTGCTACTAACTGAATGCAATTTGTAAAGCTCAAGGAGACAACGCTCAGGAAATGAGATAAATATTCTTACACGAAACAAGACAAGTTGTAACATAACTACAGAACGATACTCTACAGCTCTGGAGGTACTATGCCATACATTGATCAAAGTCAGTCCAGAATTATGGTTAATTTGAAAGGACTACTCAAAATCCAACTGGACACGGTGCTTGGCAATCTGTTCTCACTGACCCTGCTCTGAGCAGGAGGATTGGACTAGTTGATCTCAAGAAGTCCCTTCCAACCTCAGTCATCCTGTGATTTTGAAATTATGATTAAAGCTGCCTTTTCAATTTTATTTCAATAATAACTTTCTGGTTATATTGTATCAAAGCTCCCCAAATCTAATTCTGAAATGCCCTAACACAAAGATACTACACATTCAGTTGTAGCAGCATATATAGTTCTGAGTTCTTGTGGCTCAAGACAGAATACGTCTTTAGCCTTAGTATTAATGATGTACCTATCTTTGCACTGGAAATTGCAGTTCATAAACCAAAAATTGGCAAAGTCTCTCTCTCTCAACTCCACAAGGGTATGACAGGCAAAACCACAAAATTGTCTTGATCGTATGTTGACGATTAGGACTAGTGAGGCTTACAAAATTTGTTAAAATGAAAAACTTCCTTTTCCTGCTCTAAAATCTGACAAAGAGAAAGCCCCTATTTATCCCAAAATGCTCATCATTCAAGGTTATTCTTTGACATTGCTGACACTGCTAAGATAATAAATGCTGGCAAGATTGGCCTCAAGCCAGTAGGTTAGAAGACATGAGTAGCCATCCACACCACTGCTCCTTGGCACAGGTTTTCCCTGCCTAAGAAGTCCTGGCTATCAGAGGAGATTCATCTCCTTATAAGAACGGCTTCAGCACACAAGTCTGTGGCTACGGCAGAGCCCAGCGTACAAGTCTCCTCCTTGTGTCTCAGAAGTATGGTAACCACCAGTACCACAGCTCTATTGCCCCAAAGCAGAGTCTGTCTTTCACATACCAATTTCAAGAAGAGTTTACACTTGCTGCCAGATAACGTTAAGGGATCAGCTAGCTGGTTTATTCTACTGAAATATAACTTCACCATATGGTTTGCACCTCACATGAAGAGCCCCAGCTACAGTCATAACTTCCACTAATGTCTCTTGCTTTTCTTAACTGAGGAGTCTATGCTCATCCTGATTCCCTAATTAACAATACTGAAACTCACTGTACAACAATTTTGAACTTAACAAAGGAAAACAAGGCAAGGTTTACAGGAAGACTTTTAGGTGGTAAAATATATATGGAATTTGCTGAAGATGCAAATTAGGCACTATTCTGGCCTGGACTACGTATCTGAACCTCATATTCCAGTCCATGGATTACTTTTCTCACTATGTTTTCCTTAGCTAAATTGTTTGTAAATTTGCAGTAACTATGTGCGTGCTTTTTTATTATTATGAAAGAATATTCTCAGGAATACACAGGTGCTAGAGCAGGTACATCAATATATGCAAAAGAAAAGGATTTACATCAGGACTGTTTGCTTACTGATAGTTCTTCAGAACTCAACTACTTACAGGCAGGAGCATTCAAAACAGGTGTTTAAATTATACCTTTATAAGACTGATTAACTGCCTACACTGAAAATAGAACAGTAACTTGAAATGAAGGAGCCTCTGGGGAAAAAAGTGATGGCAAGGAGTGGATTGCTCACCTAGCAAGCAGCCTACACGAGAGGGGCCCTGAAGAAAAAAAAAAAAACAGTTGAAAACGGACTGTGAACCCCAAGTTTTGCCACGGTGGACTATGTACTATTTGTGAAGGAAGAGGTGAGAACCTTTAGTTTACACAGCATTTAGAAAACAAAACAAAAAAACTGATTTAGTCTCTCTACTTCCATCTGGTGTTGTTCTAGTTTTCTAATAAGCTACAAATACATGCAGTGGAGGACCTGGCTGAGGGCACTCACTATTTTCGCCTCTCTAACCTGCCCAGCTGTCACAATGCTTTTTTTGGATCTGATCATTCTGCTTATAGTTTCACATTCCTCAACAGAAACTCCACACCAACATTCATCAGAAAAAATGGCCATTTGAGTCAACACTTGAGAGAATAATGGCCTTCAAGTTCAAGCCCGAAGTTGCACGAATATTAAGAAACAACACTAAGTACTTGGCAGACAAATAACTATCATAGAAGTGTATTCAAATATCTTGAACATAGTTTGCTCTTTTTTGTGGCAGTCTCTTAGACAATACTTTAAAAAAACTACTAAAAACCAAACTAATTCAAGATGATGGTGGTAAAAACAAGTTTCATTGACCAGCCAACTTCAAATATTAGGTTTATTCACTTAAGATTTCAATGTAATTATAATGGAATACCAAGCAGCTTGTTTCAACTCTGTGAACTTCAGTTGACAGAGCTGTTTCTGGGTTGCTAAACTGTATTCTTTTGTATCATTCTACACTCTTCCTCCAAAAGATAAGAATACAAATATTACCATGACATTTTAAAAAACAATTAAAAAAGACTATATATTTGCCATGTTTTGCCGTGTCAACTTTATTGGACTTCCATTTTGGCTTCTAAGAACTTAAGTAAACAGATTAAGAACTCTACAACCACTACCCTGCAGCATATTCTAAAGATTAAAAAATTAAAGTCTGCTAAGTAAGGCTAATTCATGTCAAAGCTTTTAGATTTCTAATAGTATCATGAGTTACTGGCGGGTAAAGGAGTAGAAAGAGTAAGCTCCTTAAGAATGTTATGTCCATCTGTGAGTGCCATCTGTCAAAGAAATCCTGAAAGAGGCGGCTAACGAGGAATCCAGAATATGCCCAGCTGTTGTACTGTAAATTACTACCTACACTAGAAAACCTTAACACAAACTTCTAGGCAGATAAATGTTTTCTTTCCTTTTGATTCTCATTTTAGATATGCAGTCTCTGCTCTCTGCATTTCAGTACAACCATACATGGTCTCTGAAACAGCTGATTGCATTGAGTATTTCTCAGAGTAAATTAGACAACATAAACTGAGAACTTGATTGGGTTTGACAATGACAGTCAAAAAAACATTTTGCATATTCTTTTTTTTTAAATGCACTGATGATACTAAGAAAGCAATTCACAGAAGAATGTTCTCTCAGAATCTGTCTGGACAATTTAACAAGTTTTAATATATATTCTTATATATGCGTTTGTATGTTTATCTGTGTAAGACACACATATATGTTTTTTAATTATCAGAGGTATTTATAAGTGTCCTGAGCTGACGCAAGCTGTTAGTTGCAAATCACTAGAAAATTTCTGGGACTGATGAAGAAACAAACTAACCTGCTGGGTCCATACTGCAGCCCTCAGCAACTCTTCCCTAGTCCTTTTCTATCTTCCTCTGGGAATAAATACAGATATAAATACACCAAGGATTATGGGAGGTGAGGGAAAGGGAGGCCTGTACAGAAACGAGTTCTGAGATCACTAGATACTTTTCATTTTGCCAAAGGAAGGATATACAGTCTTAATATGAGGTTGATCTTATCCTTCTCCCATCCATGTACTTGATCAGCAATAAAAATCACCATGAAGCTATAAAAATATATTAAAGCGGGGGGAAAAAAAAACCCACCCAGAAGAATGTAGAACATACGTTAAAGATGCATAAAGTGTAAAGGAACAGAGGGCACATTACAAAAGTTTAAATAAATTGTTTCTTGTTCCTCAGTTATGTGGTAAACAGAATAAAGATAAGAAGCAAAGCTGCAAACTAAACCCTGGAGGCTAAAAAAAAATGGTTTACAATGAGGAGAGAACCAGTGCCATCCCAACAGAACAAATATATACATCAAATACTTGCCATAGCTCTTGCAACATGTGAAGAAGCACTGTTATATCCTATATATTTTACTGTTCTTCCCCCAGGCTAGTATGGCTTTCAATTTCACATATTTTTTGAGAGACTGCCCAGCAGGAAGAAGAATGTTTCAGAAAACAACAGTACTATACAGCCATTTTCATGTGCTGCACTGATCCTTTGCTTTCTTCCTCCTTTATCCAATAAAGGTTTACTCAGCAGTTACACAGATACTTGCGATTCCTATTTTTTTAATGGAAGTCAGTGTTGTTAAGAATACCTACCCCCCCCCTCAAAAAAAAGGGGGGGGGAGGCTATTGAAGAACAGACAAAAGCATGGCTTTTCCAAGTATGCCTTCTACTTAACTGTGCCCTAAATTAACAGTATATAGGTTAAATGCTAATAGGAATAATAGGAAAGAAGATCCCTTCCTAGCAAGTAAGTAAAAAGTAGAACAGCAGAGAGCAAAGAACCTACTACTCCTGAAATAATAAAACTAAATTCAGGATAACCTCTCTTGCTTCCCCCCAGCTTGATCATGTTCTTTACTGTATTGCAAATATGGCATTGTATTTATTACCTTTTGGCTATCTGCAAAAAATAAAATGCGCTAATGAATAACCGTGTTGAAGGAATTCTATGCACAAGTTGTTGAAATACAGTAGAAGATATTGCCATTAAATACAAGAAATGCAAAGTGACTAATTTTTAGGTACAGAGAAAAAAGTGTAAGAGCATGTGTGAAAGCACATCTATATATGTGCACAAGGGAAGGAAGAAAAGTTGTGTTTCACTGGAAATTTAGATTATTTCATGTTATCATTCATTCTGTGTCAACCACATGAATAGCTGCTAGTTCAACCTGACCGATGTGGATATAGGCTAAATCAAAGCCTTGCTGGAAGCAGCAAGAAAAAGAACGAGTGCCTTACAGGAGTGTAGACTTGCAAGGCTTTATACTGAAAAGAAAGAAGCAGCAGAGGACTGCATCGTTTCCTGCATGCTATTCCATAGTCAGATGAGGAATCATATCATGACCCTCTCATGAAATTCTCAACCAAGTCCTCTGCAGGGAGGACAGCACACAGGGTGAAAGAACCCACCAGTGGAAGGAGCTGAAGAGGGACATAAACGGCTCTAAATCCATGAGGAAAACAAAAATGAAGAAACATACATATACTCCCTCCTCTGTCATGATGTAGTTGGTTTGGGGGTTGTTTTTTTTCTTTACTCTATCACTCAGGACTCCAAAATAACTTTTTAAAGGGTGAAAAGTAAACATTGTGCCTAGTTGCTCAGCTTCAGAGTCTTGACTGGAAAGGTAGCGCTTGCCTGCTGAAAGACCTCGTGCACTGCACAGCAGCAGCCAGCTCTGGCATGTCTGTCTCACCCCCACAACCGGCCTTCCCCAAACCTGAATAGAAGAGAGGCTGGAAATGAAGTTTTTGAGTCAGAAGTCCTACCACGACAGGTAAAACAAGCTACATCTTACATTATTATTTGGCATTAGCTTTTCAGTTATGCTAAGTTAATTCAACGTGAAAAATGCACAGGTTTGTTTCTGACTATGTCCAGAGGGATTGTGAGGTAGAAGACTCCTCAGAAGTCTCCTGTGCCCACCTGAAAAACAGTTTTACTACTTCTTGAAAGATTCCCCCCCGCCCCCGCTCTTATTTTGCTATTTTGAGAGAGTAGGGTGCTTTCCTTTTTGACACTAAAATTACATTCAAAGTAACAGATTTCTGGCCTATATAACGAGGTCTGGGATTTTCATTTTAACTCCTTACACTTAGGGGTTCTTCTACCCTGTCTACTTTTCAGCCTGCAGATGATTTGGGTAAGACTTTTGTAAGAGACTGAGGCTATGATCCTTCATCTGACCATGGGATACCAAGCAAGACAGCATACAGTCTGGGGATTTCTTCTCAGAAAGACAAGCTCATTGACCCTTCTTTGCTGTACAGCACAAACATGTATGGAGGCAGAATGGAAAAGGGCAGAGAACAGTGAACAGAAGGATGTGACCCATGTGAGGCTGTGCTTCAAATTCCTTGCCTGACTGTTGATTATTTCAGTAACAGCCACTTTTATGAATATTTTTTCTATTGTGCTTTTTCACATTCAATGTTCATACAAAAGTCATTAACTGCAGAAGGAAGGAATTTGTCAAAGAGAATTTTTGAGTCTTTAAAATGCTGAAAAGCAGCACCCGGTGCAGACAGCTGAAGGGGAAGGTGGTAAGAGTCAGGCTGTATCTCAGGTAAGAGTTAAGTTTGCTGAAACACCCGGGTGAACCAGAAGGCTGCATCTCAGTGAAAACTATGGAAAGTGATTCAAGCTTTGACATTCTTAGATCCTTTGACAGAATACAACAGAATTCATATTGAGAAGTTACAATGAGAAAAGATATAGTAGGAAACTACGCACTTCATAGCACTGCTAATTTTTTTCCATTAGAGATTAAGATATGGTGGATTTGATATGCCTGAATTACGAATGTTGTATTAAAGACAGATTCAAATAAGGAAGTGCAGCTACTGAGTGAGAGCTGGGGTTGATTTCACGTTTTTAAAAGAAAGCCAGAGAATACTAACTTTGAACAAACAGTTATTTAGGAATATTTAAAAGTACAACTCCCCCACCCTCAGAAGTCACTCGGTTTTCCTCCCCTTCTTGTCTCCCTCACTCCCATGCTTGTTTTCTGTCTAGTATCCTCCTCCATTTAAATAGCTGCTCACTTGGAGGATCAAAGTTGCTATTTTCAGCCACTTAACCTACAGGTAATCTCATTGTTGCTTGCCTGTTTAAGCAGAATTACTTGTCTGCTGTGCACCTAATGGCCAACAAGGAGACTGACAGTAAGTCCTTGGCTATATGTAATGTCACAAAAGGTGCATTTCAGAACTCATATAACGAGCAGTTTCAGCTAGTTTTGATGCTCATTTTCATAGATTTGATCAATATCTGAATTTATGTGACTTGAATAATGTCTGTATTAACCATTATTGTCTGGCTGAGACTCAATCATTGCTTTCCTCTCCCTCAGAACCAAACAGAAAAGCAAATTTTTTTAGAGCAGGGAACAGCAGTTCGGAACTTAAACTAGCAAGTAGACCAGTTCTATCTAGAAATGATTTATTAATGTGATACATAAGCAGAGTTAATAAAAAACTTTCCTTGGACATGTGTTATAACTGATCTGCTTCAGGAAAAGTCTGAGTAAAAAACAAAGTAAAATTTTTACTCAATTTTATTCAGAAGTGTGGAATCAAAGATCACTCCTGATTGATGCCTGTGCCTCACCTCCAACCAGGAAAGACTTTTCTGAACTCATCACCAAGCAAATGGCTCCCAGAAGGGTGTTTATTTTAAAAAATGGAAAAGTTTTTCCACAGTTCTTGACATTATCAATACCATTACCAAAGTATCCTGAGAAAACAATGCTTCATAAGTAAGCAAAGTTACCTACATGCCTAACACTATTTTTTTTTTCACAGATGCAAAGAAAAAAAACTATTCTGTTTTGAAGCATCAGAAAGAAATGGATGGTGTTTAAATATTGAATTTTTAGTACTCAACTTGAGACTACCTGTTCTAAATAGATCATAGATTCATATCATAGAATACCAGGTTGGAAGGGACCTCAAGGATCATCTGGTCCAACCTTTCTTGGCAAAAGCACAGTCTAGACAAGATGGCCCACTACCCTGTCCAGCCAACAGACAAACAACTCAATACTCGGTTCCTTTAACAAATAAGAACATTCCTTAAAATGTCTATGTAAATTGTCTTCTTTCTTCTCATGGATCTGGAGCTGGGGAGTATACAAACTATACAATAGTGGGAAAGTACTGCCTAACTTACATTTCTTTAACGTAACAAATAAAACAAAACACCAGCATTGAGATTTGAATGTCATTAAATACATATGCACTGATGTAAAATCATGGTTCAAAAAAGATCAATTAGACTAGAAGTTTACAAAAAAGCCTCTGCCACTCTCCTGAAAATTGCATCTACTGAGGTTGAATTTAAGTCAATTGTTGTATTGACGTGATATCCTCCACTCTGGCACCAGGTGAATCGGCTGGCCTGCAACACCAGACTGGGCAAGTAATTCAGCTATCTGCTTCAAGATATACTTTTCATAAAAAAAGTCACACGTACCTTGCTAGGTAAGTTCTGAGAATTTGGGGGCTTTTTTTCCTAAATTTCAGTTGTGTTAGTATTTTAAACACTTTTTTGCAAGACCATAAAAAATTATAATGATAAAAGACAACCATCAATTATTGATACTTTTATAAAGTATACAATACTGAGAGAAGATCAGTTACTAACAATAACAAAAGATTTACCAGTTGAATTCTGAGCTAATCATGTTTTTCCTCTTAGCTAGACCCAATTTTCCAGTTTCCTGTTATCTGTCTACATTCAGCTTTCAAGCTCCCTAATAAAGCCTATTGAACGGACCAGCTCTAACCTCCTGTGAAGTAGCACACAGCAGATAAGCTATTGAGAGTTCTGCTTAATATATTACGCAAATGTAATTACAAATCTCAATAAGATTATTACTGATGCTATTTGAATGTTGCACAAACTAGTATCACACCATCAGACACTTTCAGCCAAGAATTCTCATTACCATAAAATACAAATGAAGTTGAAGCCTGAAGTATGAATCCCACACAAACATGTGTATTTCAACTATTTCACACACTAGCTGCATTTTTACCTTAAAAGTACATTTTGTCTTCAGTAACTGCTGCACTGTGTTCAAGCAGACCAGTTATAGAGAATTTCAATCATAACAGAACCCAAGAACTATATCAGGATTGTGTCAAAATTTCTAACAGGATACCAGAAGCTTCTTCATCCCAGTTCAAGATATTCTCTGTTTTCATGTGGCAACAGGAATTTCCTGATTTTTCAGAACAACTCTATTATTTCATCACTCTCTCTAGAACAAAGGGATTGGAAGATTTTTGATGCTGCTAATATTCTATACACATGTTACATTGCACCAGTCTGGTACTAGGGAATTGGGAAGTAATAATACAGCCAACACATATTTGTGAAATGCTTATTGATCTGAATCGCACAAGCACAGTCAAAACATTATACAACACTTTCTAACCCACAGAAATCAGTACCTGCAACAGGAAGACACACACTCAAGGTTAAAGTGAAAATCTGTTTTTTACATGATATTGTCCAAAATGTTACAGCTTTCATGTTAGTTTCATCAAGATACTGTAAGATACACACATTCAGTTAGCATAAACCGGGAGGAAGACAGACACAAATACATCAAGACAGGCAACAGTTTTGGCAGGCAGCAACACAGAAAGATTATGGCAACACATTCAAAAGGTAAATAGGGAAATCGGCAAGCTGTCTTGCATTAATGTAGATACTGGCAGCATACAGAAGTTACTAACTGATTTAAAAATTATGGGACAGAAATTTTGGGCGTTGGTATATTCATAGAAAAAGCAGGAAAATAACTGAACAAGCAAACCTGGATAACAGAACTCTTATCTCCCCAGGGAAACTGCACCGAGCAGCTTCTATGTTTGTTCATGTTTCTAATGGAGCTGGTATAATTGTTGATGACACTTTGGGTTTTTTTAAGTTTATTTTAGGCATGTCAAGGTCAGACATCATCCTTTATTAGAAATCAGTTTTCCTTAATTGGAATTAAATCTGTGAGAGGGGATGCAAAGGTCTAATTTGAAGACAGATACCGCAACACAAAAATACTGCATTTCTTGCCCATGACATCCTCAGAACCCTTCTGATTTTTTAATAAGGGACAAGTTAATCAAATGGGAATCGGATGTTTTACATTTCAGCATTCACAACTCTTCTAAGCACTTGACTGTCAAAAGCAATCATGACATTAGTAATACAGAATCTCTTATTTTCCAGGAACTATGGTTTAAAGCAACAAGGTAAGCAAAGACTGAATCAATGTTTATGAAAGAGTTGTAACTTGACAATATTTTCTTTTTTGGGTACACTGGACAAAAGCCATCACTGTAAATCATGCCTTTGTTATTTAATTTCCTGCACCTTTGGAGGTTTTACATTCTTAAAAAGGAATACCAGCTTTGTGATGCAAGCGAGTAGAAAGAGAGTGTTATTTGGAGCTATTGCAATTAATCAGGCAGAAAACACGTACACTATACTAACATTATACAACTTTCACTTCCCTAAACAAAATGAGTAATATTTAGAATGATTATGAGGAATACCATGTTAGACCATGCAAACACCGGGAGCAAAATCTGAATTCCTTTGCATGCGCAATTCATCAGGATCAGGTAATTTTTGTCACAGTATTGTGAATTGAGACAAAATCCCACATGAAAATGTTTTAATAGGTTTTTTTTCACACGAGAAAGAGTGCCACTGAAAAAAACAAATGACAGCACTAGTAAAGATATTGGCAAGGAACTGGCTAAAAAAGAGATGACAGTGCTGAAAGAGCAAACAAAATCAGAGAAAGATTATTAATGGTAATCCTCCAGGGTCAGTTTTGAAACTGATTTAACATTTTAGTTAATAACCTTGGCACAAAAATAAATGCATGCTAATAAAAATCTGTAGATAATCACAAAACTGGAAAGCAGAAGTAACAGCAGGAAGACTGGAATATCAGACATAAAGAAATGGCTAAACTAAAGACTATAATAACAGAAATCGCATTTAATTTAATAGTGTAAAATGTAAATATCTGCCTATTGAGTGTAACAGCAGAAACTTCACCTACACGCTAAGAGCTTATCAACTGTACACAACAGAGGGGGAACTGGGTACACCAAATAATTATACCTGCATGTACTCTTTCAGTGTGATGGAATCATGGCTCTTGGTTTTGTGGGGAGAAATATTCTAGCAGAGAGAAAAATACTGCATCTAGAACACAAGTTCTTTCTAAAATGTCATCTGGAATGTGATTTACAATACTTGTCATTAAAGTTTCGGGAAGTTGAAAGTTGTCTTGACAACTTTAAGAGTGAACGACAACTTGAAGAATGACCACACTCAAAACCGGCATGAAACACTACTTCAAAAATTGTGATCTGTAAAAGAAATCCCTAAAATTTCAACTTACACATAAGAAACTTCAATCAGGCTACTAAACATGTGCCAAATAACTGTAGCACCAGTAGTATGAAACAAACCAAAACAAAGCAGTCATTGTGGTACAGAAGTTTAGTTCTTTTTCATCACTACTGAACTCTTTAGAGCTAGACCGACATGTAAATAAAGAAACATTATATTTTTCTAACTCTTCTTTCTATTTTGCAACACTTTCTACATGATCAAAACCAGGTCTTTGAAATAGAGCACATGTGGATTTCTTATCTTGCTTTATCTATTGCAGTCCCCAAACCTACTAGCCTTTTTGGAAGTATTCTGCTTACTCTCAACTGTAGCTTGGCTGTTACTACACCTACAAGGTCAGAGAAAAAATTAACCTGGACTGAAACTCCATAGCTCTATTGCTCTGCCATAAAAATGAAAATATGTCCACCATATGAAATTACATATGTGCTTATTTCTCACTATACTTGTACTCCACTTTCTTCATATATTAAGGATATAATTAGCCATCTTCAGAGCGAGCGTGTAAAACTCCCATACACCTCAATGGGATGTCATCTGATACCTAGCTGACCATATTCACCAGTTCATTGTCAAGAATCACGATCAATTTCAAGCTCTTGCTTCTTTGGTTTTCATAAAGCTCTCCTGGCTTCTACTTATCACTCTGTTGTCTGTTTGGCCCTTTGTAAAATTACCTCTTTTCAGTCACTAAGACAGCCCTTTACATGCTTAGCATGCAGCTGCAGACTGTAGAAAGATTTTGGTGTACCAGATTGGTCAGTATAGAAGTAGTTCTGGTAACAATTTATCTTTTGCTAAGCAAAAATACTGCAGCACATAGACAAGTAAGCATATTAAAAATAAGTGTGCTTGTTGAAACATAACATACCAATATATTTACATGTAAAATTAGCAATAGTCTGTGATATCTCTGGCATCTGAAGAATATTGTAAGAATATGCTTTTTCTAGAAGATCACTGCACGAGAGATCAAAAGTGCACTTTCATACTTTTACACAGGAATATTTTGTAGTTTTGTAAAGCAGCTCTTCAGAAAAAACAATAGTTTTGTTTAATAGATAGACCCCTATCATGTTTAAATCACAGGAAAAAGATAATAGTTAGAGGGAAAGAATATGAAAATAATACATTCATCATTCTTACAAAACAGAAATTAAGGAAAAGAATAAAAATGTATCCTAAAGACTCTTATCCCATAAACCATTCAGAATGTGTTCAGGTAGGTTCAACCTTTAAGACAATCTTTATTCCAACGAAAAGTGAAGGAAACATGCAGGAATAAGGTAGACCAAACTTGAAGCACATGTCTGCAGTTCTTCTACTATGCCATATAATAACAGACATAAGACATAAATAGTTTGATATGTGTTTTTTGTATTCATTGTTGTTAGAAAACAAAACCAAAACATATAGACAAGCATGATCCAGATATAATAAGCACTGTAACATCTGCCTAAAACTTCTGACAGCAACAGACTAAGGAAGGAACTGTAGCCACAGGCTACAAAGGAAGAAATGCATTTGGTCTAAATGCATCCCAGTATCTCCAGTACCTGCAGTAGCTTGGCAGAAAAATATCTCAGAGCTTTAAAAATAATAAGAAACATAAAGAGTGCACTGTTTGCTCAAACACACTAAAATCACACTTATTAAGAATAAAGAATAGTTATTGAAAAAGTCTTTGTATTCGAGTTGCGTAATATACTTTTTTCTTTTAACATAAAGCATAAAGCACAATGCTTGCTTAAAAATAAATACAGAATTTTTAATACCTCAAATAGGAAATTAAGGCCTGAATTTTCAGCCCTTGAACTTAACCAGAACCCTGAAAGAGCTGTACTTGCATAAAAGTAAATTCCTTTCTGTGCTAAAAGTTCACTTTCCTATATGAGGAAGACATAACTTTGCTCCCGTTACACCAGATCAGATTTTAGCCCCTCCTCCCCTTCTTTCTTCTCTTTTAGCCAGTATTTTCTCTTTTGTACTTTTCTAATGCCCTTTTCCTGGACTTTACACGCTATATCTGATTTAAAATTACTGAGTTACAGTGGCAGTAATATCACTGCTTCCTGCTGCACAAGGAAATGCTAAAGGCTGCCCCGCAATAGCTAATAAAGAAAAACTGAACAGCATAAACATCACAGCACCTGAGTCAATAAAGATTTTAATACAACTTTTCAGATAAAGCTCCACAAGGTCTTGCTTCCCTGACCCCAGCCACGAAGCCTTCCATAACTGAACCAAGTGTGACCTTATGCAAGCATCTGCTTTGTAAGCAGTATTCTAATTTGCAGGATGTTAAATGACCTATTTTTTCTCATGTAAGAAGTTAAAACCTAGTAATATTTTGCTGTTATTAAAAAGGAACATGAGGTAGGCTCTTCTAACAGTACAACAGCTCTTCTGGAAATGTAACAGGGAAATGCTTACTGTAGAACAGCTTCAATGCAGACAAGGTTATTTGGACTGATACTTCCTTAACTGCCCTTTCAGTAACCAGATTCTTACACCAGTATCTTGCAAGGATATCTTAATTTACTACAAAGAAAAGGAAGTATTACATTTAGTGGTTGGGGCAACAGCAATTTAATTCAGAAATTCAAACACCATATTTCTACTTGCCATATCTGAAAGTTCAGATAGTGAAGACATTCTCAATCCAAATATATCAAATACTCACTGGGAAGAATGCTCTAGCAAGAAACTAGATAAAAGACAATGGTTTAAAACACTTCTTATAATGTATTCAAGCATCCCAATGTTATGATTTTATACTAGCACTGCAGGAATATCAAACAATAAAGCCAAGTTATTATTACTTATTTATACAATGACAAATCTACAATGACACTCAAATTCAGATGATAACCAATTTGTCCTGTGCAGCTTCTAATCTGATCTAGTCTAATCTAATAACATAAAGCCAACTGTATTTCAAATAAAAAGAAAGAAGCAAAGGGCCCGTAACTGTAAATAAAATAAAGGCATTCTAAGGAGGAACTTGGGGAACACATAGGGTATTAATAAATGAAAATTTGAGACACTATGGAGGTAGTTATGAAATAAATACTGTGTTCACAAAGAGATAATGAAATGGAAAGTCTGTAGAAGAAAAAACGTGAGGCAGTT
This sequence comes from Haliaeetus albicilla, assembly GCF_947461875.1. Taxonomy (NCBI): domain Eukaryota; kingdom Metazoa; phylum Chordata; class Aves; order Accipitriformes; family Accipitridae; genus Haliaeetus; species Haliaeetus albicilla. Next base: position 6,453,991 of record NC_091495.1, on the reverse strand, counting down.
AGTCTCGTTCTAATATAACAAAAAAATTGAGACTAACGAAGACTCCGTCACACAACTGCCATCCTCATTTCTGCCTGCATTGTTCTGAACTTTACAAACGAGAACAAAATCACTCAAAGTGTTAATTAGCAACTCTATCCTCAGCCACCAAACAATGAGCTAATTACACCCTCAGAACCACAGCCACCAGGACTAAAAATTCAAAAATAAGGAAAATGTTTTTGTCCTACTTTCCTGATGTTGATTTTGGATATAAAAAAAGTAGTAGGAGAAAATATTTCCAGGTCTGAAATAATCAGAAAAGAATGAGTGTAAAATTATAGCTTAACTCACATAAAAACAGCTTTCAAATGGGAATGTTTTGTCTTCAAAAATTTATTAAGTTAAAAAGTTATTAAAGTTATTTCTGAGGGTATTATGGCTAACTACATTTAAGATACCCCATCTCCAACTGCTTCTTATGTCCCTTTTTCTGAAAACACCTCCAACTTCATAAGGCACTGAAACAGACCTCATATTAGAGCTACGACAGTTCTAACGTGGACTTTTTTTTCTGCAAACACCATAGAAGTCAAATGAATCTTTATGCTAGTGGCAGCAGTATGCCTTGGAAAGTTCCATCACATTTAGCATCCACTGACCCTTGCTATAAACATTATTACTTGGAAGGCAAGCCCAGGGTTGTTTTTTTTTTTTATATAAGATTTTTGGCATTAAGAATTTTCCCATTAAGGCACAAGGTTAAAAAGGACCCTTTTCAATCAAACTTTATTTCTTGTCTGTCTCTCTCATTTTCACTTTTAGGATGGTTTACACACTTCTGTTTTATGACAACCACATCCAGTTCCTACCTAAACAGGATTACATACCATCTGACAGAGTGCTCACATCCATCTGCCTTTCAAGCAACAGCGCCCAGAAAATACACCAATCTACATAAAAAAGAAAAAAAATCTTCATCTACACATTCCTCCTTTTCATATGAGCCTTCTTTCTAATAAAGGTGTAATTGTCCTAGCTAAAGGTCTGGTGGGGACTCACCAGAAAGATGGAGGGGTGCGTTCCTTGCCTTGCTAGCCTTCCTCAACTGACAATAATTAAGAATTTCCTTCCTTTGGAGGTAGGTATAAGACATGAAAGGGGAAGGGTTTATTTCTAAGGGTATTATGGCTAACTACATTTAAGATACCCCAACTGCTTCTTGTGTCCCTTTTTCTTTAAAATCATAGAGTTGAATAAATCACCAGATATTTCAAGTACCACTCAATGGATGTAGGGAAAAAACAGGCACAATGTGATGAACATAGATTTTATTGGAAAGACCAGCTTAAAGATATTTCCTCCTATTCTCCATCAAACAGATTGGAGAATTGATCCAGGTTAGCTAAAATGTAAAGTTACTTTTAACCTGGACTGGTGTCCTCATTCAATTCACTGCACAGCCCCACAAACTTTTGTTTCAGCACAGCAGAAGGGATGTTTGGACCTTGAGTCTTAGGGAAGAGAGGAACAATGGGAGAAAAAAGGCCGAAGGATACATCTGTAAAAGCACCTCTGCTGAAAGGACTACTCAAGGCTACTATCGCTTAAGGCACTAGACTTCAGGTTTCTAAATTCCTTCTGCTTGAATAACACAGAATATAGGTCTATGCTAGCTCATTCACCCACTACACAGCTTTCACTTAAATTAACACTCCCACTAGACACAATACTGCAAGAAACCATTTGCCTTCTACATGATAGCACAGACAGTATGATCCGCTAGCTCTTGGCACTCCAAGCATATATGGGTCTTTTATTTCAAAATACTTCTAGGTCATCACAGACTCTTTCAGAAATCCTACCAACAAATTCTAGTCAAATAGTATTAACCATGATACAGTCCTCATTGCAGGTTGGATGCCACCCTAAGGGGGACTATGGGAGCAGTTGCCAGTGTTTATAACATGTAGGGTCACAGGTCAAAACAAAAGCCTAGAGTCTGTAAAGATGACCTTTGTTTCCAGCCCCTCCTCAGTGTGAAAATGGAGAGGAAAATACAGAGCCTAGACTCACAGAGCCCTCCTACCTCTGTAAAGGAATACCTTGTAAGGAAGCACTAGCTTACCAAATGCTCACTAAAATAACTTTCTGTCCTGCAGTTTTCCATGTAAAACTAAACCATGCAACATTTCAAAGCAATACATTTTCAGTAGACTATCAAAATAATCTTATGTTATTTTTTCCTTATTTTTCTAGCCCTGTTTCCTTCATTCTCAGCACTTTGTAAGGACATCTTCATGTGTGTGTTCGACATTATGTCTGTTGCAAAGTTTGGTAAACACTTAAAATATGTTGTTGCTTTCTTTCAAACCCACAATTACGGTTCACTTTACCAAAGGCCAGAGCACTTGGCTCATCCTTGTGCCAACTCAACTCAGACATACCGCGCAATGCAGCTAACTCCCTTGATGGGCCTTCCACCCCCAAATTTTCCACTTGAGCAAATTAATGATCAGGAAAGATGGGATACACCCAGAAGACAGAAAACCACTTATTCAGCAAGTCAAAAATGGATATGCTGGCACTGAAACTTATAGTTTCAAGTGAAATGCATCCTACAAAGAATCCCAGATTTCAGCTGCCTGCTAACTACAGTAAATATTTCAGGGATGTCCCCCAAGATGATTTTTACTGAGGACAAATAGTACCTTCTTGTTAAAAGCAAAGAAGAGGCTGGCTTGGTAGGGAATAGACAGTTCTCTTATCCCTCTAACGGATTTATTCCCTTATGTTCAGTATTTCTCAGAAAGGATGTCACTTCCACAGAGAATTCTGCTGCTCTACATTTTAAGAATTCAAATGTTCCAGTGAGGCCCAACTTAAATTTCAGTAGTTGATATAGAAAATGGAAAGAGAAGGGGGAAAAAAAAAAAAGCATCTGGTGGTTTAGAATGCTAAAATCCTTCAGACAGAGGGACAGTGGCAACTAGAAATTCAGAAACACACTGATCAAGCTAACTGTAACCTCGCATACCTTATGGAAATAGGTGTCTTATGCTTTGCACGCCTATCTTTTCACATGCAAAAGACAACATCTGAAATGTATGTAACTTGAGAGCTTGCCCTGTAGTTTTAACTATCCTCCCATAAACTTAACCAACAAAAATAATAATTAACATAGGTGTTTCATAATCCTTCCAAAATATTTTCCTAGTAAGAAGGTAAGTGAGGATTGTTTTACCATTCAACAGAAGATGAAGACTGTTTAACATGGGTGTGTGCCAATATATGAAAACTATTTTAAATGAATATTTTTGCAGTGGTCTGGAGGATCATGAGCCTAAATGTTGAACACTTCATAGCTGCAAATTCGCTCTACACTGAATCACTGTGCAACCCTGCACAGAACAAACAGATGGAGGAAAGAAAGTCAAGATGAAAATGACTTAAGCACATTAACACTTATAATTCTGTACTATTCAAGAAGCTGGAATGTCCCAAATTAAATTTAGGACAGAGACAGACTTAAATGCACCCTTACTAAAGTAAGGGCTGCCTCAGAAGACAGCACAAAAGGCAGCAGCACAGGCAGGCACACTCAAGGGGCATGCAAAGCCACCAGTGCACACTCACTGTGCCTAGGACTAGTACCTGCCCAGAGGGTATCTTCTGCAGTCCTCAGAGGAAATTTCTTTCGGTGGCAACCAAACCTTCTAAAGTCTTTTTTACTTAAAAGGATTCAGACAAAAACAAGCACTTTACACCTCAATTTCCACCTTACATAAAATGGAGAGAAAACTTGGCTCACCAATAAAATAATTAAGGAGTTGGTCTTGGTTGTAGGAAAAACAAGTTTTACATGTCTGAGGTAACACAACATGCATAAAGTGTAGCTACCTAGCTTAAGCTGGTAAGACTTCTACTCCAGCCCACACCTGGGTATTTGATAATGCATGCAAATATAAACTTTTAACATATCTCATGAGGAATTAAGTAACAGTACAACCTTGAAACTGAAATTAATATTAATGCATGTAGAGGCTTTTTTTCCAGAAAAAAAAACTAAAAAAAGGTGCTACAAATCTATAAAAATAAAACCACAAATTGATGTTGATTCCTAATAAACATAAAACCTTACCCTGTACAATACTACAGTTTGCAGAAAACTAGCACAATACAATATTTAACCTTGGCCCACAAGCTAGCATCACTTCATTAATACAACTGAGTAATTTAAGGTATCAGGGGTAGGTATAAGCTTTACATGAACTCCTAAGTTGTGCATTTGTGAGAGATACACATACGTATGTACTTCCTCAGTGTGAACACCTGCACATATACTTAACTTCAGTGAATTTTTCTTTCTAAAGGTAGTCTTGGAACTGTCAACAACATTTGGTAATGCCAGTGTTGGTGCATTTATAACAATAGCAAAAGCTAAGATACACATTAAAGAAAAGGCCGTTTTACTAACATTCTGAGCTATCATTTAACTACCAGGTAAAATACCACATGACTTGTTCACAGAAATTAATTCATCAAAAATGACAAATTATGAAAGTTTTATGTTCTCATTGATGTTATCTCAAAAACATATCACATATTTATTTAAACTAAAAAGTACATAAAAACAGGGGAAAAAATTAAAATATACTAAAACCAGTAGTATTGATGTTATTTTCAGCTAGCAACTTTTCTCCTTCAATTCAGTAGGAATCAGGAGACAGCTTCAAAATCATCATGCAATTTCTCTGCACAATTCTACTACTACCTAGATTTTGATCTCCTTCCCACTATAAATTCATCCCATAATCCCACAGTGCTAGTGCAGAAATGGCATTCAAATTTGGTCTCCAAAACCTGAAATACAGTTGTAGCAATTTTGTTTAAGTAATGCTGAGGTTGCTCCTATTTGATGTTTCAGAACATTGGCCAGTGTACTTTAGGAAAGAAAAGTGACTTGCATTTGACATTGGAGTGGTCTGCACACGAACCACAACTGCAGTCAGTATCACTCTCAAACAAAACTAACTGACAACAAAAAAAGTGATTAATGATAAAGAAGAGCAAGAGGAGTGACACAGAATAAAAACAGAAATACAATTTTTAAAAGGTACAAAAACATTCAGAGAAAAAGAAAATTACTGTCAAAGTACAACACTACAGTTAATGTGAAAATCTATCCTGAAAGAACTGGGGCACTAAAAGGAAACAAAACAAAAGAATCTGCTACCTCATTGTATGGAAAAAACCTTGAAAAAAAACATGCCTAAAGCATGCTTTCTAGCTCACTAGCTACAACTCAGACCAAATCCTGATACATATTGTCTATTCATCTGAAATATCACTACTACAGCTGTTACATTATCCATCTTTTAGTAGTATTTTCCTTCTTCTCCTATGCCCTTTGCTGTGTGCAACACACTCCCAAAAAATAATGTGGCCACCACAGTTAAACTTTCAGGAAAAGAGCATTAGTGGCATTTAGATGATGTGTTTTCTTTTTCTTTCTTTTGCTTTACCAGTTGCAAATATCCTAATAAAACTAACAGTGGAACAGGTCTCATTTCAAAGGCTGATCATTTAACATATACTCAAGTGCTCTTTACATTTTTAATCTTTGCAAAACATCCCCTTATAAACAGGCATTGTATTACAGTAGTATTAATGATAAAATACCAAAGTGGCATTTAGAACTTTATAAACATGGCAACCTCACTGGCAAGGCCACAAATCAAACAACAAAGGACTGGGAACATATACAGCCTTTTTTTTGTTGTTGTTAAACACTCATAGTAATAAATATGCAAGCATAATAATTAGTATCTTGTTTTGAACTGCAATGCTACTTAATTTTCACCCAAAATTTTACACCAACACCTATTTCATCTTGGGGACGCTAACTATTTGAGGATGGAAACATCTCATCTGCTGCATATTACACGCTAACAGTGCTGAATTACAAAGGTTTTGATCTCTTTGGAGGTAAAGGTAGAGATGGTGGGCATCTACTCTTCTGGGAAGAGTTACTACCCCATATGCAGACTCATTGGGTAAAATACAGCAGTTTCTGTAGTACATGAAGTACTCTCTACCTGGTAACAGGAGATAGCATCTCAACAGTTCACCCACAAACACATTTTAAAAGATGGATCCAAATTAAACTGAATGCAAAAACCTTTCACATCAGGTCCTAAGCGAACAAACAGTTTCTCAGAAATAAAACAGTTGAAATCTTCAAAATTCAAGAAAAATACTCTGCTTGGGTTTTTCCACAAGGCATTATCACAAAGAACTTGTTTTAGCAGGTAGACACAGTTCTTCAACAAAACTAGCAGACTTCAAAATATTCCAGAAGAACAATTTGCAGCTTAGCACCACCCCACCTTAAAGCACTCCTTCGCTACAGCTCTTTCATGAAAAGCCACAATCTCAAAGGAAACAATAAACCAAAGAAACAAACCAAAACCAACCGCAATACACCTTTTGGACAAAAAAAACAACCAACAACTTTTCTGGACTGAAGCAGCCAAGTGGGAACAGTAGAAGAAGGAATGGCCAGTATAGACTCTGATTAAGGGCATCAGATGGACCTATCAAACAAGCTCATTCTGCCAACTTAATGATTCAGCTTAAACAACTGGGAGTTTTCCTCGTGATTTCTGTCAGAGCAAAGTACATCTATTGAGTGCATGTGAAAATTCTGCCTCTTGTTAAGGTAATCTTTTCCCCTGCATACAAGAACTACCATGGAATTCAGCAGAGAATGATTCATTAAAGAAAAGATTATGCTCATTTTGTAGAAGAATCAATCATGACCTCCAAAAAAGCTATACACAAATGACTTAGTATTTTCTTTTGAACAGAAGAGATATTTTTTAATATATATACCAAGGTAAAGGTAAGTACCACAATTTAAGTACTTCCACTTATTTAGCAGAATGTCCTCACTTCATTTTAAAGATAATTTCATTAAGTCCAAAAGAAAATGGGGAAACAAATCCAAAGCATACCACACAATGGTGCGTTTTCAACTTCGGTATAGATTGAACAAATTAATTAAGAAACAGAATCTGACCCTTCAATAAACCTGTTCAAAGTTGATCGTATTTCACAAACAGGTTTCCAGTTTTGCTTTTATAAATTATGGATTATTAACTTTGAAACATGCCAGTGTGCAAGATTCATCACATGCATTTGGATATTCATTCATGTCTCTGACCATATGGTACAAGGTTAGCAACAGTTCTCAATAACCACAAGATACAGGCAGGTCAGTTCTATCATGCTTACTATTACGGCAAATACTTGTTACTAGCTTCAACTGTTTAACAGGAATTATTTTCACTCTATCGAGTAACTCCCCGTAACTCCAACAGGAATTTGGAGCTCAAATTACTTACCTATGAACATAATGCAACTGATGAACTGAATCAATAGCTATCACCATTTCAGCCAAATAAAAACGAGCCATATCTTCAGGTAGTCTGTCCTCAAACTTGCTGAGCAATGTAAGCAGGTCTCCTCCAACATAGTAATCCATAACCAGGTACTATGGAGTGGCAATGATAAGAAAATAGAGTGGAAAAAAAACCAATTTATTGAGTGAATCAGAGACTAAAAACTAATTGAAGCATAAAAATTAATTTATTGCAAAAATTATTATGGGCATTAAAAAAGCTAACCAAGATGCTTAGATGTTCTGAAAACAGAAGCTGGTTCAGCCTCACTTTAATATTTAACCTACCTGAATATTTTTCATATTTATACCTCTCCAAATACAATAAGCCTCATGACAAAATAGTATCAGCTTCATCCACTGTCCCATCACCAAACATAAAATACTTAGATACTCTGGATTCCCTTATAAAAACAATACCCTTTGATAGAATTCAAAAGGAGTAAAGGATACAGACCTATAAAAATGAAACCAATTGTGTTAACTTGGGATCTCATTTAAGGGCCCTAATCTCCCAGGCTTCCCCTTCCCTTTTTTCCCGTCATCATCTTTTCCCATTAAACAAACAATTTTGGAGAGTAAAGTTTTTAGACTACTCAGATTAAGGCAAAGATTGAGAGATTTCCAGTGGCTCATAGTACAATTCCAGATACTGTTGACATTGCGCACATTACATGATCTGCCAACATACAAAGGAAAGTGTCACTGTCTCTAATGGAAATGGTGGAGAAAAATACATTTGATTTCTGATTTATTAATGAAACATAAAACCTGCTTGCCACTGAATCGGGTGCAAAGACTTCAAAGAGATCAGAACCTTTCTCCATTTTACTGCATTATGACAGAATGAAATGCCATTTCCTTTAGAGACACGGTCAAAATGATTAGGAAAAAGTAAAAATAAGAGAAGTGGGAAACTCATGATTAATACCTTTTTAGCTTAGCTTAGTTTGTTTTAATTGTGGAACAGCAACTGGAAGGGCAAATGGGGAAAAGAAAAAAAAATCAATGAACTAATTATAACTAACGAACTAATTATAAGCAATCTAATTTAACAGCCACTGCTATGACATTACTTTCAAACATCATTGTGGACAGACTAATTAGAATAATTTCCCACTAAAGTATATAGTATCTGAAAGCTTTTGCCTAGAGTTCCAACCTCTGCCTCTAGGAAGGCAACATATATCCACATTTGAAGCAGTGACTCTTACCAATAGTGTATAATGAATCACAAATAATAAAAAACATTAAAAGATGCAATAATGTATATCCCAATTTGATTCTTTAAAATTTTGATAAAGCAACTTAAAGGGACTTTTTATAGTTAGTTCCCCTCATTTGTTCCAAGTCTTTCCCATCTTCAGAAAAAGAAATTAAAGCATGTGGAAAAAATTCTGCAAAATTGTACCAGCTATAAGGAAGATGTGGGGCAGGCAGAAACCTTACACCTGGTTTTTTTCCCCCTCATACTTTCCATAACAATAAAGGTGATGAACAAAGATTTTAACAATTTGACACAGAGTAACCTGGGCATCCTCACTGATTCCAAGTGCATGAAGAAAGTACAAAATGCATTTCCACAAAATTTTAAATGTGCTGACAATCAAATTTTCATCTGTTGCTTTGTGACATGAATAGTAAACTTCTTAAATTATGCTCACAAGCCTTACACGACAAATATCTTCTATTCAGTGCTGCTCCTACACTCCCTCTGAAACATGATCTACAGTACTAGCTTCTCATGTTTTACAGTTTTAGAAAATACATTAAGCCTTTGGAATGTAATATAATGATTATTAACTGATACACTCTATAGAGATCTGCAAGAGCTTAACTTACTGCTTTGAAAATATATTTAAAAAACCTCTTAAGATTCTCATAACTGATGTGGGATCTCTGCACTCATTCTTCACCATTTTTAAAACCAGTACAACTCGGTTATTGGATATACCAAAATAAAGGAATTTTGGCTCTTACAACACAGGACTCTGCACTGCCCATTTTGCAAGAGCAATGCAGTAGCCTATCACAAGGAAACGCTCAACTCCTGAAATATACCAACACTTAAACTGTAACTCACAGTATTAAGTTGTGAACTTGTTAAACACATCCATAGGAATCAAAGCTAAGTTTAACAACTAAATTTTTAATAAATAATTCAGTCAATACATAGCATCCCATCCAATGTCAAAGACACATGTCCTTAAAAAAAGCTGGTTTTTTTAAAAGCTTTAAAAAATACTTTCTAAATGCACACAGCCATCAAGATCTATTCAAGTCTCAAATACTCAAAATACTACTGTACAACAGCACCATCCTTCTAAGAGAAAAACAAGCACAGATTTAAGGACATCAAATTCTAGTAACTAGTGGAAGTTTAACATGGGCATTTAATCCTAAATCACAGACTTGTTTACGCTGGAAAAGACATCTTGAGATCATCTACTCCAACCTCATCTGCTCAAGTAGGGTCAGCTAGAGCAGGATGATGAGGACTGCGTCCAGTTGGGTTTTGAGTATCTCTAAGGATGGAGACCTCACAACTCCTCTAAGTAACATGTTCCAGTGTTTGACCACCTTCACAGTAAGTGTTTTCTTGTGTTCAGATGAAATTCCATGTGTTTCAGTTTGTGTCCGTTGTCTCCTGTCCTGTCCCAAGAGGAATCTGGCTCCCTTGTCTCCATTCCCTCCCATCAGGTATTTATACACATTGACGATAACCCCTCAACCCTTCACTTATCTGGGCTGAAGAATCCTAGCTCTCTCAGGCTCTCCTTACATGAAAGATGCTCCAGTAGCTTAATCATCTTTCTGGCCTTGCACTGGACTTGCTCCAGTAGCTCGATCTCTCTTTTGCACTGGGGAACTCAGAACTGGGCACAATACTTCAGATGCAACTGCACGAGGGCTGAGCAGAGATGAAGGACCTCCACTGACCTGCTGGCAATATTTCTCCCTGCAGCCCAGAACACTCTTGGCCTTTTTTGCTGCGAGGGTGCATTGCTGGCTTATGGTTAGCTTGTTATCCACAAGGACCTCAAGCAAAGCTGCTTTCCAGCCAGATGGCCCCCAGAATGTACCGGGTTTATTTTATTCCACCCCAGGTGCAGGACATTGCATTTCCCTTTGTTGAACTTCATGAGGCTTCTCTCTGCCCAGGTCTCCAGTCTGCTGAGGTCCATCTGAATGATGGCACAGCCATCTGGCATATCAGCCACTTCTCCCTGTTCTTTCATCATCTGAGGATGCACTCCATCCCACTACCCAGGTCATTAATGAAGATGTTGGCCCCAGTATTGAGCCCTGGGGTACATCACCATTGACTGGCCTCCAGATGGACTTTGTGTCACTGATCACACCCCCCTGGACCCAGTAGTTCAGCCAGTTTTCAATCCACCTCACTGTTGCCAATCTAATGCATACTTTGTCAGCTTTTCTGTGATGATGTTATGAGAGACAGTGTCAAAGGCATTACTAAAGTCAGGGTATACAACATCCACTGCTCAACCACATCTACTGCTCAATGTACACAGTTTTGTTGTTTTTTTTAAAGGCCACTTCTGTTATATTTTATTTTAATAAAAAGCACATAGAAAACTAGTGATACATTCACACTAAAATGATGAAAAACAGTATTACTGATATTTTCCCCAGCAGGCTGCAAAACTTGCTTCTGTTAGCACACTATCAAAGATAAAGAACAGAAGCTGCTCTGTGCTTAGTGAAAATAAGGAAACTGGCAAGATTAAAAGAAATTCTAGCAGGCTGTTGCAGAATATATAATATTTTCTTTTAAATACTGTTAATAGTAAGATCAGAATTACATAAAACATGAGATTATTTTTACTGCCCATATTAATAAAGCATGAAGCTGGCTGCGAGGTATATAAGCCAACAGTTAGATTCACAAATGCAGAGCCCTGGTTCTGTATAAACTCCACCAAAATCTATGAACCTCCAAGTATCTGAGCTGACAGAACAGAAAGCAATATAATGGCAAAAAGCATTGCAATTCTGCAGGAATTCCATGTATAGCACTTCTTTGATTGGACACACTGGGGGGGAAAAAAAGATTATGACTACATAGTAGATTTTTAAGAAAACATTAGAATTTACTAATGATATAGAATCCAAAGCACAGGGCAATAAAACCCAAATAAGCAAAATCTATCAATGTGTAGTTGTTTACTTTTTCAGGCATAAATATTACCAATACCATATCACAATCAAAACATATTTTCAGTGGGAAAGATTCCACAGAAAAATGGCACTTTTTCCTCATATTAGCTTCTTTTTGCAAGTCTTTCAAAATACTTGAAAACTAAATAACATTAAATATTTAAAGAGACACTTTAATCTACAGTTATAGCTTCCAACTCTTATTTATGAACTTTTAGTGGCATTCTTCCATGCTACAAGAACTTTTCATTGCTTTATGACATCTTAGTGGGTTTAAGTCCTCAAAAAAGCAAAGACCAACCTAAATGAACTGTTGTTTAAAAACAGGGCTACTCCCTACTTCTAACTGTAAAACAGTAATCAGCAATGTTAATCACAAAAAGTGAAAGTCAAATAGAAAATGTATTTTAGTAAGTGCACTTTTACTTTTATGAATCCAATTAAACTGGAGTGATTAATTATAAGAAAGAAGATGCAGATAGACCAAAGGTTCATCAACAAACACAAAGTGGTTTAGAAAACAAAGCTGCATTCCTGAAATATTTATAACAAAACTTATAGTTTCTGACCACTCTCCACCCTTCAGAATCTTATGCACAAAATCACAGATCCTCACATGGTCTGTACGGTCCAGAACACAAAATTAACAAATAAACAAACTATATTTCTGTCTCATACCACAACTAAGAATCTGCATTTCCATCTATATATATATATAAAAGCAACACTCACTAAATAGTTTTCATCCTGGAACGCATAATGTAACGTTGTGATCCACTGGTTATCTCCATTCACTAACACATCTCTCTCTTCTCGAAAACAGGCTGTCTGAAGGGGAGAAAAATAATTATAGGCTTTAAGTAAAATATCTAAAGACAGACATTTTTGCAAGTTGACTATGTTTTAACATTACGTTGGGGGAGGGGGGGGATCAAAACTGTCTCTCTAAGTTAAAGTCATTTACTACACTCTTCAAACATGCCAAAATCTATGAAAAACTAGGTATCAGAAAAGTCCACCTTCTTCAAATTTAAACAGTTGTAGTTCTCCACGTTGTTAAATGATGCGAAGGGAGAAATAAGCTGCTGCTTCCCATTGTCTAAAAATCCCAAGTCAAAATCTTATCTTTTTTGTACACAGAAATATTGAAATCAAGTATCAATAATGACAGAATAGCAATATAAGATTGGAGAAAACAATCAATAATGGCATTATGTAATTATAACTGCAACAGGAGTTGAACTAGGATCCGGAGTCTTGTGTCATTGCTTTATCTCATCACGCTGTTAGCCTAGTTTTACACTTGAATTTTCACATAGGCAAGGTTGTTCTTTTCATTTGAAAGTAGCTGCCAACAACTTCCATGTAGTCATAATTTGATAATCATTAACCAGTTGGTGTTTTCTCCACGCTTTTTCCTCAGGAGAAGTCGGACAGAATTGAATATTGCTCTTGCCAGATATAAGCTGTTGGTAAGACATTGAGGAGGACCTCCCCTCGACATGCTGGAAACAAACACAGGAGGCAAAAGGTGCCTTCACAGCAAGTGGAACAGACGAGGAATAAGAACTGCCAAGAAATGCTAAGGAATACCTAAGAAAAGAAGGAGAACACAGGTTTGTATGAAACAAAAGAAGATAAAATGTGAAGAAAATAACCAACTGGAAAGCAGCAAGGCAATTAATTCAATGGAGGTCTTGCAACCTGCCCCAAGAAGTGAATAAAATACCTCAGCAAAAGCAACTTTGGTCATTTTCCTCTGTCATTCTGCAAACAGAAAAGAAGCCAAAAAGAAACTATAGCAAAGAAATATGATGAACGTTTTGAAGGGACTGAGTTCTGAAGTGAATATCACAAGAAAACAAAAGGTATCAAACAGCAAAGCCAACACAGAATTTTATTCAGAAAAAGGTCTAAAAGATACTGTAAAAGAAAGACTAATAATTGTATGGGCTCTATTTACAAGGCAGATAGAGATTTAGAGAAAGGCATAGACCATAATCTCTTCCAACACACTTTGCGATTTCACAAAGATGTTTCATCGGTTTGAACCATGCTCTGTCTCTTCCATCTTAGGAGACAGCTAAATTTAAAGGAAATGCAAGTCTCTCTACTTTTTCAATTTCATTTCCAAAAACAATAGGCAAATACCAGAACTCTGACATGGTTATTGTTGGCTGTGAGATTTGGAGAGTGAAGAATGAAGAGCAAAATATCATTTTAGACTGAGCTATGCACAAGAATACACGCAGTAAAAACAGAGCAGAAAATAACTCCCTTCTCCAATCAAATAAACCATACCAAGTCTTGTTTTGGTGACTACAGTGAGTAAGAATAACTCAGACCAGGAAAAAGAAAGATGGTATACTTCAATCATAGCACAATGCATGAGATAAATCAGTGAAATTTGAGAAAATAACAGAACATACTTTAAACAAATACCCTCAAAGGTTATTAAATGAAAAATGGATTTGGGGGTGGGAGAAGAAGAAAGGATGATCTTCAGAAGGAAGAAAAGCTGTTCTATGCTTCAGCTTCATTTCTTTTTCCTGCCTTGTTTGTAAACTCTTGACATATTTCAGACAGAGACACTATGAACTCTTGTTTTCACAAGGATAAATGACACGTAGTTTCTCTACTTGTTCTGACACAATTCACAGGATTACTTACTAGAGAGTTTATATAATTCCACTTGTTTTTGCCATCATTTAACAAAAGACCATGCATTCCTTGAGCACTCTAGACACCCACCTCCGGGCAGTATGCCTAGAGTTGACAGCAACAGCTATTACCACAGTACATCACAGCTGAGACCGTAACAGCCAAAGACTCTAAGTGGTTCATGGGCTTTACATTAATTCATTGGGGGGGGGGGGAGGGGGGGGCGGAGAAGTAGTTCTTGTAATTACTGTAACCTAGCTCGATTAAGTTTTTTTTAAATGAAGCCTTTTTTTGTGCCTTTCATGATTTCAACATTACACTTCATCTTCCCTAGGCACAGGCTCCTTGAGTTGTTGGCAGAGTCCTCCAGAGATCATCTGATCCAACACTGTCACAGCAAAGGCACCTTAGTGCCTTGGTTATACCTATACAGTTATTGTGGCCTTTGACCAGCAGAGAATTCAGGCTGCTCAGCTATTTGGTGCTCATGTCCTTACAGCTCAGAGTTAGCACCTTCCAGGAGTGCTGACTGCTTCCATGCTGCATAATGTTTGTCCTGGTCCCTCCTGAGCCTCATCTGGCACCACCATGGCACACATGTAACTCTGTAAGTGATTGTCAACACTCAGGGTAACAGGTCTGGAAGTGTAACAGCAGGCTGTCGCACACTTTCAGGTACTCCTTGTATCAGTGACGTCCCCAGTTCTACAGCACATCTTGGAGTTTTCAACAGTGGCAAGTATTTGGAAAACTTACGCTCTTTATAATACAAAAAAGAACACTGACCTCACAACCTGGGCAATTTCATTGTAACAAAGTTTTTGCATACAATTACGCTGAGCTTGCAGTCATCTGGCATTCGTAAGCCTCTTTTGAGTACATACCCCCTTTCTGCTTTTACAAATGACTCCCATTTCCCAGAGTTGATACAGGGATATATGAACAACTTATTTCTGCCATTTACATATACACCTACCTATATGCTTGTCTTGCATTTTTGGACTATATGATTTTCCTGTGCATTTCAATGTTAGTGCAGCACATTGCTAACAGACCCAAAATGGGTCATTTTCCCTAGCAGTGGTAACAAGTGAGATGCGGTCATCAATGTTTAAAAATGACAGGTTACAGTTGTTGAAGGTCATGCTTTGTAATGCATTTTCACTCCAGATGGTTCTCTTTCCACTGTATACCCATGGGTTACAAATACATGGAAAAACATAGCTGTAATTCTTTTTAGGCTAACAGTTCAGACTTTCAGAAATTCAGCCAGACCCATGGGAAGAGTATTTTTAATACCTTGCATAGAGAAAAATCTTTCAAACCTATTTATAACTGTATTTTAATGGAAAGAAATAGCTTTTAAACTGACTTTAAAAGGGTACATTTAAAAATAGAGTGTAACTTTATTTCTGGTCTTTTCTTTTTCACTGAAATAATAAAACTTACAGTAATGACATCTGTCTTGGAGAGAAATACCTCTTTGTATCAAGACTAAAACCAGATTGCTCAGTATCTGAATAATTTCTGGCTAAGAGGAAACACATTGTATAATTCTAACCACAATCTACATGCCAGTTATAATTCTTAATGTGATAACTTTTTCATTAAAAGAGACAGGATGTGCACACATCAGAAATTGGCTTTAATTTGTCTGGATACATTATTTATTTTTTTTGAAGTGTGATGGTTTCCCATTGATCTCATTTCCTAACAAGATATAATTAAAATATATATGCAGAAATCAGAATAAACTTGGGAGCAATTGAACAGCAAGGTAGTCTGAGAGTAGCAAAGTAGGAGTTTCAAATAAAAACTGAGGTTAGAGATAATTCGATCAGACAAGTTGGAAGAGACACCAAGATAGTGCTTACGCTGTCCACACTAAGGAAAACCCAATGGCCAAAGCAACTCTGTATGTGTAAGACACTGAGTTATATCTTTGAGTCTTATTTTTCAGGCAGTTTATTTTTTGTATGCATAGATGAAGAATTTCAAAGCACTTTAAATAGACACAAATTCTATTTAAAATTAATACACAAGTCTTCAGGTGTAGACTGCACTTTGTAAGTTTCTTTCCAAAGGAACCCAGGGAAACGTATTGAGGATTTTATGAAGAGTGGAGCTGTATAATGCAGTAGGAACCCAAGGCAAAGCAGGGCTGGTGAAAGAGCTGTTCCACTTTTTTCAGAACACAGAATGGACTCAAGCTTTAATGAGGAACTTTTCATCACAAATTTTTGCAGATGGGTATTTTTGTGAAACATGCACTCAAATTAATTTGAAATTTTTATCTTTCTGATTTTTCAATCTACAAATTGGACCTTGGCTAAGTTCTAACTACTGATAAACTAATAGGCTTGATGAGTTATAGCTCAGTAATTACTTTTTTATAGCTCAGTAATTACCTTTCACCATGGAAAATACTTGCTAAAGACTACATTCCTAACTGGAATAAATGCATTAAAACATTGCTTGTATAGTTGGTAATCCTTGGGCAATTACAGAAAAAGTATAATGCCTAAAACATCCAGTCCACCGAAGTCATGATTCCATGCTATTTTAACCCTTCTCATGAATTGCTTTAAGCTTATTTTAATATTAATCTTCATATTGTCAGTAAGTAGTGAAGCATCTCCTCAATCCCTCTATATACACAGAGTCTTGTGGAAAGAGAAGTAACAATTCAGCAGAGTAAGAGGGTGCATGATTATAAAAAAAAACATTACTGTAATCTTACTTCAGCTCTCTTCAGCATCTCCCACTTATTAAGTATCTTCATGGCAAAAACCTTATCTGCATTCTTCAGTTTTACTACTGCAACCTGGAAAAGATAAATGAAAGGTAAATCAGTTAAAACATGAAAATGCATTTTATTTTTATGAAACCTTGCAGTTTTGGAGGTTTTCTTCTTCACTGTTCTGGACACTTAGCTTTACTACCCACACAATACCATACCATCACCATCAAGAAAGAATAACATCACAACAGTATAGGGTATTTATTCCGCAAAAGTTCCAAGTCTATTTTAAGCTTTCATTATGTATCATTTTTTCTAAGTGATTGTAGATGAACAATGGTATTTCTCACCATCACACTTCTTGCTCTATCATACTATCATGAAGCTATCACTGGCTGTATGCTTTATGCTCCTGGACTTTAGTCCTACACAGTAATTTAAATTACAGAACCACCAAGAAAAGACAACAATGTAGTAGTTTCTAAAACAAAATAAACAATATCTTTTTGGTTTTAGACACAAATTAGACTGTAGGTTTGCCATAAAACAGCTTCCACTGTCATTTCAAATAATGCACTAGACTTTCTTCAAAGATACAGTAAAGTATTACTTCACATTTTTCCACCTGAAGTTTAATGAGGTCTTTATCATATCTATTGTCAGTAGCAGGGAAACAGCAAAATCCACATTTCCTAGAGAAGTAAAACTTGGGAAACACAAGCCTTCCTCCCTCTCATTGCTTCTGAAATATTAGATGCCACAGGCCTATGTAACAATAAATTAACAAAGCCAATCGACACAGTCCTTTTCTGGGAATATTACAGTTTTGTTTAGCTGTAATAAAAGCTAACATGGAATATTTTTAGGAAAGAGGGAGGGAAGAAGTTTACACAAACATGTTTTCACAGTTCAGGCTTCCCTGGGTATGGAAAGCTCAGTGTCTTACCCAAAATGCCCATGAATCTGCCACAGACTCAGAGCTGCTGATCAGAACTACACCAGACCACCACACTACCATCCTAACTGTAGAAAAGTTCAACAACCAATATATTTTAACAACCATTCTCCAACTATCCCATTCTGCCTCTTCCCTTTCAAATAAATCTTAAGGCTTAAGCAGATAAAAGTTTATTTCTGTGTGCATCTGGTTACAAACCAACATGCTGTCACACAGATTATCATCATCTTCATCCTGTAGGCCAGTGACAAAAAAATACTAAGGTTGAATCCTACATTCCTTCCACCTCTTTCATAATCAGTAAACCAGCTATGTGTGAAGACAGTGATAACAGAAAAGAAAATACAGGATCAGACAGTTTGAAGAAAGTGTTGTGCAAACCTCTTTCATCCATCTCCAAACGTGTCATCAGCTGCAACAGCTTCATGAAAATGGCAAAAGCGCAGGTTGAAGGACTGCAATACTCAGATGTCTAAACTAAAGCGTATCTGAAAGTGTACCTCTTGCTTAGCTATAGATTCATAGACGAAGCAGCTGTCACTTCCCATATGTGCAGCAATGCATTATCAGCCCTGCTCTTGACACTGCTGCCTTCTGGGGTTGCGGGGGTGGGAGTGGGGGGGGACAACATGAAAAAAAGGAGAGAAGACAGAAAGGAACTACATTTACTTGTTTAAACTAGTTTATGAACTGAAATTTTTAAAGGTTATTTCATGCGTAAAAATTGAGGTTCAAGTCCAGACTTGGGATCCTTCAAGGTACTTTCAGATTTGAAACACAAAAACAGATTCTTACTTTAGACTACAATCTTTTTTTAATTCATAAAGAATGTCTACTCTCCTGTGCATGGCACGCCAAGACCGAACATCACAATTTTATTTAGGAGGGAAAGATGAATCCTCTGCAGTGATACATAACCCACAATGCAGATTTGAGTCTTGAGCCTCCTTTTAGCCAAAAGGTTTGAAATTCTGGTAAGCTGTATCTATATTGATTTCTAATGAGAAATAGCAGGAGGAGAAAGCCTTAACATTGAAACTAACCAGCATTCGAACTGTATCATACCTTCCATGACAGGACGGCCCCTGCATGATGCAGTCTGTGGTACGAAGCTACAATGTAATTCTGCCCTAAAGACCTTTAAGGGTTTTGTGACTGTTGTAGGGAAAAGTTAAAAGCTTGGTCCTAGAGCTGGCTAGACTGCTGCTGCTGCCCAGCGTGAAAAGTAAGTTTTTCCCCACCATTAACTGCTGTAGTATAGGCAGCCAGAGGCATAAGATAATACATGCATTTCAGGTCCAACTTTAGGATTTCATTTCTTGCCTGCAGCATGCTCAGTGAAAGGCTGTGTTATTCTGCAAAAGACTTGGTTATTGAAAGACATAAGCTAATTGCACAGCTGCCTAAATTTGTAGTCTCCTATACAGCATTCACTTGGACACAACCAAAGGGGCTACGGCACTGCCTCTGGTTAACAGCTGGAGCACAGGCCTTCAATGACAAGATCAAGGGCTTGGTACCTTCTGTGAATGTGTAATAGTATTGAAGAGTGACTAAAGAACAAAAATAGACTCACATTTACCAGCTGTGTTTACAATCAGTCAGAAGCAGTCTTTTAGTCTGTGAAAGCCATTAATGTTATTCCATATCAATAACCACCACCCACACACAAAAAGATCACAAACCATCGTTTTTCTGCAATCACAGCATCTTTCTGGAGGTGTCTCATGAAAGTAAATTCTAAAATGCTTATTTCAGGACTGTGAAAGAGAAACCTGATACTTCAGCAATGACTGGTCTGATGCAGTTACCAATTGTAACAAAAAATTCCGAAACATGATTACAGACCCAGGCAGTGTTTACATACACACACCCAGAGGTATATACTATGTACACAAAGGCCCGAATACACACAGAGGGCTGTTCTGATCTTCTCCCTTCCCCAATGAAGCTGTCAAGACAGAAGAAAGGGTGATCATTCCTGTCTAGTTATCTTGAAGTGTCTTGCTACTGGAATTTCTTAAAATAGGGCTTTTAAAGGTTGGGGATTTTTAAATTTATATTTTCCTGTGAGCAGCCCAACAAAAAATGATTGGTATGTGCTGATGTACATCTTGGTTAGTCAGACAGGGTTTTTTCCCATTCTTCCAACAGTTTTCCGTATTTCCCACAAACAGCAGTACAGTCTGGCATGCTGTCAGACACCTTCTGCCCCAAACTCTGCTACTTGTCTCTATGGTACGTCTGCACATTTCCTTTGCTTAAAAAGCAACAGCCTTATACAGAAAAAAGCTAAACCAGAAGCTATTAAAATTGGAGGGAGAAGGGGAGAGAAGAGGTTTTTAATAAATAAAATAAATAAATAAAGGACTCAGCATTGGTTTTCTTGTCCATCAAGAGTAGGCAGCCCTCCAGAAACAGGAAGAGGGAATGTTACTGTTCATAACTAGATGCCAAAATTTAGGAGTAACTAACTACTTCTCGGAGCTGCAAAATATTAATAACATAAGGACATAATATTTGCTTGCATAAGCAAGCACTGAACTTTTTATTTTTAAGCAATAATAGAATGAACTGAAAATTTTGGTATTCGCTAGAATCTTCAATAAGCCACACTTGCACACTGCTGAGAGACACCGCTAAGAGCTGCTTCCCAGTTGCTTCACTTTTCCTAGCAGCATTCTTCAACTCCAAAGTTTAAAGTCTTCTTGCTTAGAGTTGTTTGCTAAGTTTTTTGAACCATGCTGCCCAAAGCCAGCATAAGGAAACACTTGCTGCCCACATTATTAATTTTACCAGGATAATCCTCCTCCTTCAAGCAAAACATCTGTTTTCTAAAGACAGCACTCTCTTACATAAAATTTTAAATAAGTAAATGTATGCGTGCAGAGGGAAGGGGGATGTCATTAATTTGACAAAAAAGAAGCATTCTCAGACTGGCAGCAATGAGGGTAACAGGAAAAAGAAAACCAGGAACAATAAACTCTTACAGTTATAAGCAATAACTAGTTTAAACTACTTTTTGTCTACATCAAACTTGTAAAAACAAAAGGGAAGTATTTCTTGAGTATGCAAATTGAAGAAATTGAGTAGCATAAAATCAAAATAAGAACAAGTCTGAGACTGTGCCAAAGAAAACTTGCATTAACTTTGTTGTCTACAGAATTTCAGAATTATGTTGATTCAGGGGACAAAAATTACTCCTCCCAGTAACCTAGAGCAATCTTAGTCTCATTTATACTTTGCTGGAAAGAAAATATATTCTTCCAGATTTCTTAATCTGTCTCAGTGAACTACTGTAGTCTACCGAATCTTAGGAGTATTTTACAATTTAATATTAATATAGTTTCTGGTGGTTTAAGTAGCAGTAAAATTTGGTGGTCCTTTTTTCAACCTTGCTTGGATATTTACTGGTTATTTTAAAGGAAAATTAGTAAACTCGTACAGAACTTGTTTTCTTAGACAAACGTCTGTGTAAGACGAAACTTGTTGTCTTTAAGCTAGTAAGACAATTTAACATACATCCTTGCAAATATTTAGTAAGTCCTACTTTAAGAACATACAAAACCAAACATCTTCACTGAGAGAACTTCAGTTTTCCCCTTACTCAAGATTTTGGCAATTAAGTTGAGTCATGCTATCTTTCTCAGATAAGGAATTAGAAAGAAACACTGTTCCTAAAAGAGGAGAACTAACCAATTACACAGATTGTCCCCAGAAGAGGATGGCAAAAGCTACGTTCTCACTATTCATGGGATGATTCACCACAAAGAAGCTTCCTGAGAATGAACTACAGGTTGTTTTGTGGTTTAGCTGCTGTGGAGTTTGATGCTGATTTAGCAGACAAACTCTTAAAAACACAGTATAAGGCAGGTTTTACATATGATTCTTCTGACAAGAAAGCACCTACATGAGTGATTTTTCTTACATCTTACACAATCTGTACATGAACTCAGCTGCAACTATTACGGCAGCACTGAGAAAAGCTGATGTTTTAAGCAGAAGCGTTTACATCAAAATGGAGAACGCAACATTCTCTTTGCGGCAGAAGTTTAGACTAAAGATAAATTACCCATGAGTAACTTAAGCCTTCAGTCTCCTTTATGAAGAAGCATTACTCCAGAGGGAGCAAAATCAACCAAAAGTGATGAAACAACTAAATAATACTACATTTTTATTGTTATTTTTACAGGTGCCCAATTATGATATTTTCATGTAGGCAGAGTATGTAATGACATACACTACAGTAAAAATTCCTGTTCCTTACATACTACCTATAGAATTCTATTCTTCCATAACCACAGACTAGTAAAGACTAATTTTCACACATGATGTAAACATGTAAGTGAACGTGAAACCAACTCTTCCCTGTCACATGCCATAGAGCCTCTGGAGATGCTCTCATACCAAAGAGAACTGGAAAAAAAACCTCTAGCATTTCCAATTCCAAAAGCAATGAAGACATTGCTCAGAAAATCTTTTTCTTATACTTTGGGTTTCAGTTCACACGTATTTTCAGGCAGTATGGAGTACCTTCTGCAGAAGCTTTACATACTATCCCCATCTGTAGTACATTTGGCTATCAAAAATCCAAGGCACTGTTACACATTAGGTTGCTCTTTCTACATATGTAATTGTCCTGCATGAAGAACAAAGCACACACACCTAATATAATTATGAAGAAGGGGCAGAAAGCTAACGTTTATTTATTCGTTTCCTCGACCTGTATAATCTGACATGCTTAGCGTAAAACCTAGCCATCAACAGCCTTGTCTGATGACTTCAAATAAGAGATGACATAATCAAAAGCAGCAAAAAATTGTATAGTTTGATAGCAGTAGGTGGCAATGAAAAAGAAACTAACATCTACTATACTCTTTAAAAGAAATTCAGGAAAAATATTCAAACATTCATTAAAAATAGGAAATGAAGTGACAGGAATAGAAAGATTTCTGGGTGGTTTTAGAATATCAATATTTGGCTATTTAAGTTGCTGAAAACTACTTTCAGACTATTTAGTTATTAGGATGATTAGAAATGGCTAGATCTTTATACCATCAGTAACTCACTGGCCTCCACCCGCTGACTGAAAAGAATTACAGTCAAGCAAATGATTTATCAGACAGTTGAAACATGGTCTCTTAATCCATGTGAACTTGCCTTCTCTCAAAATCTAAAAGACTTAAGAAGAGCTGTCAAAGAATGTATAAATCAAAATGTATTTGAATCAAACATTAGGCAGGCCTACAGTATCCATTAAGCCCAAATAATGTAAAAACCCGTACATCAATATATTGCTATTACCTGTCTCTCCTCAGTGCTGCAGCTTTGCAAAAGCATTATTCAAACCCTTCCTTCCACCTTCACATACATACCTCCCCAAAGGCTCCTCGGCCAATCACCTTCAGGATTTCAAAATCTTCTTTATGTAGTCGCATCTGTTTCACTTTAGATGTAAAAGGTTTGGCTGAAACAAAGGAAAATATCAATCATTTAGAAAAACCAACCACACCAAAAACACAAAACCAAACAACAAGGTAACAGTAACATAAAATAGATGTAATCAGAGTCCTGAAAACAGACTGTTTGCTTATAGATCTATATTCCCTAATGTAATATAATGAAGCTTAAACCTAGAAATAATGACCAGTAAGAACTAAGCCAAAACTGCTGTGAGAAAAAGTATACGAAGTAAGCTTGCTTTCGCCTTTTTTTTTTTTTTTTAATTTCAAGGGCAGGGAGTGGGGGGAAGACGAGTCAAGGTGACTGTTTTTCTACAGTCTTTTGAGTTCATAGGCATCCACTGCATCTGTGCTATATGTTGTTAACTCCGGTTGCAAAAGCAAAGTATAATATAATGAGGAGTTCACTTTGGACAACATTACTTTCTCTGCCAAACAGCAAAACAATACTGTATTCAATGAAAAATTAAAATGCTGATGAGTGATTGGCCTAGACAATGTATCATGCAATATTTTTGGAGACCACACCTTCAAGATAAGGATGCTTAATAGTCAATTCTTGGCTTCTGGAAGCATGAACAGTTGTACTCAAGACATTATTAACACATTCAGTGGAAAAAAACCCATGTATATAAAGTTAAGCTTCATTTCCCTCTTCTTTTTCTCCTCTTTTATAGTAGCTTTGAAAGCAGTACGCAAAATAAGGTATTGTATTCCAGCCAGGTAACCCCAGTATTCTTTGCAATGAAACAGTATCAAGAGGACTGTTCCCCTCCTTCAGCCCCACTTAGCACTACAACTAACCAGTCCCAGTTCATTAATACATGCTCTCTGCCTGCATGCAAAACATCCAAGTTCCTGGCAACTCCACCTCAAAAACCACATAACACAACCTTTGGTAAAAAAGAAAAAAAAGAAGAAAAAAAAAAACCCCAAACACAAAAAACAATGCAAAACTTCAAATAATTAAGCAGGAAAAGGAGTTGTTTTAAAAATAATTGTTTTAAAATCACATTTAATACTTTACATAAATGAAATCTATTACTAAAACAGAAGCTCCAGTAAATACAGTTCATAAAAGTTGTCCATCAAAGGAGGTTGTACAACCCAGTGTATGCAGGACTGGAATGGGTCTCAGAAAACTTTAAGTTCAATTTCTGGCTCGAAGGCAGTCTTTCTCAATGATCCTAAACAAGCAACTGCAGATACTTCACCCACAGTTTCACATCTATAAAAGAGGGACAGTATTTTCATAACAGACAAGGCACTGACCACCACATACTTGGATCAAAAAAGAAACAAAAAAGTGCATCATAAGGCAACCATTTTACATGGCCCACAAAAACCTTTTCAGCTTATGCTTTCATGGTAGAGGGACCCATCTATGTCCACTTCTATCTATACAGAGGCTGATGGAATTAGTACAGCTGTATTTGCAGTGAAGAGCTGTAACAGGCATCATATTGCAGAACAATTTGTTCAGAATAACGCTTCTAAACAGAAATGGGAATTGGTTTTCAAAAGCTCCAAAGCAAATGACCCTACATAACCAAATTATATCCAGACACATGTAAGAAACCTGATTTGGGTTCTCCTAGAATTCAGTATTTTGTCTTCTAACATTATGAACTAATCCTGCCAAAAAAAACCCCAAACCCTAATACTGATACAGATAACCCATTATTCAATTTAGAATTTTGATACTAACACACACCCCTTCAAGGCACTACAATATCCTTGTACAAAAACCTACTGCCCACTATTTGGCAAAGCAATTTTATAACCTGAGTCAAGACACAAGCTACCTGTATTTTTAGTACCTAAAAACCCCCAAAAAACTCCTTTACTCTAGTCCTTAAATTAGCATTGTAAATCACATTTGAAAAACAACAACGCAAAAACATGATGTCTTATGCTTTTCCTGTTAAGCAATATAGCGCAACTCCACTAGTGTTAGGGGTAGAATGGATGAAATCCTTTAAAAATCTCAAGATGTTCCAAAGTCTGAACTTAAGTCAATTTTTCTAAAATTCCTCAGATACCAGGAATCAAGTCTACCAGCAGTTACACAGAAACATCACCTTATGATTAAAAAACCTAGGCTTTAGTCCAAATAGTAAACCATACGAGACTGAGACTTTCACTTCAGCAGTATTTTTAGTTTAAATTTATAATAATTTTACTCAAAATATCGAATTATACAATTAAAATACAGGTTTAATATGACATTTACAATACTTTAAAAATTTATTTTAAACAGAAGCATATCACTCAAGTTCACAGAGACTCCCAAACTTTCAATTAATCTTTTATACCTTAAAAGAAAGGTCTTGCAATAGAAAAAATAAGTGACAAAAAAATCTACTGCCTTACTGGGACAGCCTCAGCATACAGCTGTACCAAGTGATTTAGTACAAATATTAATACTACTGACAATACTACTGAACAAATTAAAACAAGCCACTAAAGCCTTTTAACTTGAAAAACAACTGATTGAAAACAAACGTGTAGTTCTCGACTTCAACATTTTTTGACCATTATAGGCCTGGCTAGAGTACAAGGCAAAATATCTTGTTAACAAGCAACAGCATAGCTGTTTAAACCACAAAACTCTTCCTCACTTTATATTGTAAGGAAAGGCCTGTCATTCCTTAATTATTACATTTTAGAATCTTCCAGGGTTCCCATAGGGACACTGGAAAAATAAACATCACTATAACTACTTCAGTAAAATACAGCTGACAAAAATAGGTTTGGATTAGGTTTAATGATTTGTAGTATCAGGGCTAGTGGAAAAGTTTGTAAGCCCTTCTCTTTAATTTTTTTATCACCTCTAACAACAGACATGTCAATGTATAGCCAAGCAGTTTTATAAAGAAAGATACAGTCCAAGAAAAGAAAAAGAGGGAAAAAAAGAAAAAAAAAATTGCCCTAGGAATGTGCTCCAAATAGCTTGTTCCAAAAAAGGTCAATTTGCTTTATCATCAATGTTGTTTGTCTGCTGTGCAAACATCTGCTGTTCTTGTGGCAACAGCAATCTTAAGTACAGAAAACTTGGCCTGGCCAAGGGTCTTGGAAGGCATATCTTCAGACAGCCGTTTCATACATCCAGCTTTCCAGACTCCGAGGTTAACAGGCAGACTTCTTGCAACTAGTTTGGCAATGTCATATGAGCTGTTATAAAGACAGAAAACTGTAAGGTCAGGGAACAGTTTTCAAAATGCAATGTGCTGAAAGGGGTCCCTGCAATGCAGCTCTGTAAAAACATACAGGTACACACTCCTCACCTGTTTAAATCCCCATCCCCCTAAACAGAATCATCATGAAGTTAACAGAAAACACGACCCTCTTTTTCAGAAGGAGCTGCGGTTTCCTTGATCGTTGATACCAGAGTGACACACTGTCTTTGCAGCTTTTCGAGAGCAAAAGGTGGTATGGGCATGTCCTTTGGCGCTTCACTGAACCTACAGAAAATACACAGAGGGACAGCCGATTTTCCCCACACGGACATGCCTTTTCAAGGTTGCTAGCCATTTGTGATACAGATTGGGGACCAGCAGTTTGCTGTGCCAAATCAAATTTTTCCTCCTCCAAACCAGAGGGTAAGTGTGGGCAGTATGTCCCCTGGCTCCTCCTGGATTTTCAACTCAGTAGGAACCAAAGTTCCTTATACGAAACTTTCAAATTTGCCAGCATGTTCTCTACAGCCACAACCTGGTAAGTCATACACAGAGTCTACAGAAGAGGCTACTCTGAAAAATATTCTATGTTGCTATCAATCACTGTGGAAGAGATGGACAGATAAAACTTTACCTATAAAAACTATTCTAGAAAAACTGGCCACCCCATCTGGCCAATAATTCTGATCTCACCCTGCCTGGGAAAACTGCACTACCACCCTCTCAGCAAGATTCCTTCCACTTATTCCATCAATTACACGTGGTAAGAAAAACCAACCTCCCAATTCACCCTCAGGGGTAACCAATGTACTGAAGTAGTAAGCTAAGCTGTTTTTTCAAACAAGGTGAACCTGTCATGACTATTCAAGTTATTTGAGTCTCTATGGGTCTTTCCCACATTTTATGTTCTAGCCATTCATTCCATTTATGCTTATAATGCATTCAAACAGTAAAATTCAGTAAAAAGAGAATTCTACAAGTGTTTGAAATTTAGATTTTTTCCAGTTGAAATTTGACTAGAACTTCACCTGAAGTAACATGTTAAGCACATAGCAAAAACAGTCAGGAGGACTCCAGCTGCCAAGCCAGGCATACCGAGCAGCATACATTCTACCCCTGGCCCTGAAAAGGGAGGATTTTACTACAACAACTGTCCAGCAGAAAAGAGGCAAAACAATGGGTTCTGCAGTAGCGACACCGAGCTTCAACAGTCTGCTTATCATATTGGGGGGTGGAGGGGGCAGGAAGCAGTTACTAGCATTACTTACAGCATGTTTAATACTAATGGGTTTAATTTTTAAACTCTTGGAGATAAAAGTCCATCTCCTGAAGAGCTGACGCAGGAAGGATAGCAACGTGGTTGACAACCCAATACAGTTTAGTACTGTGATTATACATGTGATACCAAACTACATCAAAATAATAAAACAGCAGTATTGGATGCTTTATTTGCAAAGTTAGTCACATGCTCCTGACTTGCTGTCTCTCCCTCTAGCTCCCAGTTTCTGTCTGCAGAGCTTGGGCAGGGCTAGCCCTGAAATTCAGATTTTTCAGAGCTAACCTGCTGGCTGGGGGAAAGGAGCTAGTGGTGAGCTCCCTCCTCCTCCCTCACCTGCTAATGTCCCCTTCCCTGCCCAGCAAAGCACTTCAGTGAACCAGAGCTGCTGTAGGCATGGGTTGAAACTAAACCCAAGTGAGATGAAGATCACTTTGACATTTTAAAGAAAGTGCTGTAGGCATGGAGCAGCAATTGAAAGTGGGTCCCCACAAATTATTTAGATAGGAAACAAAACAGAACAGGACAGCATTTAGGAATTCCTTTTGGTGCCTCACTGATGCCATGGTTGCATTTTAGATAAACAGGCTGGCTCAGATGGAAGACTGTATCCTCGACTGGCAGGTCTCAGTAAGATACCCATGTCTTACTTCCCAAAGGAATTCCAAAACATGCTTCCTTAAGTGATCCAGGTATCACACAGCAAACCCAGCCTTCTGCCTACTCCACTGTTCAATGTAAAATACCATGTCAAGCCAAAGATACAGAAATTAAAAGCTGTATCCACCAGAATTGTCAACAGCAATGATGAAAGTTCATTATGAAGGAAATAGATTGGAAAAGAAAACAGTCACCATGGGAAACTAGCTGCTTTCCATTTCCAGACAAAGCTCCCTTTCCTTCACTAGTTAAAAATAATTATAAAAATACATACAGAGCTTTCCCATGCAGAGGAGAAAAACCACGTAACCTAAGAGACTGTCACTTAACTGAGTAACAGAAAGCTCTCCGACTCTTCCTAATGCTGTCCTTGAAAAAATAAAAAATAATATATAAAAAAGAACAAAGAATAATACATCTATAGCTTTGTTTTAAAAGCATTCTCAAGTTTTGAAATTTCTGCTAAATTCCTGGAAGGAATTTAACAAGTGTTCTTATTTTACAGGCTCAGTCCAAACCCAAAGTATTTATTTTCCACTGGCTTCTATCAGCTGTGATTATGAAATGTGTAAACAGCATTTTTTAGTTGAGACAGACTATAACTGGATGTTTCAAAAAACTCCAGAAAGGAGGTGTGAGAGAACACTCCTCCCAAAATAAACAGTATTTCTCAAAACAAAGGAGAAATAATTGACAATCAGCAAGGCAGAGCTGCTTATAGCCAAATTTAATTGAGAGGAGACGGAAAAGGAATCGCTCCTCTTCACCCACCTAAGACTGGCAAAACAGCACAAGAAAGCTTTGTTGCAGTTTCTGCCAACTCTCTGGAGGAAACCAGAGGCAAAACACTATAGTCAACAGCGATAGGAGCTGAACCACAGAGCATTAGATAAGGCAATGTAAAAAATATGAGCCACAAATACCCTTCTCAGTTTTAACAGTTAAGATTCAGTTTTCACTCCCTCAGAACATTTTTAACATGTTTTTCCTGATGAACAGTTAAGTGCCAACATCTGTAAGTACAAGTTAAGAATGTGGCATTTTCCAAGAATGAGAAGCATGTCCACAAATTCCTGTACTATGATATAGACAGACACAATATTCTGGATCCTATTCATCTTGGGGAAAAAAAGCAGTAATCTGTTCTCATCTAGGTCAAGTGGAGACCATCCAGCCACCTCTGGCTATAGCTACTACAAAAGCTTCTTCAACAGGAACTTTAAAATCGGAGAGAGAAATAAAATATCTTTCCCAAACATACGAAAGTAGTTCTGTTTTTTCCCTCCCCAGACTCAGATGAAAAATAACCCCTGCATTCATGAAACACCCACTGCAGATCTGGGCAACACTTCCATACCACATCAAGATATGGCCATTATTTTTTTATATTACCATTCTTTCGCGTCACAAGAATTTCAGTAAACCACCCTATGTTTAAATATTATTATACTGGCAGCAAAGTGAAATATTGAACTTTAATTCATCCTGCTGTGCACTGGAATTCTGATGCAATTTGTGTAGCACGGTCAGTAAAATCTTTACTAGAGGACTCCTGTTCCACCTAGTAAAGAGGGTGGAAATGTTCTGGAAGCAAATCAAGAACAGACAGAAAAAAAGAGTTTTGTGATACTTAAAAAACCTGAAAGGCTAACAAAGGAGAAGGAGAAAGGGGGTCTTACACTTATAAAGCAGAATGCTGCTTAGACTCCATCCCTCACACTGTCACAGAGCTGGAGACAAGCCAATTAAAAATACACTTCTGACAGTCAAGCTTAAACTTTGCATTCCTCAACATTTGACAGGTAACTCAATATGCTGGTATTTAACTGCCAAAAAATGCTGGACGTTTAAGCTGTAAA
This sequence comes from Haliaeetus albicilla, assembly GCF_947461875.1. Taxonomy (NCBI): domain Eukaryota; kingdom Metazoa; phylum Chordata; class Aves; order Accipitriformes; family Accipitridae; genus Haliaeetus; species Haliaeetus albicilla. The sequence continues at coordinate 6,423,573 of NC_091495.1, read as the reverse complement.
TAAAATCAGACCTGTGTGTAGAATTACTAAATGTTCTGAAACATCAAAATAAACCAGGCATCAAAAATTGATACTCTAAGTAAAATTTTTAGTCCCTCAATGCATTACTTTTTATTATGTAAAAAATACAGATATCACCATCTAATCTCACTAGGCTCTTGAAAAATACTATCTTACTGTTTGTGAAAGATTACATGTTGATGAATATCTGAGAAAAAAAAAAATCAAATATTATGCAATGAACAAAGAGTGTGCAACCACACAGCAAATTTCAAGGAGAAAACAACAAAAAAAAAAAGGGCGGGGGGGGGGGTGGGGTGGGGAGAGAATGACTACATGTCAAGTAACAGTGCTCCACTCTAAAGAACAGGTATTTTGTCTCCACAACGGAAGCCTGTAATATGTACTCTCTCTAAGTAGTTGTGGAGGCATCATTAATTCTGTCATTTCCCTTGTTCTGCATTTATGGTTTTGCATCCTTAATTAAAGAATTGTTCAATACATATATTATTTATAATTCAAATAATCCTCTCATTTAAAAAAAAAATAATAATCCTCTCTAGAAATTCTGCTGCATACTGTAATAATATGGAAGTGTTTTACCAGAAGAAAGCTAGCAACTTTGGTCCACAGAACACAGGCATCTAGTACACAATGCTCACTGACTAAAGGACCAGTGCTGCACGTTGTTGCTCTCTGCGTGACCAGCACTAATGAAGCCCCCTGCTCAGTTTCCCAGGTATTTCACAGCACTTTAGGAGTCTCCTGTTCCATTTCTGAAGCTAGAGAAAGAAGGATTTTAAGGGATACTCAAACACCCGCGTAATATTGCAGCCTGCCTTACACTCCCTTCTCTTGCCTCTCAAATACATGATCCAGTTTCACTTCTTCCCACTGTGACTCCTCATCCCAATGCTCCCCTTCTCAACTATTCAAGTCCTATCCTCTCCCACAAGACTCGTCACTCCGGTATCACTCTGTCCTGTCCCCACACAGCTTTGCCACCACACCCGATAGTTTCTATCCACAGCCTCCTAAGTTTTCTCCACATCTGCACCTCACCTCCTTCTTGTACCAGTCTGATCAAGCCTCTCTCTCTTTACCTCCAGGCCCCCATCCCATTGCCCTGTTGGTCACAGAAGCCATCACCTGAGCAAAGTTCTGCTAGCTCTCTAATTTCTTACTTTTCCTTTCAAACTCTGGTCTACCCAGCTGAAGTCTCTCTTCCAAAGTCCCAGTTTCAGTGATGATGTCCTGTCATCATCCTTTCTCAAATTCCCTGATGCGTTTCCTTTCTCCTTTTACCACCACCAGTCTTGACTGCCTTTACTTTTCATTAAATTGTCACTGACAAACAAGGAGTTGAGCTACACAACAACAACCTGCCTTCCTCCTACTTTAGGATTTTAATTAAAAGGAAGGACGGGTTTTACAGTCATCTATATAAAGCAAATATACTGATGTCAGACATTCGATTTTTTGCTGATACTGAGAGTTTCATTACCTCTTACATGTGCAACTAACATTGTTCATTTTCGAGAAAAAATAGCTGTAAAAGCTCTGTAAAACTGAAAGCACTTTTAATCTCTTTTAATTAGTTAAAGCATATGCTCTAAACATTGTGAGAAGGGGGGTAAGCAGACTCTCCACAAACTCTCCTCCTCTAAAATGACTCTTCTTTGTGTAGCCATGTATTCTTAGCATATACTTACACTTAGACCTTGTCAAAAGGCACACCTGTCAAGTCTCACGCAGCACATGAATTATTTGAGTCCTGTCTCTCACTCTTCCATCACGATGCTTTTACCCCCAAATTCACTGCACACTACTGCAGACACTTCCCTGCAAGCCACAAGGGCCTCAGCAGAAGGCTAGTAATGCAGCCGAGCTCTAACAGCAGGCAAATTCTTCCTCAGGATGTCACAGGCAACTGACGTATCATGTAACAATATACCTTGTTTCCTCTTTAAAAGCATGGCATAAACCTGCTCACAAGCACTCCATATACAGTGGGTTTCACTGACTCTTGTTTATACTTGCATTGCAGCAGATCGCAAAAGTCCCAGTCAGGACTGAAGAACTCTGGGTAGTCGATGTTGTACAAATGCACACAATTACACTCCTAATTCTGCCTTTATGGACAACATCTGAAACGAAAGATGTTATATGAAGTTCTGCATTCATGATCTATACCTAACATAAAATTGAAGTTCAAACATTAAAATAAACTTCAATACTCATAAAAGCAAGAATTACTTTAACTATGTCAAATGGAAATATTAAAAACTACAGTGAGTAAGAACTTAATATTGTCAGAAGGAATTCTGCCTAGGTTAAAATAATACACATTTTCAAGTCATATTTTTAATTTTCTTTAGAAGTAATCACTCATTCTCATTAGATGTATTTTTAAAATAGCATTTGTGATCCAAATAAATAAAAACTGACTTTTGAACACTGCCTGCACTAGTTTTACGCTGCTGATACATCCTACAGGTTACTCTGAAATGAGTAAAAATAAGAAAATAGATCCTGTTGCACTTCATTAATCTATCACAGTAAAATGCTGCTTCTAAGTGTTAAGCCACTATAAGTACAATGAAAAACAAAGATACACTATTGCAGTCTCTACGGCTGCTTTTTACTCAAATTTCAAGTTCCCGGTCACACAAAAGAAGAAACCAAAACACCCTTCCTATGTCCACAGAAATTTTTCCACCTCTACAGCTTAAGCTTCCACTCCACACATACCTCACACCATTTTAATGCCATCACCCTATATTATTTCTGCTGTAAGAACTGCAAACTACTCATTTGCTTGTTCCGTGTATTCAAGCTGGGTAACGCAATTGAACGTGTTCATTATTGTCCAGGTTTTTTGCATTGACACAATGATAAAAAGACAGTAATTCTAAAAAATGTGACATTAAGTCATGTTTCAAGAACTCTTCTTAGTTTCACTGTATTTTAGGGAATTATGGCTTTAAAAGTAGTCATTTATTAAACTACCAGCACTCCTTAAAGTCTTAAAGGTCTTCAAATATCCTAGAACATCAGCACTCTTTCAGAGTTACCTTAAAACTAATGCAATTAAAATTAAAAAATAACTAATCATTTGAAGGTTCAGTGCCATTAGAATGTAAATTGCCTAAAACAAACTTGATTTGGCCCACCTGAGAATAAAGAACATATCATAATGCTCAAGTACCTAACTGTGCACCAGATCCGGCACTCTATTTCTCAACTACAATCATCTTTGCTTTTTTCCTGATGAAGTGATCACTGTAAAATAATGCTGATTAAGATATTTTTATTTTGACCTCATTTCACCTCATGGCAATTTTAATCATTCAATCTTCAGTGCAGCTGAATGACTAAAATCTATTACTATTTCAAAAAAGATCAACGATGCCCATTAATATAAATCAAACTTTCAATAGAATCTTGATTTTGAAGGTGATAAATGTATTTCCCAACACCTGTAACTACCCTATAGCATACACTTTCTGTAAGTAGTAAGTTCCTACATAAACCACGTATGTCCGTGTGTGCACGTGCTCATGTGTAAGAGATTCATCACAGCCCTTTTTGCTTTGATCCACACCTCCTTTGTATCACCAAGGATGCAGTAAAGAATAATTCTGGAACCCAGATCAGTGATGGACCAAATTCTTTACGAAACCAAAGAGAAACTTTTTATTCAGTTTCTTCGTTCAGTTTTTAGGCCACCGTATGCTTATATTACCTAAAAATAAAAAGGTTTTCAAACCACCCGTTATTGGCATATTGTTTCCAATTAAACCTACAGAGTTCCTAATGAATCAAGTGAAGGGATTCGCTAAGCGGTACGTCTGAATTGACTTTTGTGCTATGGAGCACATAATTTATTTCACTATCCCTGTCAATGCCAAGTCAGAAATAAGAAAGACCTCAAAACCATGAACTCTACTATGCCTGTATTTGCAGGGCTGAGCCTAAATTAACCGTCTTTTTTGAATCTTAGTCCCTAAAGTATCACAGAGTTGTATTGCTGTATGCCTGTTATGATAGGCTACATAGATTAAAGCATTTGCTTATTGCTACACTGATAAAAGGCAATTTTTCTATGACAATACAACAATTTTATAACAAGATATGATTATTTGGTTTTATTTATCAGCTTAAGATAAAAAGAGGAGGTAGCAAATTAAATTAACATTCTTCCTGTAAAGGAAGGATTAAGTGTTTCAGTATCAAACTATTAACTAATCAAAGAGAAGAATTAGTATCAATACAGACTGTTCTTCATCTTCAAATTCTAGACATTTTTTCAAAATTTTGTATGCTTTTTTTTCCCCAAATGTGGACAGGAGAGGTGGTCTTGTATGAATCCAATGCACTGGGGAAGAAATATTTTAGAAGTTGCTAAACCAAATGCATAAAATATTTACTGAGTTCTGAAAATTCTTTGAATGCTTTTACCCAAGTTTTATCTCAAAAGTTTTGTTTACTAAAAACTTGAAAGGAAAAGCCATGGCAAGACACAGCACACATAAACAAGTTTGAGATAAGTAATGGGATAATGAGGAAGTTGGACACTTTTTCAGAAGAGCACAGAACACATTCATTAATTTATACACAAACACAGCAGTTCTCAGGAAAGTACTCAGTTACCTCAATAAAGTAACCACACTTCAGAAGTAGGTAACATACATTGGAATTTTAGTTAGTGCTTATAATTTTAAAATAATATCAATCTAGATAGTTCATACAAATATTTAAATGGAAACTGCACTCTGATAAAAATGGATTCCAGTTGTAGGTAATAAAACATTTTGAAAATGTAAGTCATAATTAAGTCATAAACAAAATGAATGCTAGGAATTCATTACTTTTCACTCTGGAATTGGTTTATAGAAGGTTTGTTCTATGAAAAAAGTACTTGTAGGGAGGTGAATTCATACCTCATTTTTCTGAATGTCACCTTGTTCCACAGAGCACAAAAGAGCAAGTTAAGTAGTTCACAGTAAAATGCAAGCAAACATAAACATTTCTTTTTAGTATGTTCCACATTATATGACTAAACCCATTTTCCTAATTATTTCATCATCTTTCCCTGTTCAGGAAGAGTCCCCAGTTCAAACACCTAGTCATAACACCTCTTCTTCCTACAGACTTTAGTCCATGTTCTTGAGCAACATATTAAATTAGTGCAAGCTTAACAACAATCCGAGATGGTCAAAGCTTTATGAAATCCAAATCCTACAAGTTCTTAACACTTATCTATATGAAAACAGTATCAAAATGCTATTACTAAAACTGAAGATTAGTCATAACGAAGCATCAGATGTGTATTTTGAATCAGTTATATTTGAAGGTATGGGTCATGAGTGTACCCATCCATATAATAGCCAAACAGAGCTTATTACGTTTAAACCATTCTTGACAAATGGGTCAAGTCCTAGGCCAAACCTAGATTACTTCCATAACATACTGCACTTCCTAACTATTATGAAAAACATGAGAACTGTAATATTTCCCCTCCCACACTCTGAACATTGTTTTTTTCTGACCTCAAATTCTTAGGAAAGTGTGGCAATTCCTGCCCTTATTAACATCTATTTTCAGACTGTTATTCTGTATTTACTCAGAATTTACGAAAAAACATTCCTATTAGTTTTAGCTTGGCTTCACATCATTGCTCATCAAAAAAACCCCTTAATTTGTTGCTCTTTTTGAAATTCTCTAGTTATAGTTTAGCAAATAAAACTGATTACTGAAACTAAATGTAATATTCTTAGGCCTATATTGTGTCAAACATAAGGGAAAATTTAGCAACATATGCAAGATATCAAAATGCATTTCCCCCCACCAGCTCAGATTCAACTCATCCACTATTCATACCTATATATACCTTGCCAACTTCCTACTCTATATTAACACTTCTTTCCATCCACATCTTTCTCTATTTATCATAAAAATACATTATTCAACTGACTGTTTAAATATTCTCAGTTTATCTCGAAGTGCATTCAAAAAACATCCATACAGTAAGAAACACACACCTGGAAAACCTGCATTCAGTCCAGATAGTGACTGCTGTAAGCAACTTTAGCAACATTCATTCAGAGGAAATGAGCTGCTTATCTAACTGCCTAAATGGAAAGGACTCTTTCATACAATAAGGTATTTTGGGATTACTTACTTGTTATTTTTTTCAAATAATGATGGCACATAAATTAAAAATTTTACATACAGCAGCAAACGGAAGGCGGGTATTTACAATAGCCATTGTGTACATTTTTTACAGCTAATCCATAAAAAGCTTACAAACCAGAAGGGCAGAATACAGTCCGTATAAAGACTTGTAACAGAGGTGGTGTTCAGAAACATTTGGTTCTCATCCTTCAGATTTACAATTGCTCTCAGGCAGACCTGGATTTATTTTCAAATTAATCATTTTGACTAAGCATCATCACCACCAACAAAACCCTTCACGCATAAATATACTTGAATTACTGTCAGGAGAGTGACACAGAGATGAAAGAAGCAACATTCCCGCAGTCACAGCGCCTGTCTGCATCCAGGTCTCCTTGTAACTTCTACCCACCACCTGACTTGAACCAGCTACGACTAAGCAGAAGGTGTTACAAAGACAATTCACTTCTTGCATGCTCTGCATAAGTAGGTGGGTGGCAGGAGAGACTCCTAAACCCATGCAGCCTACAACAGCATCCCCTTGCTTCTCAATCCCAGGGCAACACCCTGGCAACCAGCTGGAGGGTCGGGAGCAGACATCTTCCCATACACGTGCTGTTAATTGCGACAAAACCTTTAACGCAGCGACTCCAATCAACCACAAGGCACAATTAACAGGAAACCAAGCTTTATTAGTCACTTCTGCTCATGAAATTACTTCAGGGGGGTTGTTCTTTTTCTGTTTTCTATTGCTTTATTTTGTTTGGGGTTTTGGGGGTTTTTTAATCAAGAGTCTGTATCCAGACTCCTAGCATGACCAGCAGATACAACTGCTTGAGAACTTATTACTCCCTCCAGCTCTTTTAACAAACATACATTTAAAAAAAAAAAAAAAAAAGGGAAAAAAAAAAAGAATTGACAAATATTTTGCATAAAGTTTGGCCAACTCCAAGGGTAACAACAACTCTGCTTTACTACTTCTTTTGACACACAAATATGGAAAAGATGATTAAAAGGAAAGTGAGATCTCACTTTATGAAGCTGAGAAACCTTTCCCTAGAAGCCTGACATCCACAGAATATTTCTCCTAGGAAAATAATTTAATACACATTAATTTGTGAAATGACTGCAATGGGTTTTCAAGATGTCTTGGTCCCAAATCCTCAGAAGAATGCAAACATTTAACTTCTACTGAAATCAACAGGCCACCTGTGACTACGTAACTCAGTCAACCCTGATGCAAAGTGCCAACTTCAGACAAGACAGAATTACAGCATTGTGAAATGTATTTGCGTACACAGGCATTCATTACAAAAGAAAGGACGCTTCAGAGAATGAGAATTAAGTATTCATTCATGTACTAGAAAAATGTCCAAGTCCATAAAAAGGGAGTAATGAATATACACAACACCCTCAACTTCCTCAACCCTCATTTTGTTTGCATTTCATTGCAATTTTTACTTACTTACACAGAGGGGTAAACAAAACTTTAAGGACAGGGAGCACCTTGATAAGATGTACCATCAGAAACGTTCAAAACATTTATTTTCTTGCTTTTAATTGTGATCGTTTACTGATTTAATAAAACAGGTATTTATATACATTTAACTACAAAGGTCTCACCTTCCAATGATAATGCAATTTTAACTTTATAAATAAAATAGATCATGCATTTGAGAGAGTGAGTGAGTTTAGTGGTGTGAGTTAAAGATTATTACTTCTTTATATCTTGCTTCTATAAAGTTAGTCTGAGGGAAGTTTAAAATCAGATTACTTTCCTATAGTTTCTTCTGAGTATTTCCAAGTAAATCTCTCTCAATCTTTTCATCAAACATCAACTTACCCACCTAACTTACAATGAAGTTGTTGGGATCTTGAATATCAAAATTCATCCAACATCAAACTTTCTCAGATGACTTAGGCAACCCTTGCAAAAGGTTCTTTCTATTGGAGTCAGTTACTGTATATTCTAGTCATTATGAGTTTTCCCTAGTTGGGATTTGTTTTCCCTCCTGTGTTTTCTGCACAGTGCAGTGCCTCCCCTCTATGTACCAACCTACAAAGGACCAATATCCACCGCAGAGATAAATCTTACTGCTTGCTCCTTTATAAATTTCAAATAATGAACCACTCAGTACTATACAACACAGTGTCAACAGAATCTTTAACTCAACACAACTGTTCATTTAGATCAACTACTACTGTGTGTCAGAAAAAAAATGGAAAGTGCATTTGTTTTAACCCAGCATTAGTACTTGATTTAATTCATGCTCAAAGGTGGTAGCACCAATATTAATCACAGTAAAGTATACAAGCTGCACAAACATTTCACCCATATTGTGTTAAAGTACTTCTTTTACAAACCTCAAGATAAATGGATGCCTTCATCTTAAAATCCTTCTGAATCTCAAGAAGAATTCAACTTGAACTCAAGAAACAGTGACTGTCAGTAACCTGGGTTGCTAATCATCAAAATAGACAACAATCACTTTAGCTTTTCCTCACTCTTATCAGTTGGCAATACAGCTTGCTTAGGTTCCATCTGTTAAGCTAAGAACCACTCATGCTGTAGTATTTTCCCCGTTTACACTTACTTTAGAACTTTTTAAAACGAATGTGAATTTAGTATTTGTGAAAGTTACTGGACTGACGAGTACTAGCTGTCTGAAATAAGGGCAGGGCAGGTTTCCCTACAATGTACTGACCAACGTGCCTTATTTGAGCAACATTTCCACAGACAAAGGCGTTTCAACTTTTTTTGCTGAATCAAATCACAAGTATCTATGTTGATACTAATACAAAGACTAAACAAACAAGAAAATGCATTAGATACACTTGAATCAGCAAGGCCTAATGAAATTTATTCCCAAGGGCTTGAGGAAGCAGGCAAAGTAATTTCTCACTCATTAGAGATTCTATTCGAGAACATACAAAGAATGAACACTGCTCCAGAAGATCCAAGATGGGGAAAAAAAAAAAAGGAATTTTCCTTTTTGTAAAAATCTAAATTCCACATCTACCTCACAAAAAAAAAATCTGTTCTACAGCCTAAAAGCACAATGGCAGAATTCAAGCTTGACATGTGCATGCCACCACAGGAGAGCAACAAGTTACTGAAATTAGCAGTCTGAATCACTAGAGAACTAAAAAATACACACTCTCCAGCTGTAAGTCAATCTATTAATTTCCAATCATGTACTGTGAGGAACAGTGGGTGGGCTGAAATTTGCTTATAGTTAGCTGAATCCCAATATGCAAACAGGCTGCTGCACTCAAAAGGAAGTAACAGTGGTAATGAAATTATGATGCAGATCAGTGAAAGAGTTACAACAACCAAGCCTACTCCTCATCTATCATTTTTCCATGACTGTCAAGAGATAATAGGGAATAGTCTGTGTTAACTGAGCTATCAAAAATTTTTATTTATATATATATACACACACACACGTGTATGTACCCAGATGTACACGTATATTTGCATACATGTATTCCACACAAATACGTATATTGCACTAAACGGAAATTTCCATGGGAAGGGCATGCCTGTAGGTAACGCCAAGTTTCTAGGACCAGCTTATTACCTCCAAACAAATCTCAAAAGGACCAAAAAGGGAGAAAAAAATCTTCTCAAATTTAGGCTCCTTTTTGAGCAGCACCATCTGTTTTTTATGGGAGAAAGAAAGAATAGCTTGAAAATAATGCATAGAAGCATCATTTAAACACTCCTCCAGAAGAGAGGCTGAATTTGCAAAATTCAGGGGCCAAGTGACATACATTCCTGAAAAAGAGCTTAAATCCTCCAACGATGACACAACTTCTGCGGCAACCTGAGAGGTAGATTCTCTAGGGTGTAAGTGGAATTCACTACACCAAGCCTGTGCAGGTAACAAAGCAAGCCACATCAAACCAGCACCACACTTAACAAAAGCAAATTGTAAGTATTAGTAATTAGCCTTGCTATTTACATTTGGTGGCCAAATATCCCCTTTAAACAGTGCATTGATTTTTTTTTTTTAATAAGAAAAAAACCAAAACCTTCTAAAAGGCTTCTTCCTTTCATAGAAGCACCTAAATTCCTATGAATCTTAATACAATTACACAGCCAGATGAAGATATTTATACATAAGTTACAGAATCCTCTGAGAGAAAAGTAAATAATAAAGAAAACACAACAAAACAACAGATGTCTGAGCAGACCTAAGGATGAGGGCAGCATTCAAGGAGGTGCTCTGCTTTTTAAGGCCCCAGTTGTTTTTTGAACCCAAGCACAGTGGAGGCAATTTTGAAGCACTCTTAAAAGCCGTCTTCCCCTCAGCCTGGACCATGGTTTTGGGAGTGAGGGAAGTATAAAGCTTACCCCAGACACATCAAAACTCTTGTGGCCCAGGCCCTGTGCAGATATGAGACAGCACCATCAGAAGAAATCAACTGAAACCGACACCAAACAAACATATTTTCAACACCATCTGGCCCCAAACTCAGACAACAGCAGCCCTGACATACTGGTAAAAAAAAGCAAAAATATCCTTTTGTGCACAGTGTTACAACTGCTTGTTCTCTTCAGCAGATGACATCACTGGGTTTCCACACAAGATGAGAAGTATGCCTCACCTGCTGCAGAGCTGCAGGGGAGATGAACTGAAATTAAAATCTCAGATCTTACGGTTTGGGGGGTTTTTTTTGTTGTTGGTTTGTTGTTTTTTTTTTTAAACACAGGTTTAAAGTGTAAGTTTGAAATAGCAAGCAAAAGGAAACAAAGTTAACAAACAGGATGCTTAAACAGGATCACAAGCTTACAAGTGAGCTTCCAAGTTGTCAATTTAATTCTGAAGGAAGCAGCAAATGGAAGTTCAACAAACCATCTTTTCTTGTAATGAAATATGCTGCAGTTTTTCAGGACACCGCAAGTACATTTCAGTGTCAACACTAGTGACTTGTATCTGTTATTGGAGGACCTTGTACACCTGAAATACTGTATTTCCTGACCACTACATGCCCTTGCAGCATCAGTGGAGAACCTTAGAAGACTTGATGAAAGTGGACACAAACGAGTACTATAATGCCATTATGCTTAAGAGAGTTGAACAAAACTCTGCAATATATTAGAAGTGTAACAATGTTCACAGGGCAGGAGGTGTCAAAAGAACAGCTGGGGCCCTTGTACTACATCCAACTTTTAGAAGAAAATACACAAATAACTTTTGGTTGTGAAAGAACAATGGACATTCCCAAGTTTGAATGGCTGTACAACTGCAAACAATCTTACTGTATCTGAAAGAAATAATTGTACTATCTACTCTTATTATCACCTTTTCTAGATTTAAAATGAGTCTGTCAGCTGTTTTCTTGAAAGATTCTGTACTATTTTTGAAAATATGACCAATTTAAATACCAAAGATTGCATAGGTTTTAAAAAAATGTAAATATAATTGCCCAGACATCATATACAATGATTTTTCTAATTACTAACAGTAAGTTTTACTTCATTGCAAAGACTGACCAGTACATTGGAGAATCCTAACTAGTAAATTAACATAAAACAACTCACTGTACAAACAGAAAATCATATTCCCCTATGTGATGGCTAGAATCTAAGAAACTGCATACATAGAGCCATGAAAGGAACAAGGACCACCTTCTTCATGTATGAAGTCTTATATGCTCTACTCACTATCTGAACTCAAAGAAGTACGCCATGGAAGGAACACTGTGAAAATAACCTTAGGAACAATTTCTTCTCAGAGACCATAAAAGGTTTGTTTTGTTTTTAAAGAACTAAACTCTATCTTCCATATTTGAAATGCTATGGTGGTTTGGAGCTTTAATAAAGCGTGAAAGAGATTTAAGGAAGCATTCATGATGATTGTCACCAGGATGCATCTGAGAGCATTACAGCATATAATCTGCATGACCTGTTGTTTCTTCCACTACCTAAAGTCAGGTAGAGAGGAGGAAAAATTACCATGACTTACTGGGGTTACATAGGTTTATAGGGTGATTTGTTTAGCTCTTTCCCCAATTCTTTCCTTATCAAATGTAGGTAGCAGATAAAAGTCTACTCTGAATCCTGCTTCTGTGCCTCCAGGAAAAGGAAATCTTGCTTTGTCCCCCATCCCATAAACCCTGAAGTACACGTGACTGAGTAAACAAATTTTTGCCCCATAAGTAGTAATTTCTCTCACTGATCATCTAAACCCCAAACATTTTGTACTTATTCAAAACAGCAAAGAACCCCTTATTATTTTGCACATGGGGAAAATAATTATTTCCTGACCAGTTTTATTTGGGAAATACTTCAAATGCCATATATATGTGTGTACATGCACACAAATTTGTTGTCAAGATGACAGGCCTGAATTTTACAAAAGCGGAGAGCAAGGTGGCAGCCAACATTCAGTTCCCACCCTGACATTCTCAACAAAACCCCATGCATGTAGTTAAGCACAGCCTGTACACAAATTTTAAACTGTCATCTTGAGATCACATCTTGACTTATTAAAATAAGATACTAGAATACATAAATGGATGAAAACATTTAAACAAATAGGTAACTGAGCAATTTGAATAGAAAAATCTGGATGGTTTGCATTTTAAAAAGACCTTACCACACTAAACAGCAAACCTATGTTACAAGAGAAATCTTACCTATTTCTATCTTGTTTGAGAAAGATTTTAAAATATACATATACTGTTGAGTAACAACATAAAGTGATATTATTTTCCTGAAATAAAAAGTATATTCACCCAACTGAATTGTTCCTTGGAACAAAATCACAAGATAAAAGACAAAGATACAACAAATGGGAAGAAAAAAACCCTTTTTCCTATTGCAAAAAATGAGCTATCTCCAACAAGAAGTTGAGGTCTTGTTGAGCAGATCATGTAAAAAACAGGATTTCTTCTTGAAAACTTCTGATATAATACATACACCAGTATAACCATTTCCTTTCTTTGACAAGACAAGAACATTTCTCTCTATTTTTGAAAACTAAATAGTTGAAGATGCCATAGATACAAGACAGCTGGTATTTAATCAATAATATTAGGGGACTGTTATTGATATGATTGGCCTTATTTCCTCCCAGAGGAAATAAGAAAACCAAGTAAAAGAAGATTCGATTTCTTCATTCCTTTTCTTTCTTCTTTCTTTCTAGTCAGTGGCTTCTGCTACTCTCTCCTATTCAAAGTCACTTTTTTTCCCCATTTAAAAGTGAAAAAGTACCTGACAGGCAACATAACTAGGCTAGATAGCAAGCAAGGTGGCAAAATCTGTGACCACTCTATTTTCCTGCCCTCCAGTCCTGCACAGGACTGCTGTTGCTATTTATATGATTGTGTAGACACACTGAGAGTAAACACAGCTTTCACATTTTGCTATGTAAAAGGTGATAGCCTCTTTCCTTGCTTCTAGCTCAACTTCTTAAATAGCAGTATCTTCTTCTTAATACAAATACTAATTAAACAAAAGCAACTGCTACTTGTCACATCAACATTTGTTCTAATGATATGCATTTAAAAAAACACTAGTCTAAAATCAGTCTCAAATGAAACACATACTAATGATTTCTAGTGGTTCTTTAAGCATATTGCCAAACATACAGGATTGACAATCCAATTAAGATTTTATTTAAATGTTGATTCTTTTTTTTTGTATGATGTTTTAATCTATAACTCATTGCAGGTATCACACAAGACAGACTTCAGAGAATCAATCAAGTATCAATTTAACCTTTAAAGCTATAAAAGAGAATTAGATATCCATTTATTTTTATTACAGGTTGTCACTCTAAGAGATATAATATGCAAAGTTACGTACAAATATAAATAAAGTGCTAGCAGTCCTGTTAGTACACTAGAGAAACATATAAATGCTTTTAGTATTGGCTGCAAACAAAAGCTACAAAAAGGTGAAGATGAAATACTGTATTTTCAATTACCTTTTTTTTAAATTGGTTCATCTCTTCTAATCTCAAAGAAAATTATTCCTAAAATACCCAAAATCATATGGTATAGATCTTTTACCTCAGAAAAAAAATTCCCCCAGAGTCCTCTCACTGGCTGCAACCTTGACACTAAGACGACCCTCTGCTACACAGCTGAAATAAGGCAAGTGTCACCTCCAATGTAAAATATTTTGCAAAAAATAGCCTTCACAGCACTACCTCTATGAACACTTTTCTCCCCTTTCTCTCTCAAATTTTCAAACCAACCTTGACAGCAGACATTGCCCCTGAAAAAACACTTAGACATAATGTAAACCAGCTTTTCCCAGTACTGCTTGTAAGCAACACTGTGGAGTACCTTGAGACCAGAAAAAAAGAAAGAAAAAGCCTCCACTAAGGAGTTAAATATTCTTCTATGAGAACGTGAAAAACTGTGGAAAATGGCTGTGTCTGGTCTATTTAAATTCTGCTATTCTCTCCTAGGGAAAAATTTAAATATAATACAAATAAAACATTTTCCTTGATCTAGCAGCAGCAAAAAGACCATAGGATTTTCTGCCCAGTGTCACTCTTAACTAAAGATGGCAGAACTTCCATACAGCTTCAGAATAAGCTCATGCTGCATCTTTTTTTCTACTTCCTTTTATAAAATTAGTTATCATCAAGTGAAATTTTATTTTGAAGAAGCGTTGCATACTGTACAGTTCTCTAGAATAACCTTTTTTGCCCCAACAGAAGTTGATGACAATGCTTCATAACATTTGCAATACTCATGCAAAATAATCACTTGTGAACACATGAAATATTACACGAGACAAAAATTTTAAAAAACACTCTTTAGCCATGAAGTTCTTGTCAGTCTAAGCTACCTTACAACTCACACCTGCAAGAACATAACTACTTATGGGAATGTTTTTCAGAACTCTACACATCCAACTAACCCAAATCACTGATACACATGGAAACACCATTAGGCTTGGTAAATTAAAAAAAATTACTATTTAATAAAATGCATCAAGATCAGCTGGCTAGTAGGCTGTGTTATACTGATGAATCAGAACAAATACATATACATACTTCTGCCCCATGTAAAGTTACAGGATACATGCCACAAAATCACTATAGCAGTGTACACACTAGAGCCCTCTATATTTGGATTTCCCACCACTGCACTACAGTATCAGACAAACCCTAGCTATGGAGGTACGCTATCATGCAACAAAAGCCAGCAGCTGCTAGAAATTCAACTTGATGCTCTACATTCAGCTGTCCGTATACACCAGGTATTCAAAAGTCAGCATACACATAATAGAGAATTTAGCTTTCTGTGCCTATGTGTCTAAACTAAAAGTCTGTCTACACCGCAGGCAATGATGTAGTAATACCTAAGGAAAACAGAGTACTAGAAGTGATCTAGCCACTACAGCACAGAGCTGTTTCCCCTCTAACATTAGTAAGGATGTACTGCTAGGATGCATCTGGTAGCACAGGATCCTCTGTTTTATACTGTAGCATGGATACGCTACTTTCTTCTGACACAATCTCTTCTGTCTTTGTAGCTTTTTTTCCCTGATATTTAAAAATAGGCAGTTCCTCCACAAATCTCTGCATACTTCTCACTCTTACTTAATATGAGCAATTGATGACTGTGCAAACATAGCTGCATTTTGCCCCATTTCTACCCTCAGCTTATTTTCATTTGGCAATCATATTAGCTAGATTTAGACAAGAGAATTTAAACATCCATTTGTTAAAACAGCCTGATTCAGTTAGGAGAAATAGCCATTTACTATTGTCAACAACAAGTCAGCCTGAGACAAATAGAAAGTTTAACCAAACAGTTAATACTTGCAATGTAACCTGCAAAAATTCAATTTAGGGTTCCCTCTGAAAGCAGCAATTTGACCTTCCTACAGTGATCTGAAGTATATGGTCAGAACTGAGCAACATTTAAAAGGACTGGAGAAAAGCTCCTGTTTTATCTCAAGACCACAGAAAACTCATTTTAAATACAGATACATCAAGGACTTAAACTACTCAAGAAGTTGCTCAAGATTGGACTCCAAATGCTTAAACTACTTGTTTCTTGGGGTTTCTTAATTATAATGTGAATGACCCCATGAAAGAACACTTCCAATAGGATGTTATTCCTTGGTTATTGTGAGGACTTCTCAGCTTCCTTCCTGCACTCTACAAGATCTCATGATAAAAGTTGGGTGGTTGACCTGGAAAATTCTGCCTCATGTGATAAGACATTAAATTTCAAAAAAGACACAATAGCTAAGCACACAAGCCTTCTTTCAAAAAACACAAAGAACACAGAACTCTTTGAATAGGCTTTATTGCTGTATTAATAGTTGAAATGCAGAGCAGCCGAGGGAGCAAAGCTCTTTTTTCCTCATTTGAACTCAGTCAACTGGCACAGGATCCCTTTCCCACTCTCCCAATCCCTTGGGTCCCTGCAAATCAAGACCAAAACAGGACCCAGCTGTCTCAGCTTGTTGTTCAAGCCCATTCAATTACAGCTGCAAGGCGGAATATTTCCTGGCAAAACTTTCCTCTGGGATACTTACTCCTGTGAACAAAACATACAGACTGATCAGGTACATTCAGCCACCACAGAGTATTAGGCTTATTAAATACACTTCCTACACTCTGAAGGAAGTGCTTAAGTAGTCACAGCTTTAATTAAGCACTAGCAAATGAATTAACATAAAAAACATTAACAGCAAAGAAATCAAAGATCTATTTGTCCTGAACACCAATGAGGATGAGAGGATCTTTCCGCCACTCAAAGGCTTGCAAGTCAGATTCTATAATCAGGATATCGATTACAGGTATTCCACTTGACTATGCTATGCTTGTGATTACATGCACAAGACGAGCAGCTATTAGAGAACATATACACACAAAGCAGTTGTGCTAAATTTGGGGATTTCAGTGGGTAATATTTCTTTGAACTTCAAAAATGCTGTCACTTTTATGTTTGCTAGCCTTTTGTCACAGAATTTAAAAGTATCTACAATGGTCCAAGAGCCACACATGCTCCAGAGTAAAGTCATCAGAATGTCATCTCTGTCTGTCTGTGAACATACAAGAGAATACTATCCAAAACCACAAGCTAAGCAATAGCAATATTTGAAAAAAATACGTCCAACTACAGAATAACTCCAGTTATTTGAGTCAAAATTAAGGGGGAAAATTCAGTCCTTACCACTTTACTCCTATCTACAGACTGCTCTGAGTACTCACAGTGAGTTGGAGATTGCTCTTACAAACATTCTTCACTTTAGTTTTATTTTAGTCATGAACAAAAATTCCTGAGGGAGAGAACAGACAGATACTCAATTTCTCTTCCCTCTCTTCCTTCCATCAGCAGGTCAGATAAGTCTTCTAACTCACTAGTCTTTGACCTCTGGAGTGTGAGCACTTTAGGGCCTGCAAAAGTTCATGAGTAACTGAAAGAAACACACGAATATCACAAACTTAAATGTTCTGTACAGAAGTCCACATTTCCAGTAGAAATTCTTTTAAGTCAAAAAGGTAGAAAGCTACTGTGTTAAGGGATTCCAAACACTGTTTATATTACCTCTATAACTGAACCTTTTTCAAAAACTCTAATCACGACATTCAATTTACTGCCATTACTTTAATATTTATTAAATATAAAGCCCCTGACAAAAGACATGGCTTTGCAAAACACTACAGCTTTCCCCCACTCTCCTTCAATATTTTAACCTCACAATGCTTCGTTAATGGATATTGATAACAACTGTAGCATAGCAGAAAAGCAATACTACTTCTGAGAACAGCATAGTAAATACTTAGCACAAAGTCTTCAGGGGTCAGAACTGATTCTCCTATGAAAGTTGGTAACAGACATTCACCAACTATCTTTCTGAAGTGCTCAGAATCGTAACAAAAGAATCAAAAACAAAACAGGTCAGGAAATCCAAATAATGATAGCAGTAAAAAGATTCCAGCCACAATTTTGTTTAAACTGTCTACAGCCTATTCATAACACTTGATACCAGACAAATCCTATAATTATGGTGTAATACAGTACTACATACAACATTTTGTCCTAAAAATTAAAACAAACCAAGAACATTTGAAATAAGTACATTCAGAAATATGTCCCTTCCAGATGCGCACTGACATTAACAGTCAATTACAGTTTAAACACCATCTGTATTAACCAAAATGTCCCAAGCTTTCTTTGAGTGTAGTATCCATTTTCCTTTATAATATCCTTTTTGAATACTGATTAGCTTTGTTAGCTTTTATGCTAATGAAGATATGTGAACAAATAAAAGCTGCACACCACAGGGAATCAAGCTCAGAAGATTCAGCTTTGCATTGATCTGCCAGTACTACTTTACCAGTTCTGGCAAAGAGCAGTTACCTCTGCTAAGGAGTTGTTCCATGCTTCCTCAGAAGATCACCAATACGGAATCCTGTAACTCACAATTTGCGCTGATTCCCATGCTGAAACCTCTCCCATTGCAACCTGCTCTGTAATACAACCCTCCACTGTTCCTGTTATGATGCCTAAATGACCTTCAAGGGATACGAGTTGTGCACAGTTGCCATATTATTTGCTTGCTTCACAAATACAATTTTTAATAAACTGAGAAAAATATTATTATTAATAAAAGGCAAAGAAATCAGAAATAAGCACGTTACATTTGGTACCTCATTTATATTACGCTTAGTATCTCAATAACATATCCCTTTAAAAGGCCTCAGAATAATGTAACATTTGAAATAATAATTTATGTATGTGTAGCACCCAGTAATGATTCATTAGCTCTGCAGCAGACAAAAAAAATCAAATTAGTTACACTGCTCTGAGTAAATAGCAGCTGCAGTCTTTTAAGAAACGGTCAGCTGGTGTTAAAATCAGAGACGAATGCTGCTCCTGCAGACCATAATGGGCATTACTCTTCAAAGGCTCCAAACACAAGCCATTTGATCAACAGTGAAATAGATTTCAGAAAGCAAAGCAGCTTTCATTTCTGTGGCAGCTCCTGCAAGACTCGACACATTCTTCTTGTTTACAGTTGAACAGCTCTTTTTAACCATCTCCTAGCTTTCGTTTTTATCTGTAGTTAAAAAGGGTCATGACGACAACTTATTACAACTGCAGAAGTGTAACTACCCAGTTATATATTTAACAGTGTAATTTCCTGTAAAATGCGTTAACTTACTCCAACCATGTTGTTACATCTTTAAAATGTTTTAACAAGCTTTAAACAAATATTTTTGTGAACAGCATGACTTTCTTCTACTGTCAATGACGACCTTAATCTGTAGTCCACATATTAGTTTCTTTTATGTTAACACTTTGAACATGGCCACAACTGGATCCTCAGTTCTTCAACAAGGGCACCAAAAGCTCATGAAAATTGTTCACATTAGAAATTCAGCTAACATCAGTACTGTGTATTCTAGATGATAAGGAGAAGGAGACGAAGTATAGCAACTAGATCGTACTCCATAATGAGTGCATCCATTTTGAAGTCAGACTAAAGTAAGTATCCATGTTCCAACCATGTATCTGATCATGAAATCATCATGATCACTGAATGGGCTACACAAGTGTGCCTAGAGCTTGGCCCTGAAGATCTTGTAGCTATAGCAGAAGTCTTGAGATTTCACTTGTTTAAAAATCTTTTATGTTTATAGTCATACATAAGGAAAGGCTTTACAACTTTAAATAAAATTTGAGATAGCCCCAGAAAGTCATGTTTTAACCGAAAAGACTGCTCTCTTGCAATTACTATGTTTTACATAACTAAATATCCCCAATATCTGCAGACAGCTGAACTTCTCATAAGTTAGATCAAGCATAAATTAAGTAATATTAATATAGCACAAAACAAAACAGTCTTAATGTCAAAGAAAGGGCCAAGGTGCAGGAATGAGGAGTTCGCGGTTTAACTCATTTCCTTCCCACAATGCAGCACCTTTCCCACAAAGCTGAGAAACAAGAAAAAAAAACTAATTAAAAATGGCACAAGGCAATTAAACACAAAGGAAGCATTCCCTGGCTCGGTAAGTGCCTGAGTGGCAGTGCTATGCAAGAACAACCAGGAGAGGATCTTTTGCCTGTCCCTTGCTGCTCTTACCAAGGCTGTTCTCCTGACCTCCAAAATTCGTACCTCAGTAATGCCAATGGGACAAACTACCTCCCATGAGAGCCAGCAGTACAGCTTATACTACCTTTGCCTTTCTTGTAGCTATCACAGTACTTCAACAGGAATCCACATATAAAGATAGTTGCACTGGTAGAATCAAGGACTGAAACAGCACATTACATTTTCAGTAGTTCTGGGTAACCATCACATTACTATCAAGTCCAACAGCTTAGAGCTTCTTCTAGGAGACAAAAAACTGCACAGCTTCCAGCCGCTTTCAACTTGTATTTTAAACTCTGATTCATCTGATGACTACAAACAATGAAAGACAAACTTTCCTTCCCTCTGCAAATATCAAACACAACTCATTTGAGACTGGAACATCTATAAGGAGAGCTGACAAGTTCTATTAGAGTAAAATCAAATATAAAGTCTGTGTGGTAATGCATTTATTTGTGGACTAGACTGATACAAGCAAATAAAAACAAATAAAAGGTTATTCCTGGAGGAAGGAGGTCTGATTACCTTTGCCAACAAAGAACTAGTAGAGGGGAAATGGAATCGTTTCAAAGTGAAGAGCAAAAAGGAAAACCTCCTGAAAATCTCCCTACACAACAACTTGCAAATGAATTGTTTTTACAGCAAGAAAAATGTTCAAATATATGTAACAGTTGCAAGGCCTTAAAATACTGTTATCTCAAACAGACTTAAATATGAAACAAGATAACATTATGTAGATTTGTCAACAGTTCACAAACACTGCTCTTTTTACCTTTGAAGTAGTTAATATCTATAAATTTGTAGAGAAAACTGCCATAAAAAAATATTATGTTTTAAAAATTTTGAATGGTCCAAAATTCAGTTAAGAATATTCTAAAATAAAAGGTTATAATACATTCTGATATTTATAACAATATATTATTTCAGGCAGTAACACTTCTTTTTAAATGAAAAATTTCTCAGTAACAACAAATTATGTGTACATTACACAAACATTTCCCCTCTAATTGCCCCCTTCCCTCTGATAGCTTTTTCATCTTTGTGTGCACAGAGTCTGGAACATTAAAATATAAGTTCAATTTTATACTGGTATTAAAATAATTTGATATAATTTCTGTCAAGCATGTGCATCTAAGAGCTTCTTTAATACCTGTTTTTCTACTAAACTACTATGGCAACTTTATTTATTAATTTTTAGAATTCAGGCATTAAAATATATGCGTATTACAACATCAATTATGTATACCAAAAAGGAATTGACTTCACAGTTAAAATCTTTGATCTACTATTTTTATACACATACAGAAAGGTAGAAGACAAAAAACCCTAAGCACCTGGAATATCACAGCTTGATCTGATAATGTAATTTTTTTGCCATAAAATATTATCCTGAGTTTAATAACAGCCTGATTTTGAAAGTTTTCTGAATCAGTCTTTACACATTTTCCAGTGGCCTTTAGATCAGACATCAAAAAAATAATTAAAAAAATTTAAAAACCTAACATGCACAACATACTCAACAGCTAATCCAGTACTAAATCACAGAGATAAATTATTTGAGTCTTCCACACACTGAGCAGAGAACAATCTTAATACCCCCAGGAACTAAGAGTTTAAAATATTTCTGGAGGGTATCAGAAATTTATGGAACTGTGCCTTAAAATTCTAACCAAGACCAAGTACCAAAGCATTCAGATGGCTTTTTTTTTTAAATATACAAATATATATATACACACACATATATATACGTGCGTATCAGTGTGTATGTTTGTATCTATATATACACCTACACACATATATATGTATGAATATAGTATACCTATATTTACATAGAATTATAGGAATAATTGAATAAAATGAATTAAAATTAAATACAACCTACAAATTCTGCAGGTCCTTAGTCATACAATTTCATTAAGAGCTGTGTATTGCATAATCAGGTACAACTTTACTGCACAAGTTCTAGCACTGCTCACAGATTTTCACCAGTCTGCAATATGAACATGTTCTTTACTTAATTGGTGAAACTCATTTTTAGTAGTTATTTTCCGAGGCACTTGATTTGGGTGGCGGGGGGGGGGGGGGGGGAATAAAAAGCAACTCACATGACTTTGAATCAAGCATGTTCCCAACATTAAACACTATTTAATAGTGGTGATCTCACATACTCTACTCCTTAACATAATATAAATAGAAAATATTCCTTCTGGAGATCAGGATCCTGAAGCCTTAGCTGATGCTGGTAAATCAGCTGAAGCTATAGTTTCAACAGAGTAGAGTCCATTTACCTGAAGAAAACAAGTGGCTTTCTCACTAACAAGTAGAAATATACTAATTTCCTTACTAATCAAATATAGTTTACTATGTATATTATATAGTAGTGATTTACAAATTACTTGTGTGGCTGCATTCTACACCACCAACAGGCTTACCCTCAATGCTAAGCCTAGAAGGAAAATTATCTGCTTTCTTAAAAAACACTTACTAACACTGAACGCTTTAAAGCAAACTATCTCCAAAAAACTACTTAACATATTTGGTCACCTACCTTTTTAAGCTAATCACAAGATAAAAAAAAGCTTCTTTGAACAGAATGTTAGGCTACATGTAGTATTTACAGCAGCTAGGAATAAACTTTTATTGAAAATCTTACACTTTAAGTTGCTACTGTGCAAATGTTGTGAGGAAAACTGCTCACACTGCTATAGCTTCACATTTTCCATGGTTATGCATTATACTGAGGTACTTTTAAACCAGCATTATTTTCACACTGAGGTGCTTGTACTAATTTAACTTGATCAGGAGAGTTAAGGTTCTATACTGCATGCATGAATAATCAAAGCCAAAGGCAATTTCTCAAACCTTGTTTGAAAAAGAAATTTTCTTTCATCTTCCACTACTGCACAAATGCAACACACTTCATTTGAATTAAGGATAAAATCTAGCTTAAAAACAAAGATTAAATGCTTGCTGTAGAGAGGTATTGTAGGTCTTCAGCCCACTTAAGGCAGCATAAAGATCACACTATGAACTGAAAACATAAAGGTGCATTTAACAGGTTTATTAACATATGAAGTCAACATGCCCTCAGTCTCTTGATCCAAAATATTTTGCTGTACTAAATACTCTCAAAACATTTTATCCTAAAAAGTGCTGCATAAAGTTTCTCTTGATGTTAAGTATCTCCTGTTTATGGTTTTTTTCCTTTCAACTCAACTGTTACTTGAGTATATACATAGGAATAAACATTTATTTTCAGATTGTTTAGATATAATCTTCAAAACACTCACTTCGTATATTGGAAGAGATCAGTAAATCTGTTTTAGGAATTTATCACAAGTCTCATCCCATGTACAGTCAAGAACTCTTCCCTGTTTGCTCTGCTTGCTCTCTATGCTCACATCTACAGTTTACGAACATCTGTAAAATTGCTACAGATAGTCACCCTGTCTTTCCAAGCAATGATTTCTCTTCCCTCCACCAGAGTTCTCATCACTTTTACTCCTTTCATCTGCTTTCACTCGACCTGCAATTGCTATGAGGAAAAAGGTGTTTCCTCTTTGACTACACATCAAGTGTTTTGACATAATCCAATTTTAGTAATACCTTTATTTCTGATACACATGTGAGGAAAAGAAGAGCAAAACTTCACATTTTCTCATCCTGCTATGGGTTTTTAACACTGTAAAATCTTGGGGTGGGTCACAGCAATTAAAACATGTGGGAAATACAGTGTAGATAACAATTCTAGCTGCCAAAAGAGGCCATTTCAACAGGATGGTATGGATTGGAAGAAAGCGTTCTTACATAACTTTTTCCTCACTAACTACTAACTCCTTAAATTACCTTGGAGATGGGAAAGGAAGAGATTGGAAGGAGAGAGAGGGGTACTGTTTTGAAGTTTGGTTGTTTCCCCCCCAAGACTTGTACAGTATTATTGGTCCTATGTTTATGTACTGTGCATTAGTAACTCCTTAGAAGAAAAAACAGAGTAATAAATTGCTTCAGTTTAAATACTGGGCCAGATCTCCAGCTGACATAAACCAGCTAAGTTTCATCTATTTCCCAGTCTCACGCACCTCATGCTCAGTGATCTCCTCTAAAAGGTCATTATGGTCAACATGGGGGGGCGTTGCTGCGTTATGTTTAAGTCCTCATATGACCATACAGTATATTTTATGATTAAATTAGGATAGACTTAAAATTCTCTGAAGTACTTACACAAAAAGAGAAGCTAACTCTGCAGTTTTAAGCTATGTTGGATAACAGGAATTCATTTAGCTGTCACTTTTGTCACTTTGAGCAATGTATAAACAAACAGCAATTTCTGCACTTCCCCCCCGCCCCGCCTTTAGATTTTGCACAGAAGATAGCATAAAAACATAGCTCAAGTGAGATGTTATGAAGACACCCCTACTCTTTGCTGTAAAGCAAGTTCGAAGAAGAAATCTTCCCAAAAACCAGACCTAGACTACTCTTCCATATACATTTAATGGGCACCCTCTGATGACCCAAGAAGGCTAGCAGAGCCACCCACATGCCCACCTCTGGCCCAGACTTCTGAACCAGATAATCAGTCATCATAAATCCATTTGCAAGCAGCATGCCTCTTCCCTGACTTTATTACTGATGACAACAAAAATTATTACATCACAGAACGTTCTTGATGCTTCAAGCAGGGAAGGAAATGAAGTGAATTCAGTCCAGATTCTGCAAAGTCATTTTCAATCATCTTTCAACTACTTTTTTTAAATCCTCCTGCAACTCGTTCTAAACAACCACTTTCCACAAGTTAATCCAGACAATCTTCAGATATTAGCAACCCCTTTAGTTAATTTCCATTATTTCTGAGCTTTGACTTTCATTTTAAGATCCAAAGAGAAATGTACTTAAGATACCTAGACTTGGCTCAACAGAGGACGTGCACACTAATATTGTTAGTATCAGTTTGAATAAACAGACAATTTGTCATTTGTGCTGGTACGGCACTTCCACCACAGAAGTTTCTGAGGTCAACAGTTCTACCGAAATATTTCTGTCAGATCTACTGAACACTCTATGTACTGATCTCTAATAGAGAGAGAAAGAATTACAGAAACAGAATTTAAATACCCCACCCCTGAAATTCCTATTAAATCAACATTCCCCAAACTACTGTGCCTAGTATTGCTATCCCAATTTGTCCCTACTGTTACTGCCTCCTTCTCTTTTTTCAAGTCTCCATAAAACTCTCCAGAGGGCACATGTCCTTAGGGGCCTTTGGAGGTATACTCTAACAACCCAAACTGAGAAACACTGCTACAGATATCTGCATCTTGCTCAACAGCTAGGGATCAATACCTACTCCTGCACTAGTTCATGACACAAGAGCGACACAGAAGCACGGGCTCCCAGCCAGGTTCAGCAACTCCAGCACCATACACCTCCAAGGCTGTACTCATCCTGTGAGTACAGAGCCACAAGCAGTATCAGATGGTTGGTGCCCAGAGCGCAGGAATTAAGGACTACACACTTCAAGGATATCAGTACTTTGGGGGCATGCACCTCAACATTCCCTGCCCTTTCTTCCCCACCCTGGTTGGTTTTCAAGCCATCTTCCCTTCTTGCCAGTAAGACATGCCTCTAGTTTGCCTGCATGCCATTAGCGGCTTGCCTGCTTTAGCAACAGTAATCCCCTTTCATAAGGGCTGTCAAGTCACCGTAACACCACACAGACTCTCTACAAAGCCAGGAGATATGTTCTTAAAACATTTTATCCTTCCTTTGCCCTTTTATCTTCAGGATAATTTATAAATTTGAGAAATAAGTGTAAGTAAGGTGTAACAGGATGTGCAAGAAAGAAAGGAAATGCATTCTGACGAATTGTGTCTTTCCCTAGTTTTACTTAGCATGGTAATAAATTCCTTTAAATTACTTTAAAATTGAAAGAAAAAAAAAATCTGTATCTAAAAGCTCATCCTCCCATTCCTTCAGAATATAAAATTTTACAGAGACTGACACCCAACAATGCTATCACTGTGCCTCAAGAGTCACAGCAGAGCAGGTCCCAACGAAAAATTAAAATAATTAGAAGCTTGCATATTGCTATATCCTGAAAGTAAGGGCTTCTAGACAAGATATAAACTGTTCCTGATCAAGAATGAGGCTACAGACTTGTTTTAATCAATTTAAATGTGCTGTGTTCTCAGAAAGGATGGTCTCACTCTCCTGACATACCCTTTCTTTCTACAAGCACGAAGGCTTATGTAGCTGAATCAGCTCACTGTTCCAGCTCAAGGAACAATGAGCAAGAAGTCCTACATGCCTCCATGCACCTCTTACCTTTCAAAGCCTCCAAATCTAGCACGCACACGCTACATTCTTTTTTCTTTGGGTGTGTTTGCATTTGACACTACTAGCTTTCATTTTGTCTGAAGTGACCCACATTACCAATTTTTCATCCACAAATTCTGATCAGCAATACTGCTATTTACTTTTAGATCTTTTTTACAAAGATTCCCATCTCAAAAACTGTTAGCCATTCTGTTTGCACGCTGCAAAAAGTGCCACCTTTTTAAAGTACAACACAGTCCTAAATCAAAGATAGTATTCTGCAAATACAAAATTATTACCAAAAGTATGCAGAGAACAAAACTGGTTTCAGCCACAGGATTTCCTGTGGTTGTATCATTGCTCTTCAGTCACATAATCAATTAAATGTGACTTCCTATGACAAAGCGGGAGGAAACCAAGCGGAACTTACTCATCTGTCAGCCAGTGTTACATGAAAAAAGTAAAGCAAGTCTCAGTGATATCATAGACCACAAATAATCCCTGAGTTTCTATAAAGAATGCTTAGATTTAGTGAAAGCAGAAAACCAGAGAGATTAGAAGAACAACTGCAGATGAGCAACAACTATGCATTAACACAGCAGTTGTGCTTTATTTCTACCATAAGTAACTTTTGCAGGCCACCAGGTGTAACATCAGGCATCTTTCATTCTAGATGATTTGATGAATATACTTACAATAAATAGAAATTACATAATCTGTGCACTTGTAACCTGAAGATCTGAATTTACCTATACAAATAGTAAAATAATACTAGCTGGTATCAAATTAGCAGCATACATAAATTAACCGTAAAAATATGCACTTTGTGGGTTCGCTGAATAACGATGAAATCCAAGATTTCAAACTAAAGAAAAGTCAAGACAGATACATCACAGATGTCTTTGCCCTGTTCTCAATTACTACATAAGGTATAATGCAAATACGTGAGGTAGGAAGGAGAAGAGGAGGAAATGAAGAGTACGGAAAGGTTTTCCGGGAAGCATGTATATTAGTCTACAACATGCACAGGTCTGTAAATAGGTATTTGAAAAGACCAAAAATTCAAGACACTTCAAGTAGCTACAAATATCTTAAACACAGCATGAGAGTGGCATTTACACACTGGGATACAACAATTGTTGCATTACTTAAACCTAATTTTAACAAAAAACAATAAACAAGCATCTAGTAGAAATGTCCTTGGATTGGCTCCTTCCATGTTCTCCATAAAACACACTCTACTAGTCACCCAAATAAACATCAGCCCCATAACTGTTTTAACAATATTCCTACTACTAGACTCATAGTACTTACCACCTTTCCGGAACAAGTACCTTGAAATAAACAGCAAACAAGCCATACGAATGTCAAGCTATTTTGCTTACAGTAAGTGAAGAGTTAAAAGGAGTTACGCATCTGCAGACCTGGGAGTATAATCAGCCTATACAGTCCCATTCAATTTCACAGCTCATTACCTGGAATAGACAGCTAAAACCCATACCAGATGCATTTTGTGCAAGACAACACTTCATACTGTATTTAAAAATCCCCTCTCAATTTCAACATGACATATGTGGTGTCTATGTATTGTCTTTTTTTCTTAGTACAGAGACTATCTTTAGATTCATTTACTTTTTGCTGTATTAGTTATCACACAGGAAACCTACTAGTACAGATATGTGTCATTTTCAAATGACACATACTGACTACAGAAGAATGGCTAAGTGAAGACAACATGTAACCATGATTTCTGGACAGGGATTTATTTAAGTTAACTATGTAATGACAATACTTAAATATAACCTGTAGCATCACTTTAACATAACCTGTAGCATCATCCTTAACAACCATTCTTTTGAAAGAACATGAAACTTCTAAAGCAAGATATTTTGTCTAAACCAAGACCAGATGACGTTGATCTGGTATGATGTTACAGTGCACTGATCCACTAAAATTCATTAACAGGCTCCAAAAGAAGCCCTTACCCAGTTTTTCTTTGGCAAAAACCTTGATGGATACAATAAGGAACTTCATAAAACAAAAGGCATAAAGAAACTGATTAAAATCCCTCATTGGCAAGGGAATGTGCTAGATGATCTAATCCTAATAGGGTTTTGCCACTTCTAATTTCTACCATTCAAGGAAAATGAAAAGGCTTTGTCAGGGATGAGCAAAATCACCATAATGACCAAGCAGCAGCAAGAATTAAATATGAACTACCTACTGGTAAAGATTCTTTTATATAGTTTAAGCAAAGAATGCATGCAAGACTTCGTGTCCTCTACTGGAGTATGTTTTAACTAACCTGCCAAACTCTAGCCCTTGAGAGGAACCCATATACTTATCCAACCTATTAAGTTCTCTTCTCAACTCAGGATTCTGCAGGATGTCATCTAGCTACCATGAAAAATCAGTTTTGTAAATTGAATTCTGCCAACCGGAATACATACAGTCATATCCAAAGTGAAATCTGTATGTAGAGAAATACATGCCAGTGCCTTGGAACAACTTCCCTTTCTGCCCCCCTCCAAAACGTCTTCTTCCTGGATTCTCTACTATAGTTGTTTTCCTGTTTATCTCAAACTTCAAATTTATTGTTGTTTGCCTTGTTCTTTTGGCTCATCAAAAAGAGAATGCATCTGGAAATTACTTATTTTTAATATACTTTTTGGATAGTATCTAATAGCTTAGTTATAATTACAACTGCACAGCTTATCTTAGCCCAAAGTCAAACGGCAGTATAAGCTTTGACCCAGATTCAGGAAAGCATGTGGTTAAGTACATCCTTACCCTCAGAAAAGCACTTCATGATGTGAATAAAGGCAGCCACTGATTAAGGCTCATTTACACCTTTCTTTCTTTTCATTTATAGCTCAGGACCTTTTCTTCCTCTTCTCACTGACCACAAATCTAACCAATCCAGAAGAAAATAATCTCTTCATTTTTTATGTTAACAGGATACAACAATATCTAAAGATGGCGTAGTGCCAGAAACTACATTTGACAGCTGTTTCAGACCACGGCATAGCTAGCACATTTTCGATGCCTAGTGTTGACAGTGATTACTTAAAACCAACTGTACTAGAAGAAATTGTTCTGCAGGCTATTCCTCAGCAGGGTTTTCATGAACACAGTAGTTGTCAGAGCAAGTACTAATTTGTATTTCAAAACAATTATTCCAGTAAATACAGCAAATTCTTTTTTATAATTTACAATTTCAGAATACTTATCTATTAAGACCAACGGTGGAAAGGTAATTCCAGCTGAGCATATAAATTTTGCATCCATGCTAAAGTGAAGATTGATCACTAACTAGCATACAAGATTACAAGCTTTTCACA
Source organism: Haliaeetus albicilla (assembly GCF_947461875.1). Taxonomy (NCBI): domain Eukaryota; kingdom Metazoa; phylum Chordata; class Aves; order Accipitriformes; family Accipitridae; genus Haliaeetus; species Haliaeetus albicilla. The sequence goes on along the minus strand of NC_091495.1, from coordinate 6,393,660 downwards.
CCTGTTTTTAGCATTTCCTCATTTAAAATAAATAAATTTTAAAAGTCAATTATTGAGCAGAAGGAGGGTTTTGTTGTTGTTGTTGTTTTATATTCTATGTACTTTACTCCCAATCAAAAAAGACTGACTTCTACCACAGCCACTGCGAGCTAATTTTGCCTAATTTGTGGGCAAACCAGTAACAGAGTTCACATGCTAAAAATTGTCCCTAAAGGGATTTAAATACAACACACATACTTCACAGAAAAACAGGAAATGGTCTAGTAATTACTTAACACCTATCAGAGATACTCTCTGGTCTCAAATTGGTCAAATGAAAAGCTCTCTTATAGGTCTGAAAAATAGAAAGCTAATGAAAAATCCACACATACAATGCTAAATTTTAAAAGTTGCTTCTGTACCATTAATACCCAGATGTAAATAGTTTTTCTCATCAATTAACAGAGTCAGGAAAAAAGTCTGAGAAACATGGAAATGGTCTTAAAATTAGTATGGTTGCTTAACATTTCATCCACTGTTGATGTTTACCAGCAGGATATTGTATAAAGGGACATACCAGAGAATGAAAATGGCTCTGTATTTAATGACTGCTCAGATTTACAATAATCAGGTGCTGCTTGGGCTAGACAAAAGACAGTCTCTCAAGACTACCAGTTATACTGCTTGACACACGACCAACGCGTAGCAAACTAGCCCTACAAACACTGACTCTGCCACCCACAGGAATCAGACAGGTGCATTTGAGAGCGTAACTGGATATAACAAGGCGATTCAAGCATCAGTAGCGGGGGAAGTCTCATTTCCAGGACCGCTCTGCGGCTGCAGAAATGGAGACAACAGCAGCAGCAGCTCCAGACTGCTCTGTGTTTGAACACGTAGGTGGATGATGGACAGCATTTGGTGACTACCACCGCACCTGAAGAACGGCTGTTTACCTGCTCGGAGAAAAGGACAGCAAAATGGATGGAAGCGCACAACGGCCCAGACCCAATGTAAAAATAACTTTGTACCATAAGGATTTCAGTTCAGTGTGGGGAAAGCGAAGCCCCTTCATAGCCCTACAAGTTAACTTTCAAACCATCACTTCACAAGGTTGAAAGGAACAATGATAAACTTTAATCTTAATAAATAATGACCTAAAACCTGAAGGTTCAAAGTTGATTCCACAATAGGCAAGTAATTTTCAGCTAGAATTGGAAAGCATCATAAGGCGGATAAAAACAAACAAACAAAACCCTCCAAACTTTCATTTGTTTGAATTAATGAGATAAATTTTTGTTACAATTCTACATCCAATTACAATTCTACAGTTCTGTTGCACCATGGAATAGAAAACATGGCTGTGCAGCAATGCGGATAACTTAACACCATCTCATTTCAGTGCTAGTCATCTTGACCTATACTCTTCTACTTGCCTAATGACAAATTTATGAAGGGATCATTAATCCAATGTAACAAAACCAACTTTAACCCTGATTCTCAGCTACTTCTTACCATTTTCACCTATTAAGGAGCTTTGGATGCCTGTGGGGAGGCACTGGGAGGGGGTTTCTGTGGGGCAGTCTCTGTGAGGAGAGGCCGGGGTCAGTCCCACAGCTGCCCCACTGCAGGGCCCTGCCCAGCCCCTCAGACAAAATGGCGGCACCTGGGGGGAAGCGTGCTTAAGGGAGGGCAAAACGCCACAAAGACAGAGAGGAGCGAGGAAAAAAAAACAAGAGAAACGGCCCTGCGAGCACAAGATCAGAGAAGGAGGAGGTGCTGCAGGCATCTGAGCAGGGATTGCTCTGCAGACCCCAGAGAGGAGACCATGGTGGGCCCTTTCTAATATATACAGTAAATACAGGAAAGCTGCAAAAAAGGCTTTCCCATACTGCAATGTAAAATATGCATGTATCACAATATGCAAACACCATTTCTAAAGTCTGAAAGAAAGCCCAGCCATCTGACATCTTTATCAGTCACATATTAGTGTTAGCTTTGATTTAGCAAAAAAGGTCAGCAGGAAAACACTTCAGTTTCCTTTACATTAGGCTCTTCAAATATAACACCATGACTGTTTTCACTCTTTGGTAACAGCCATTCATTCGATATTATCTATTGATGCTGTGGGCCAGGCTTCCAAAACCAAAGACATCCATTAAGGTACTTAAAATGAACCCACATAAACGAAACCTCTACTATCTGGACCCCCCAGTCAAATCCCACTTGGCTGCAATCCGTTTATTGAAAGCTGTGCCTCCAGCATCCCATTCGCAATGCAAGAATAACTTCAGAAACCAAATTAAGCATGGCCATGCCTTCCTGAAAATAAAACTACTCAGAAACATGGAGCATTTGGAGTTATGTTTCACCACTACGGAATGGCTTTTCTGAATTAAAAATAACATATATTTTTAATCACTGCAACATCCTCCTCCAACTTTTTACCCACAATTCAATTTCCAAAACTAAAATATATTCATAAATGATCCAGATTTTCATTCACAAAAATTCTTTATGAATTTTTTTGATTGTAAACCTGCAGAACTAATAAAACAAGAAAACACAAGAAAACCCAGCTGGTATTCTGACATACACCAAAATACATACACATTCACGCAGCTCTAATTAACTTTATATATTGCAGACTTTCTGTGCATAAGAAAATATGTATTGTTTTACTTCAATTTTTTCAAAATGTGTATCTGTATTTTAAAAGTCTGCAAATCCTATTTTGCCTGAACAGACAGCAGATCAGCAGCAGTAATTAAATAAACTCTTATTTAATAACACTTATTTTTCACATTTAAACGCTTTTTATTTTTATATTGGACCATACTTTGTTCTCACACAAGTATCCATTTATCTGTAAATGCCTGCAAGATTTCCAAATAAAAAGTATTAGAAAATCAATATGTCCAACTCTTTCATTACTAAGTGGCTACCCATTACAGAAAAGCCATTTGTCTTTTGTTAGAACAGCTAGAAAACAGAAATTTATCTCAAAAACAATTTAAAAGCATTTTGTAATTAGCAAGCTTTGCATGATACTGCAGTCATATCTGAGCACACAGAGTGACTTTTGTAAATATTACAAGTCGGGCAAACACAGTGTTTGCCTAAACTCAGAAGTTTTGTACAAGTCTATTGAAGTAACTGTCTTCTGCATGTAGACATGGGAGCTGGAATAAATTGCATCAAAAAACCACACACCACCTCTTCTGTATCACACACCAACTGAGATGCTTCCATTATTTTACAAACACTTTGTTTCTTTAGAGTTTGAAATAATCAAATTTCATAGGTGCTCCTTAAAACAACATTTTGCTTATAAAATATCAACACCAACATGACTGTATCACTTTGTTACATTGCATGAGATCAATAGGAAAGATAGAACAAGCTGCAGCATTTCTTCTCAGGTAGCTCTTTGGTAACAACATACAACCACAAGGATTTTGCTTTTGTTCTTAAGAACAGAAAAACTTAAAGGATTATTTTCAGTACAAGCTTTACTGTGTCCCCCTGTCCCCCCCCCAAAAAAAAAAAATCAGTTAAGAAGTTGACAATAGTTAAAAACATTGCCTACACCTGAGTACATCAACAGATGATACAGACGATCTTCTAAAAGAAACGTGAAGACATTTGAACCATTTCAGATTTCTTTTGGATTCCGTAACTGTGCCATTTCTCACATTTTCACCTGAAATGGGCTTGTAGCCAGAAAAACAAAACAAACAAAAAACAATAACCAAAATATAGATAGTCTAAATAACTTCACTCAATGTGTATTTGTAGATTAGATCCTTCTCAAAGAACTAAGCAGGCAGCAACACTTCATATAACCCTCCGATTAAAAGGCGAGTATTGTGCTGGTAAAAATAAATTAAACCGCTCCGGACAGTTCTGAAGTGCAACACAATGTCTTAGCCCTTCCTTATGCATACAGTTTAGTTTCCCCCACAAACACAGGGTACACAGGCCATGACCTGGCCTCTCCCAGTGTTCTCTCTGAGCATCGCTCACTGGAAACTCCAACAGATTGACTTCAATTAGTTCTAAGGACCCTTTGTTCCCCTGAGACTATCAACAGAGAAGGGTATGACAGAGATCCAGATTAAATTCTTAGTTTATGGCTTTCAATACTAAATATTGTATTTTACATAAATTCTCCAAAGCACATCACATACTACACCTAAGGAAGTCTCAAGACTCCCAATAAGCACCTATCAACTGTTGCCCACATTTTGCAACTAAAGAACAGAGAAAGCAAGTATCAGGAATTTGATTAGAATCAAACATGAGGGCTGATACTGCCCTAAAACACTGCAGAAAATTAAATACAAGGCTGTACCAATTCTTTCCTCTTTTAGGTAAACTTGATATGGTCAACCTATAACATGAAAATTCACTCTTTCAAAGGAGACCGCTAAGAAGGTCCTGTAGAAATTTTCCCCATATTCTGCAAATCTACTGTCAGACTGAACAGAAGTATTGCTTTTCCAGGTTCCAGACTACTTCTATGGAAGCAGTCAAAAAATACAATCAGAAAAATTGTATTAATCCACCAATAAAATCTGTCTTGAATTTCCCTAGCTAGATCTGGTAAGTGATTTGCATCACCCTGCATAAATGAGCAAGGTTCAGCAACCTTTTTGCCGCCTATATAATTGCACCATTACCACCTGTATCTCTCCAGGTACAGCACTACCTCTACACTGAATACAGACAGGCTGCCAGGAAATCTATGGGTTGAGTATCCAATACTAGTATTAATACACTATCTTTTTAAGTATGCTTAAAAGGAAGATTTTACCCAAAGAGATCTCAAGTCTAGTGCAAGGTGCATGGCGTGCAAGCTTCCATTCTTAGGGTCTGAAAAAGATGACAGTAATGAATCTCCAGGGGCAAGGAAAACTTTAAATAAGAGAGGCTGCTGATGAAATAGTGACATGGGAACACAGTTTAAGGCATAACCTGTATACTGTTTGTTGCCTTTCTCCAAACAGCACGGAAGTAGCTGTATGGATGTAAGGATTAAGGATTTGGCCATTACTGAAGATATTCTCTCGCTTGCCTCTGTTGAACGCTTTCTTTCTCTGTTCTGCACTCCATGAATACGAGCAAGAGTACTAGGGCCAGTAGTGTACCTACCAAGACAGAGAAGAGAAGCTCAAGATGCCCACATCTCCATCAAAAGGAAGGTTTTTCCTATACCAGATACACAGCAACATGGCAGGAATACAGCTTTAAATATTCTTGTGATTAACTGAGAAGCAGCTTGCTTTGTTTTTGTTCTGTAGCCATGAGATTTTAAGAGAGGAAAGTACAAAAAGCAATACTCTGAATTTTGGAAAAACAATCGGTGTTATGCTTCTTCTTAATTTAAGGTTTGGAAAAGTACGTTCCTACGACAAATCCTACCACTGGAGAAAGAAAACACAGTGCTCTTTTCCCAAAAATGGTGAAGAAGAAGAGATACAGTGTCCTTTACCTTTGGGCCTAGATGCCGTCTTCCAGCCACAAGTGACTGCAGCTGGAATTGAAACACTGGCTTCCTTCCCTACTGGCTGAGGCACATTACTTTAAACAGCGAAACATCTTGCAGCTGTAGCTTCCCTAGGATCACCCCTCCCTCAAACAAGCAAGAAAAAAAAAACTATTTTGGACTATGGCTTTAGAGTTACCTTTGGGTGTTCAAAGATACAACAGCATCAACTGCAAAGTGTTGATAAGGCAGACTGACAGGTGCACTATGCAAAAGCTGAACTATGCTCTCCTAAAGGTTGAGAGGAGTACATGATAGAAAGCCTCTAATTTAGGCAGACAGGATCCCTCTCTGCAAGCCTTTAAATACATTTACATACTCTCACTGAATCTACAGGAATTTTAAACATGCACTATAAAATGCACTTAATTCTCTAACACACAGACTATCTTATTTTAAGCACAGTACACCCCCTCCTTAGCTATCTACAAAATATAGTGACATTGAGACTAAGCCAAATGAAACTTGTCACCACCTCTTTTATATAGATTTTTCCCTTTCCTCATCTATCAGTAGCTCTATCACACCTCATTTTAATTCAGAAAAATTCTACTCATCTCTTCCAAAACAGAAGTGGTTTTAAAAAATGATACAGGCTATGTTCAGAGAAACTGGCTGTCCTGATCAACTACAGCTGCAACAATAAAGTAGGTAAATATATATGATTTTCATACATGCCTTCTAATGTGCAATTTACAAAGTGAATACTCTGTTAAAAACAAAGCCAAAAGACAATTCACTGGAATAAAACTCTGACTGGTCAGGTCAAATTAATAAAAAAAACCAAGAATGAGCTGAGACTTCATTGCTAAAGAAGATTGAAGTTTGGGATGGTGACAAACTTGAGGGCATGGACATACGAATGTTGACAATCTACAACCTTTCCCATGCTCAGGTAAGTTATATTCAGGTGGTTCCTGAAAACAGCACATCTTATTTATTCTGCAGCAAGACTTGTGAATTCTCACAAAATTTGTTAAACGCACTCTTTATGGCAGGATCCTAAATACATTACCTTTCAAAATACCCTTCTAAGAGCCAGTGATGATACCACCTTTATGACAAAGGGAATTGGAACATAATAAATAAAGTGAAAAAGTGGTCATCCAATATTAACCAATAACTTTAAAAATCCAGATACAAGTTTTTTAGAGCACATACCATTATATAGAGCTTTACCATTTAAAGCAGAGCTCCAACTGATTTCAGTGACAGCTAAGACTTCTCAGTATCTTTTCACATCAAACCACAGGAAGTCAAATGATTCATATGGTGATAAACACAGAATTAGTGGGTACATACAAAATATGTGGTTAATATCCAGCATCACACAAAAAAAAAAAACCTACACAACAAAACCCAAGCTCTATAGCAGTCAGCCAGAGATTCAAATTCTCCATAGCATCATTCCATTCCCCCATAAAAAAAAAATTGCCTTTTCTGCAAACCACAACTTCATTCCCAACATTGACAGCTAACTTTGGCAGCTTACTCCCCAGCAAAATCTGAATGAATTTCCAGAGCCCTACTGTCCTATGGGATACCCAAAACAGGGGCAGGGCAGGGCAGGGAAAACACCACAATCATGCAGCTACAGATGAAGATAGGACACACACAGATAGACTGTTAACTCTGTCAGTTTGTGTTTATACAACTTTATTTCTTTCAGTATTTCTACCACAGATACATACTAGAAACAAAACAAATCTTCAAAAACTTTACTTAAGTCATTTAATAATCACTTAAATAACGTCAAAACTTTCACACAAAATCCACTTACGTAACATTCAGGATATATCTACACGAAAACCACCTTCAAGCTGCTCCCAAATCCAATTTCTACCAGTCCTCTGAGGTGGACACTCCCAGGCCTGACACCTGGCAAAGCCCCTGGAAGCTGCATCGAACATCACACCCTCTATTCTCTGCAGTATGCTTAAAATGCACCACATGTCAGGGGATCTACAGGGACTGGCTCCCTGCAGCTCCTTCTTCCTGAATTCTGATGCTTCATATTCTACACTCAAGTGCCTGCAAGTAGAGAAAAGTATAGAAAGGAACACCATTAACCTGCAAAGTAATTCCCAGAAAGACTCTCCCCGTGACAATTTGGAATGCATCTTACCTTCTCATTTGAGAATAAAGTACAATATGGACTATTTTGGCTAAAGCTATAAATGATACTCACATTTCCTTTCTTTCAAACTAGAAGGAATTCCCTGACCTTTAATGCCAAACCAGAATTAGCTCAAGCTTTTAAGCAGCCAAAATAGTTCATAGATGCAGAAAGAACATCATGTAAATTTCTTCATAACACCAACATTGTCACTCCTTACTCCATTCTTACACCATTAGGATCTGGTGTTGTATTTCTGGGAAAGAGATAAATAAAAATCTCCTGACCACTCAACAAGGTACAGTTACACAATACATCTTCTTCAACTTCTTAAGCTAGCCTTGCTGCTATTGTAGACACATTTCAACCTACAATCAGTTCACTGCCCTCAGGTGTGCAGATGTCAAACTGTGGAGCTCAGCTGTAAATCTTTATTACTGAAACAGCAACCAAGAGGCTGGGCAAAAAATGCTCAACATCCAGTGAGTGTGGAAGGATTCTACTTCCACAAGTGATTTCAAAACATCAGTTGATATAAAACAAAAAAGCAGTTACACAGTCATGAATTAGGCCTTGCATTTCCAAATAACAGGTAGGTTTGGCTCCTGGTCTTATTAGAGACTGCCTAAGATTAAGACATTTGCCAGGCAGTGGGCATGCTTTCACATGTAACACAAACTTGTCAAATTCAGGAGAAACAGTATCCCAGGCCAAACGGCTCAAAGACAGTCCTTTTATACTGTTCAAGTCATACTCAATGCATAACACACTTGGAATAATTCTGAGAATTAGGTAAGCAAGATTTGGTCCTGCAGAGGCTTTGAGCTTCACATTTAGTTCACATCAAAACACCAAGATTTAAGAATAAGGCATAACTCTCAGCAGACATGGAAAGGTGGTTCTGAACCACCATTTATTTGTTCTGGGCTTGTACAGAGGCTAAGTACAGGGCAGTGCCCTGAACACAACCAGAAGGCCACTGCTCTGCAATACCACTGAAATGGTGATGGATCAAATTCTCTTTTCATGGTAAGGTTTCCTTTCTGAGCTATCAGGCTTGAAAGAAAAAGGAAAGAAAAATTATCACATTGACTTTTCTTGTGTTTGTCTTTCTCTTAACACTGTGACCAACATAAAAAAAGAAAAATATTAATGGTTTACTTCAAGTATTTAAGTTTTGAATCCTAACTACTCTTCTCAGCTAATAAACCCCCAAATGATGCACAGTGTGCAATTAATGAAATCACAAGAGAGAAACATGCCTCTTCTTTTCCAGTGCAACCATCTGCAGCAACATTTTTCAGGAATTAAATCAACCCACAGGAAAAGTATTATCGTGCTTGGTGCAGAAAAGTACCTTAAAACAAAGATTATTTTGACTGCGCTAACAAAGCCTAGAAGATTCTTGAGCATGGCCATTCAGTCTCAGCTACCAGTTAAAGGCACAAGAAGCAAGAGGGGAAAAGCATTCAAAGGGATGACTAAATGAATTACTCTCCATTTAATTGGCAGCTCACCTACTACAGTACTGAGCTCACAAAAATGGAAGGGACTTACTATACAAATATTACATAAAAGAAAGCATCTCCTGTTGCATGGAATTGAGAAGAGAAGGGGGAAAGGACCAAAGAACCTCCAGTAGAACATTAACTTCTTCTGTGCAAGTTGGGATTTAGCTCAAGAAATCAGAGAGTAACTGGCTCTATACCCTTCCTTAATATAGCTAAGAGAAACAGACACATTCATCAGCAGAAAATACAAAGAATAAAAACATTCAGCAGGAGATGGGATAACTGCATTATTTACAAGCAGGGAAACCACAAATGGGCTATTGAAGCTCTCCAAAACAAATACTGATGCAGGATCTGGTTTTGCACTAGCTTGGACTTCATTCAGATGTTACTGTTACATACCAAAGAAAAAAAAAATTTAAAACCCACTACTGTTCTGACTGCCTTTGATCTTACGTAGGTGTGAACGACTATCCATTACTTCAGATGTCATGTGGTCAGGCTGAAGTCTAAAAATTTGTTAATGCTTTTTTTCAAGAAAGCTCACTTTAAACAGTCAAATTCATTAAAAGTTACTCTTCTCTATTCATCTGCTAATGAAGCCAAGACTGGACTAAAATCCCAAATTCCACTCTCCACGGACTAGCAAGAAAACAAATTAATTTTAGTAAGCCTATTACCTCAGAGCACCAATTCATTCGTGACCTTCCACACCTGACTGTAAAAGAAAGAATAGCAAGCAAGTTTCTGAAGTCCTGCTGTACCAAATCAAGAATGAGATCTCATTTTACAAATATTAGATGTACAACAGTAGAGCAGAGGAATAGCTATTCCTTCCCCACATTCAAAAAGTATGCACAAGGGCTGGCTATGGCAGTAGGCCATGGAAGGCAAATTCCAACCCTTGCCATACTTCCACTGAAGAACTTGGAGAAACTCAATGCCTGCTCTGATTCCTCTGTTCCAGGTATATCATAAATAACTACCTTGGGACACTTCAAGAACTTTTGCCATTTGAATGTGGCAGAGCAAAAAGACAAGTTACAGTGATTTGTACAAAATGTTTCTGCACAAACAAAACACAAAGTAAATGCAAATTATGAGACAGTGAAATCACTCAGGAATATCCTTATTAAACAAACTCCCCTATAAATAATGAGAACTTCTGATGCAAAACATTATATATTACATAAATTACACTGTGCCTGGAAGATAGTTGCTATATGCGAAGTAATATCTCATGAATAGTTCTTGAATTTTTCTTTTGCAGTACTATTTATAAAAAAGAAAAATTCAGCATTTTTCTTCTGGTATGTCATGACTAAATTGCTGTAAAAACAGACTGACCAACCAACCAACCTCAGGGCACCCTACAGAACGTGTTCAAAAGTCCTTAAGCACAAAACACCAAAACAAAATTAGCTAAAAATGTAGAACATCCATTATTAATGGAAAGTTGAGTTTTACTTAGCGCAGTTGCCTTAAAATCAATTCCTTGCAGGGCAGTTCAGAGTCCAGTGGGAACAGGCAGGAAGCAGATACTCAGGAGGACCAGGCAGAAAAAAAGGAGGGGTGGAGGGATAGGGAGGGAGAATTTCCTGATCCACAGAAGTAACCGTACTGTGAAATTGCCTACCTATGCTGTCTTTTTTACCTCAACTCATGACTAAATACAAGGTTATTAAAGGATTTGCCTCAACCTTCAGTTAAAACTTTTTTGAGCAATACCTATGAACATACAGCTCTCCAGGAGATAATTTCCAATGTTAGCTGGAGATTATAATCAAGAGTTTCTGGTTATCTCTCTTGTCATCATATATGACTTCCTGGAAGCATACAAAGTTTCATGGGAAAAGTTTCTAGTGTAGCAATGTTGTATACAAATTCCCTTTCTCCTCTCCAAACTGAATTTTGCAGCCTAATAGTTACTTGCTCCAACACCACCGACAATAGTCTTCCTCAAAGTCCACTCAAGTTAAGCAAACCCTACACACAGCAGGAATTAGTGCCCACCTATTTCATAAACAGTAAGTATGAGACAAGATTTAAATGTACACATTACATTTTATATGAGATATTTAGACACTCTGGGATACTTTTCTGAAATACCATTGGTATGCATGTACTTCGTGGGGCTGCAGGGAAGTTTTTTAAAATGTGAGGTACAAACTGCTGTATGAGTTAAAAGCAGCTTAATTTTTACAGAGGGCCAAGTTCAACATACGTAAACAGTGGCTCAAAACACAATTCTGGCAAGCATCCACCTGACCACTGCAGAAAAGAGCACTTCCCTTATGAGAAATAAAACAATTGCTCTGAATTGTACAATGCTAAAGTTACAGGGAATGGAGGAAAGAGGACATCACAGCAAAAAGATCACGCAAATGAGATCGCAAGCTTTCTCGAGTAACAACACCAAGAAAAAGAGTACCCAAACAGTACGCTGAAAATTTACGCAAATAAATAAAGCACTTAAACACACAGAAGTTAAAAGCCACCCACACCTTCAGGAATTTCTACAGCAAACATTTCAAAAACTTTGGAAAAAGAAAAAAAAATTGGAAGGAACATACACATAAACCTGGATCTTCGAAACTGTTTTTCCAGTGAATTTTTGAATGGCCTTCAACAAATCACAGCTCTGCCTCCGTTTCTTTGCAGAGATATTTAAGATGCTACTAACCACCCAGTTTTCTCAAACAGATTTTCAAGGTAATATACGCAAGTGCACAGTATCATTGTAAATTACTTTCTCACTAGGAATCATACTACTGAAAGAAAAAAAAAATTTACAACCCTCCCAATTTTGAAACAAAGACACATTTTTAAAGTATACTTTAAAAAATTAAAGCAAAATATAGAAAATATTCTCTCTGGACATCCAGAGAAACCTACAGTACCTGAACTCTAGTTTTAAATACTTAACCAGTTAATGCCCTCAAGTAAGTGGCTTGGCTTTCTTTAAAAGCTCAGCAGCAAATATGAACTGCTTTAATACTGCATGGGTATCAGTGAATTACTGTCACACTTCTCTCCATTAAATGAGAGCAGAATTTGGCTTACAAATGCTTTCTCCTTCCTACCAGACAGACATCACAGTTTTGGCTCACAGCTGTTAAGTCAATGCCTACCACCTGAAGTCTGTATAGGTTTATTAAAGAAAAAGTCTTTTCCAATACATAATCTATATCTGTGTATACACAGAGTCTTCTATATACAGCATCTTAATTTCTATTCATTAATTTTATACATACTCATCTTGAAAGACAGACAGTCCTCCTTCCTAAAGATCCACTGATGAATCCATTCCCATTCAGATGTCTAAACTTTCTGAAATCTTGACACACCACCTATGGCTGGGAGATATGCCTTTCTCTGGAAAGCCTGCTTTTCTCTCAAAGAGAAAAAAGCAGCAAGGAAAAAGAGCACCTAAGTCCTCAAGTGCCAGGCATAGAAGAATATAGTATGAGACTGACACTAAGGCAGAGAGAAAGAAGGAAATCTGGGTTTATTCATCGAGTCCTAGGTTGAAATTGAGAGGCTCAAAATGTCTGCAAGTAGCACACTTACAGACTTTAAAATATTTCTGCCTTACTTGAATACTCTAAGTGAGAAAGGACATCAGGTATTACACAATGCAGAAGAGCTACGTTGCTTTTATAAACACACACGCACACACACACACAAAGGACCCCAAACCCCTGTAATAAGTGTTTATGCCTAACTCAAACGTGCAGTTTGACATGCCTGACCTGGCTTCTCTTGAAGCTAATGAAAGTTCTGCACAAGCTTTTAAGGGGATGGCGGTGGGGGTGTTACTGAAAACAACGATCGGCATACCAAGAAGAAATCCTTGTAGCTTTGCCAAAATTACTTCATTTACCATCTTCCATCTCCTGCAAGTTTCCTCTGCCACTTCCCATAGGAAATGGTTTTGTACCCCTGGTGCTGGAACAGTGCTAAGAATGACCTTCACACCCTGTCACTGTAAGAGCATATGATTTCACATGCTGGGGTAGGGGGCAAATACAGAAAAAACTGGAGAAGGTGTGCCTGAGAGAAACTGAAAATCTAAAGTAATAGCAAAAACAAATGGTAGCCTAACATTAGCAAAAGTGCCATGAAAATATATCAGTTGCCAAGTTTTCTTTATTACTTTAGAATCAGTGGGATAACATCCAAACTATTTTATTTTACTAAAGAAAATACTTGTCCCAAACAAGTGAATTAATTTGATCTAGCCAGATCTGACAAGTAACTTATTAGAGAAAATGGTTTTCTTAAACTGGAAAACAAAAAAAAAAGAAAAAAGAAACAAAAAATATAAGGAAATCCCCAAAAGATGAACCCTTCTCTGAAGTGAAAGGGAAGACAAAAAAAAATGTTCTTTTAGAGACAGAATAATATTTGCTTAACTCCTAGGTTTTAAAATGTAAAATTTAATTTTGCTGAACACAAGCAGTCATCACTAAGAACTGTCAATTAACGTTCTACTTCTTAATTAAGGTGGGTGGGGAAAAAAAAACACAAGATCACATGGAAAAACATTAGACAAGTTTTGAATAATCATAGGACAGTTTGATGTCATTGAAAGATTTTAGTGCCACAAATTCAGCATGTTTTAGAACTGAATGTATTGAGGCTTTAGAAACAGTCAATGCGCAGCAACAGATCATGTAGATTTTGAGGTGTTTAAGAAGCTTTTGTAACTATAACTATGATCATATACATGGTTAAATATATTTACTGACAACAAACTCCATGACCAAGATAAAGCAAAAAATCTTGAGACTGGATTGTTCCCTTATGAAGAAAACTTAATGCTGAAATTAAAGCAATTTAAGTATAATGTAACGAATTTCTTGGAAGAGATTCCCTTCTGTTGGTAGTGCCAAGGATCACAAAGTGAATGTAATATTGTTAGTAAATAATACTAATTCCATTAAATAATCTTCGTTTTGGAGAAAAGGAATGTAAAAATTCAAGAGTGTAGCTAGACAGCAAATCAGCCACTCCTTGCCCCCACCGCACCCTTTTTTTTCCCCCAGACAGTTAAAGCACTCGGCTACTACTGATAAAATCAGATGACATCTTTGCTAAATCACCCAGGAAGAGACTTTTCAGGTGTAACATAAGCTCAGGCAGCATATACTCAACAGTATTTGTACAGATGTTCACTGAAGTAGCTAAGAAACTGTCACTAGAAGCAACTGGTTCCCAGATCACCTTCTCTCAAGTCAAAGTGTTACTCAAGGATCAAGTTAACCAAGAAATACCAAGTTAACGAAATAATACACACCAGCTGTGGTAATATGCATCATATACCATTTTCTCTTAGTAACCTTAACTCTAAATAGAGTTTGCTTTTTGAGAGTCTGGTTTATTATCAGTGGAGACTTTAAGTCATTACTTACTTTCAGAAAGATAGATAACAGAGTATAAAGAAAACAAAAAAGCCAGCCTGCCAAACACTTAGATCCAGAAAAACCAATTTGCCTCAATCTATTTCAAGAGTTAAATTATGACTTTTGCAAAGATACAGAAGTTTAGAAATACATCTTTCGTTAGCCACAAGTGGTTGCTAGCTATGAAGGTAAAAATAGTCAATATTGGGGGTGGAGTGTCACAGTAAAATAAAGAGTCTTAGGACAGAAACAGCACAGCTAAATGATAATGATTTTCTCTGCCAATTTCTATTTGCGTAGGAAGCAACTTCTGATACATTACAGGGAAATTATAGATCACACACAGCAAAAACAAGTCTCTTTTGTGTCAGTCCCTACCAAAATTATAAAAGGTCCTTTTAAATTATCACAAAATATAACGACGTCAAGTGTCTTCTAAAAGTTGGGGGAAATAGAACAAAACTATACCAAGTGTGTTAATATAAGAATCCTTGTCTTTCAGTTACAAAATGTACAGGGAAAACTGTTTAAAGACAATGCCAAATACCACAAAACACACAAATACACCAACACTTTCCTTTTCCAAGGAATTGCCATCATCAAAATCAGACAGCTATTTTGAAGACCCCTATTCATGATTAGAAATTTTCTCATTGCAAGAAGAAAAGTTTCGGTAACCATTACAGAAACAAAAAGGCTCACTGAACTTCTGTACAAAATATCTATCAGAAAAAGCTGGTAACATCAACATTTGGTTCAAAATTGTAGCTTCCTTGTATGTTAGAAGGAATCCAAGAGGCAGCCTCTAAACTTGGAGCACAAGAACTACAGTAGGTGAAGCCACTGAAGTCTGGGCTGTCACAGACCTAGCCCCCTCCTTTTGTACAAACATCAGTACAAATCTCTTCACACAACCTGATCAACAGATTTCAACACATTTTTGCAGGGTTAGTTTTTGACTGGATTACGTCCCTCTGCCCACGTAAGCACCAGCAAAACAAGAGATCAGTGGATTTAGCCAGCCTTAGCACACCATCAAGTCAGCTCCCACCCAAGATAAAACCAGTGAGTTACAATTAAAATACCAACTTCTATTTCCTCCTCCTCTTGTTACTATGTGTCCTGCAAAACATTCACACAACACAGTGCTTTATTTACAAAAGGCAGGGTGGTAAAGGTGAAAGAGCTTTAATGAGCAAGAGCAGGAAATACCTTGGGACTATGGTGTCCTTGCAGCACAAATGACATTTTCTTAAACCACTTTGCAGCCGTATCACAAAAGCCGTTGCCACCCTTCTTTATTTTAGTTTTAGGTATTAAAATGATAAAGCTATACTCTCACTTAAGTCTCTTTGTATTTAGACACCAGGAGTAAAATGGATCACAACTTCTTACTCACAGCCAGAACAAACAGCCCAAGGCCCCAACTCTACAAGAGCTTACAAGCAGAAGTGATTCATGTTAGTAAATCAATTGATACATACTGGATTTAATAAGAAATATACAGGGTGTTTACAGAAAATGCTGTGTGTATGCACCTGTAGGTAAAGCCTGTTTGTATTTCTCACACAGGTGCCAAATTTTCCACACACAATCTCTATATTATGAACCTGACGAACAAAACCACAAAAGCTGGAAGATGACTGGGGAGAAACAAATAAAAAAAACAATCCAAATCCAGAAACCAAGATTTCAGCCGTGGAAAGATCAGACGGACACACAGATATCCACATATTAGAAAGACAAACTGAGAGCTTGTTCAGATGAAAGGCAACAGAATGGAAGTGGGGAAGAAGAGGAGGCCTCAGCTTAGAGAAAATAAGTACGTTAAAGCTTTGCTTTGGAATAACGTTACCCGTCAAAAACACACAGAAAGAAAAGGAGGAAGAACTCAGCAATGGAGACCTGGGGGGCTTCACCACAGATGAGAACACCTCACAAGCAGGACAGTCACACAAGCCTAAAATAAGGTAGGATTTTAAGATTAAAAGGATGAAACAACGGCAACAGTGAGAGGGAAAACTTTAAATAAATAAATAAAATAAAATCACTTTACACAGAAAAACTGCTCATGTACCCTCCACCCTGAGACCAAAGTACTTCCACGCTCCCAAGCTAAGAGAGCAGAGTCCTCCTCCAAGCCTGGACTTCTGAGACTGAAAAGAAACTGAAAAAAAGAACAACAAAGCGTTGCTGGCCTAATCCCACAACGTTTGAAGGAAATGTAATTACTGTTATTAACATCTACAAATGCTTTTCCCCTCCCCCTTGAAATGCCCCTCTAAACTCACCTAGTCTTTCTACAAAAAGGATTACCATACATTTCTACTAAATTGCTGAACAAAATACACTTAGAAGGTTGGGGTTTTTTCCCTCAAAAGGCCTACAAAATATTGCCATTCATAATATCCACAAGTATCATAATATCTCCAGATCAAAAACTTTTCAAAAAGATGCAGAGAGAAGGTGCACTAAGAAGCTGATTGCTAAGAATAAAAGAAACCTACAATATTGTGTAACAAAACTAATTTAAATCAAACTGGAAGTCTGGATACGGATAAGGAAGAATTATGAAACACAAAGTCTTTGGAGTCTGGATACAGCTCATGTGGATTTTATCCATGGTGACCGCTAGTAAACCTAATTAGGCTGTATTACTAGAAATAAAGCAAACTGACCCATCTGAATAGAAGATTTTTGCAGTTATTATTAAGCCTAATGTCATGTTTAAACTATTTGAAATAAAAATCTTGTAGTTAACAAAAGATTGCACATGACTGACCTAAATCACTTGCATTTTTTAAAGATTTTAGTCCACATTAGTGGCATTCCCGAGCTTAATGAGGATTTTAGAAAAATAATGTGTTGAAGTAAGTTAGACCAGAGTAGAACAAAATATTCTAGTTGTTCAGCCAGAAAAAGAAAATCAAATTAAACAAGTACAAATGCTTATGGAAGGAATGCCTGCTTTGCCAAAAGATAAAACTTAAGAGTCTAAGAGTTGCCCTTTCCTTTCAATTCTCTCTCAGCTATCCACTGTACCTTTTTTAGCCAGGTTTTACAGCTTGGCAACAGGATCTAATTGCTTCTGGAAGTTTTCTGTGCAAATGGAGATCGTAATTTTTTTACGGTATAGAAGTAATTAGGGATGCTATGAATGGGTTAATATTTTGCAAAGACACATGCAGGATAATTTACAGCATCCACTTTCCAAACACAATACAGGAAAAATAATTTCCAGAATAGTAGCCTGCATCCACTTTGTGTCTGGAGATTCTGTATTTGCAATTTATTTGCAGTAAGTTTCGACTATCCAGCCGCAGGTATGATTCAGAAGTGAAATTACTTTTATTTGCTGCTGCTATTCAGAATTCAAGCACTGACCTATGAGCTTAAAAAGAAAGGTATTTCTCTCAACCTTTGTAAAAAAAGATATATATATAACAAAGTATTAAACTATATTGGGCCAAATAAGCTCATTGTTCTTACAGCATAATATCCTTCTTTCAGTCAACTGTGGACTAGTAATATGCTACAGGTTATAAAAGAGTATGTCAGTAAAGTTCAGGAGAGAAGAGCCAAAAGACAAGGAATGAGTTTAATCAGGTACGCACATGCAGTGTCACACGCTACACAGAGGTTAAGAATTCAAAGGTACCTTCAGCAGTACATTTTACAGTTATGATCATCCCACAAATAAACTACTGGATTAACCCTTTAATATGAAATGTCTTAGCAACAGGGAATTTATTGTGTTGCCATGAGGTTTATAATGCCCACTGAGCAGACTAACTCAAATAATTGTATTTCTCCATTTGTCCCCATTAGACCAAAGCATGCTAGGCATTTCTGTACAGAATAAAGGCATTCCTAAAATTCCTGAAAATGAAGTATTAGTTAGCTTTCTATCTAAGCAAGCCATACTCCTTTGCAATAAAAAGGACATCACTGACAGAAGTCAGTCAACCTAAATACACAAGCCCCAAAGCCTGTCACGCAGCCTCTGAATACCTCCAAACTTCCCCAGCCCAAAACAACAACAAAAACAACCACAAAGACCATCCATAAAAACCTTACTTTTCAGTAAAAATAAGTTTAAAAACCTTGGTGTACTGTAAATGTGTTAAGAAAAAAAAAGTGTTACAATGGGTTAATGCCTCACTCTACTGGAAACTGGCTTTAACCCTAATGCAAAACAAGTAGAATTAACTGGATGGGCTCACAGTTCATTTGATCTCATCAGAACTGTTGATTAACTTACAGTAATTAGTTTCCTCTGTTCAAGACAAGGATCAAAACTGAAATAAATGTGGGAAAGATCACAATTCAAAAGGTAAAGAGGTTAAACACAGAGCTACCTAACAGAAAGGTCACAGGCAACCGTTCTCCTACATATTTTCCTGCAATTTTTTCTTCTTCTTTTTCAAGTAATTTGGTATAAAACTGCATCTCTATAAAAGCTGTTTACATAATATTCTGAAACATGAAGATTTGAAGGTCATTTCTATTTGACAGCATTGAAAAAAATCCTTCTCTCACCCTAATCAATAAAAAGCATTTAATTGTAAGCTGCAGCTATGTAACAGAAACAACAGTTGACAAATAAGCAGTAAAGTGTTATCGTAAACAATGACAGAAATTTGCACATCAAGAATGCCGCAATGACTGCTACATAGATGAATCCCCATACCTCCACATACCTCAGCTGCAGGCCATGGAATGACTCACATTCAAAATGAGACATATGCTTAAGCACATTAACTGGGCTTGACAAGCAGGATGTTCGTTCTTTCCCAAAAAGAATTTAATAACTGTTTTCGCTTATGTTAGCCAGAACAAGAGGTATTCCCAGTTTTATGAGTATAACAAGAAAAAAAATTATAATTCCTAAAATGTAATTTTTTTTTGAAAAATTTATTTCTAATGGGTTAGATAGTACTAAGGTTAGATAGTACTAAGCACCAAATTCTAGTTCAAAAAAAGGAACACTTAACAGAAGTTGTGCCATGTCTTTTACTGCTGTCTCTGCAAAGAATAGGACCTAAATAAAGGACTTTTTTTTAACAGTCTGTTTTAAAAACAAAATACAAGCAACTCATAGCTGAAAATGCCTGCGATTTCTTTCATGACCTACATACAGATGAGTAACACAGAAGAGGTGCAGAAGTCTAGAGGCAAGATTTTGTTTTCTTCTGTGACTAATATTTAAAAACAAACCTACCTAAAAAATAGGCGCATCATTTTTTAAGAAAAAACATGAGAGAGGGAGACCACCAGAAAGAAAACAGACAACCTCTTCTGTCTTGAAAAAATGGTTTTATGATGATAGAACCATTTCTAATGGCCAGAAGAGATGCTGCACATCTGAACGACAGAAGTATGAGACCAATGATCACAGTCTAGTCTATGACCATATCAGCACTGCATGAACACCTCAGCAATTCAGTTCTGCTAGAGGTGAAATGAGAACAATTTAATCCATCTTCCAAAGCTGCCTTTCGTGGGGGGGGGGGGGGGGGGGGGAACAAAACAAAACCACACAACATAAAAACCACCAAAGGACAGTTTACATTTTTCCTACAAGAGAGTGGATTCAACCAAGTCATTGACCTCGCCATGCTATTGGTAGTGCCCTCCATCTTCCCTCCCTTATATCTCCACACATTTTGAAGTTTATTCTAGTTTTCTTTCAATGCACCCTAAATAACATTGTTCTAGTTTCTTTTTAAAACCAATTCAAATCAGTGCCATTGTAAAGGAAGTTTTCCCAGAACAAAAACACCTCTAAAAGCTTTTTTCTATCACAATATTCTTCTTTCAAATTCAGCTTATCAGCCTTCATTACCTCCCTCACAGCCTTGAGTCATTGTGGCAACTCATACACATGTAGAAAAGAAAAAGCAAAATGCTTAGAATTCTGAATAGCTTTCCCTGGTAAGCTCTGGTAAATTGTTATAATCAGACAATCCCTTTTCTAAATCACAAATACAACTATCAATAGAGATAAAAATGAAAACTAGAATCAAATACATAGAACAAGCTAAATCTAAATGTTCCGTTTCCTTCCCATCATCTCAAAATGTGCCCCGATTTAACCCTGAGAACTCAAATACAAGAGCTGTTTACAGGTTTTTGCATATAAAATACATATGTAAAATAAACAACAAAATCAAATCTTCTTATTTATGTCACAAAACTAATAATGTATAGAAACAGGCAAAGTAATTATGTTTTCACTTCAAGCCAAAAAAAGGATTTTAGAAGTAATGCAGATTCTACATCACAAAAATAATTAACCTTACACTTCAAACCAGTTTAATGCCATTTCAAGCACCTAAAAAAGACTGAAAACCTACAAAAATTTAAAACTCAACTTCACATTGCAGAGACCTTACTTTCTTCACTTGCTGTGTTAAACTTGTAACATCAAACCAAAGCATGAACAACCATTTCAGACGCTCAACTGTTTCACCCTGCTTCGGATTTTAATAAATTATAGATCTAGATAACAAGGTAATAAAACAGTCCTAAAAGATGCAAGGACTAGAACATGAAGCTTCTTAGTTCTCCTAAATATAGCAGCAGTCACATGGCTATCACTAAGACCACATTAGTTTTTCCATGCTAGAAGACCTCCTAAACCTTTCCCCCCCAAAAATTTAGATTTTGCTATAAATATTCAATCTTACATGAAATATAGCACGTAACATCTCAGACCTATAACAGCTTAAATAAAAATACACATCCACATACACCCCCCTCAAAAAACCACACCCCAAAACCAAACAGTAGCACCTCAAAAACGCACCACTGAAAAGCAAGAAAAAATTATTTGCTGTTGTGCTCAACAGGAGTCTGTGATCGCCAAACAGCTATTTATTAGCCCTTTCTTAAAAATAACTAACTATATAAATAAATCTTATTTGCTTCTAGAAAGAATAATTTTAAAAAGCAGTTTAAGCTCAAGATGATGAACAGTTCTCAGGAGTAAATTTCTACTTTGCAATTTGTAAATGCATAAACACATCATTCCAAGACCAGTTCCAAAAAATTCAGATCGCACTCTTCATAGTAATAAAGCAAATTTGTGGATGGTTGGCATAAACCCACAAAACATCTTTCCAAGAAAGCAGCCAACTGACATCCACCAGTAGACATACCGCGCACCAAGTTTTATTTCACTGATGGGAAAAATAAATTAATATGCACTATTTTATATGGTACATTCAAAACTAAAAGTGCTTCACATACAGCAGCTTTCCGAACTCCCTGGTGTAAAATTGGTGGCATTTTCCCTACTGTTCAAACAGGGAAGCTGAAAAAAAACGGAGCTGAAAGCACTTCGACATTGAGTCACTGACAGAGGCAGGGGCAGAGCCTACAATTTCTGGATGCCAGCCTTCCACTTCTGCGACTACTCGGCACGTCTCTGACTTTAAAACCACATACAACCTCTTTCTGATCAACCACCTGCACCGTTTCCCCTTTTGGGGAGACAGATATGTGAGGTCATGATTATATCAAAGAACAGGGTACCCTTAGGAACTTCACTGCACCCGAGTGCTGGAGGGTACACTACTTCTGTAAGAACCTCACTTTGTCGACCCCCCAATCTCAAGAGAAATGCCAGAGACCGCTAGTTTCACTAGGAGGTCTGGCTTTCAGAAGAGACAACTCATGTGAGTGTTTGCAGGATAAAGACATCATTCACAGAGACACTTCCAATGGCAGGTACTAGAAACCATTGCTCTTGCATTTCACCTCACAAACCCTCTTGAAAAAAACCCCAGGGTAGAAGTCCAGATAGCAGAGCTGGGAGCAGACAGAGGACTTGGGCAACTTAGCCCTGAAAATGGGAGGAACTGGTCTCATCTGAAGCTCAAGAGTCCTGCTAAGGCACAGTTGGATCATGAGAGTGGAAAAGTAGCCGGAAAAATAGGCCAGCGAGAAACCTTATTCCAACCTTTCCAAAACAGTGTATTATTTCCATCAGCAGCCTGTAAAGTTTATTACAGAAATCTTCGGGTACTGTCAGAGCCTTGTAATGATGCATTTATCCATCAACCAACTACCACTGAATGCACCAGCACCCAATATGATGGGTCCCAAACACACCATTATTCTGATTACATTGATATGGTTAACTTTTATTATTATTATTTACAGTATATCAGCTGGCTAGATCCGCTGCAGACTACACTAAGTTCCAGCATACAAAAAACGCTTGGAGCCACCATATTTTCTCAGTCTTTCACAGCTTCTGTATGCCAGTGACAGTTTTAGAAGATTCTTCAGACGACTTTTAATTACTATTTCCTCCTTAGCTAGAACGCATTAATTACAGCCTGTTCCTCCAGATAATAAGAAAACAAAGACCAGTGCAATATGAACAGTACAAGAAACTTAATTACCGAGTCAGATGTCCTTTAGATGTCAGTATGACTACAGTGAGGAGCAGGAAAATAAAATACTATCAGCCTCAAGTTGTTAGATCAGTTATCAAAACAATGTCTTTCCTCAGTGACTTCATTATGAAGAGCTCAACCAGCTAATTAATCAAATGCCTGCTATGTGTTTTGAAAATGTGCTTTTTTTTTTTTTTAATACAGGAGGCCTGCTGATCTATTTATTACAAAGCAAATGTGGTAAATGGTTCTGCATGTAAATGCAGAAGTGCAGCATGACTTTGAAGTTTGAAGGTCAGATACAGTAACCGTTCTCATCAAGGTTCTTATGTCAGACTGCATCTTCTGTTTTGCATCCATGTTTAGGAGGAGGAAGAAAACGAATTAAAGAGAAAAACATAGAGACAACCAGTTCTGTGACAACTTAAGAAGAACTGGAATGCCATCATTCACCTGTTTTAATTTAAAAAATCCGCAAATACCCTATCTCCCCAAAATGAAGAAAGAAAATGGAAAGGGTGCTGGGGACACACACTATTTCATTCTGCTTTTCAACTTTGTTTTCCTCATCAGGAAAATCAATCTAATTAAGTCAGCAATGACTTTAGGTTAAAGAAGAGAATGTCATTTTCTCGATTTTCACAGACACTTCAAACCCATATTGCTTAAGAGAGCTGGAGAATTTTCTTGTTGGTCAACACCTTTTATTTTAAAGCAGCATAGATTTGACTGCAGATGCAAATCAGAGGATTGTGTACTGATCTTTTTTCCAGGCATCAGAGAATTTATCCCTCACCCTTCTATATTCCCAGCAACTTTAGGATACAAAACTCAACAGCTGGGCCTAAAGGCAAACAAATATGCCTCATGTACCAGACTCTGACCCGTGTCAAAAAAGAAAAGGAAAAAAACAAAACAAAACAAAGAGTATGTTTTACATGCATACCTCAACTGCGAATAACCAATATGGATTTCTTTTTAGCACCACCACCATGTTTAAATACAGTAAAACTGATAACACTCCCCAGTAAAACACAGAGTTATAAACAATCCCCTCTTACACATAAATTACAAGAGACATTATACAAAGCAGACAGGAACATGGACAGATGTACACAAAATAAACACATTCAAACTTACCCCACTCTAGATACTCAAGGATGTTCTTCTCTCTTCTCAGAGGGGAATTATTACATTCATCATAAAGGCAGATGAGTATATCCAGCAAGGTTTCCACACTGAAGCATTGCCCATTAGTCTGAGTTGGCCCATCCAAAATAAACTGCTCCAACTGCTTCAAACGCACTTCTCCAGACATGGTTGTTTCAGTTTGCATTGGGGTTTCTTTTTTAATGATTATTATTACTTTGCCAAAAAAAACAACAAAAAAATAAAACAAAAAAAAAATCTTTTGAGGGTTTTGTTGTTTGAAAAGAAGTCAACAGTATTTTTAACAAGTGTCAAACTGTGGCGGTGCTTAATTTCCAGCCCACCTTGGTGTTCCCTGCCTGAAACTAAACCCTTGCGAGTTTCAGACACACACATATAGCGTGTGTGTAATTTTTAAGAGAAGAACATAGTTATCCTAAAACAAAAACCCTGTATCTTTTAATATGCTTAATAAGAAGGAAGAAAAAGAAACGGCCACTCCTGATGCTTTAATAATAATAATTGCACTCAAATTCAACCGAGACTGACTGACACCGATTTCACCGTGCGTGCCCAGTCATACGCACTTCTATATTTAAAGAGATCTTCTCCTTCATTCAAAATGCAGATCATGCAGCACGGTCCTGAGAGGAGCCCCACCGCATCACTGAAGTGCCACAGCCCCCTTCGGCTCGCACCAGCGCTTCACTCCCCAGAACGGACGGGAAGGGAAAAAACAGATGTATTTATCTACCTATAAACGCGAAAGGAAGAAGAGAACGGGGCGCACACCGGCGGGGAAGGAGGGAGGGGGCCGCGCAGCCCCGCCGCCCCCGCCGCCGCCTCCCCCGGCCCCGGCCCCGGCGGGCAGCGCCTCCGCGGCCACCGCGCCCGCCGTGGGGGTGGGGCGCAGGTCCCCCCCCTCGGCCGCCCCTCCTCAGGGCGCAGCCACGTCCTGCCCCGGGCAGCTTTTGCCCTTCCTCCTCCTCCTTACCGAGTCTCCTTTTAAGGCTTTTCAGTGATTCAAAAAAACTAAAGTCTTCATCGTCGCCCCCTTCTCCTCCGCTGCGCCAAGGGGCGGCGGGCGGGACGCGCGCCCCTACACACCGGCACGGCCGCGGGGCGGCTGGGAAGCGCTCCGAGCCCTGTCAAATCCTTCCCATGGCTGCTGCTGCTGCGGAGACGGCGCCCTCCTTCTCCTCCTCCTCCTCCTCACGGTGCGCGTCCTGGGGCGGAGGGAAAGCGCCGGCGTCCCCGCTCCGGCCGCACGCTGCGGGCCGGGAGGCCCCGGCGGCGGCGACAGCAGCAGCGGCTTCACTCCCGGCGGCGAGATGCTCTCCCGGCTTCGCCCCCCCGGGCAAAGGGCATCCTCCCGCGGTGCGTGTGTGGAGTGTGCGTGGGGTGTGTGTGTGTGTGTCTGTGTGCGTGCGTGCGCGGGGCGGCGGGGAGGGGTAACGGCGGCGCCCTCCCTCCCTCCCCTCCGCTTCCGCGCCCTCCTCTCCCCCGCCGCTCCCTCCCTCCCTCCCGCGGTCACACGCAGCCGCCGCCGCCGCCGCCGAGCTCGCAGCAGCCCAACATGGCGGCCGCGGCGGGGGGTAGCCGCCACCGAGCGCCGCCGCAGCGCGGGGAGCCGAGCCCGGGGCCGCCGCTACTGATGGGATTGAGGGGAGGAGGGGGGGGGGTGCTGCAGCAGGGAATGCAGGGATACGGGCGGACCGAAGCGGAGGGGAGGGAGGGGGAGAGAGAGAGGGCGGGAGAGGGGAGGCCGCCGCGCAACGCCCCGCGGGCTGCGACCGCCTGGCTGCCCCGAGCCGACCCACCCGCCAGGCCGGGGGTCCCTCCGGGGCCTTCCCCCGCCTCGCCGAGGGGAGCCGTCTACCCCACCTCGGCCCTCCGCCGCCGCTGGCCGCCCCCGGCCCGGTTCCCTTCGGCCGCCCTGCCGGCTCGTTTCCCCGGCAATTACGCGTTGAATTAAAAAGCACTGCCTCATTAAGGCCGGCGGGCTGAAGGGTAGGGGGGAGCAGTGCTCTGCCTGGTGTTTCATTCCACGGTTATGTCTACCGAGCCTTTTGGCACCGAGCTCCAGGTGCGAATGTAGACCGCGTCCGCTTCATGCTTCGACAGCTAAAAACGTGACAGAAAATGTGGCGGTTCATAGTGGTTACGTCCCCGAGTGCGAAGCGCCATCCCTCCCCGAGGAGCCCACCGTGCCACCCCGGCGTACGTGGGGGGAACAAGCTTGTTCGGCGCTGGAACGGGGCCGCCTCAGGCGTGGAAAATGGCAGCCGACGGGCAGCGCGTGGTGGCGGTTCTCCTCTGGAAAGGTGTAAGGGATGCGGTGTTGTGCTCAGGCTACCGTGAGGGATTGAGTGTCATCTGTAACTTCAGTTCGTCCTTCCTCAGAAGTCAGGTGAAAGAGGAGGAAGGCAGTGCAGCTCCCAAGGGTCACCGGCCGTAGGTGAAGTTGAGTGTTCTCTGAAAGCCCGTGAAGTCCTGCATTTGCTAGAACTCCAGAGAGGGAAACGGCTCAGGCATCTGCTTCCTCAGTTCAGTAACCAACGGAAGACTGTTGGCTGGGTTTTGCCATAACAAGCGTCTATATAATACTTTTTTTTAAACTGTCCTTTTTACCAGCCGATATAAAACATCAGCAGTCATATACCCGTGAAGACGAAATACACAGTACAATTAAACAGAAGTCCCATATGTTTACTCAGAGTCGCTCAACTATATATAAACTCACTGGTGTGAGGCTAGAGAGGACAGTGACCCCCACCCCATGCAAGTGAAAAGGCAGAGCAGACAGGCTGTGGGGCTGGGAAGTCTCCCTTCTGTTGGTGAGCCTGGGAAGGGGATCCACCAGCTTGGGCAATGGCCTTTCAAAGGATGAAACTCTCCTGCCAGCTCTTGGCAAATGAAGAAATGTGCAGAGAATTTAATTCTAAAAGTTTTTTTACACAGAAACCCTCCAAGAAATTTTGTTAGGAACTGCTAAAAGTACAAATGAGCTTGTGATGGGTAGAAGGTACAATTAAACTGAGAAGATGGGGACAAGGAAAGCATTCCCTTCCCGTGCTGGGGTACACCCTTGGTATGACAAGAGCCCTGTGCAAGGATCTGGGGTGTTGCTGTTCCTTGTCTACTGAAGCTTTCGTTGAACAAGTCACCGCGCTGCCTCTGTGGTAGGAGCCCGCTCCGAAGCTGTGGCACACAGGCAGTTTTACAGCGAGAGTAAGGTATTTCCTGCTGGCTCTCTACTGAACTTGTAGAAATCGGGTTTGAAGCTGGGGGTGGGGGACGCCTGATGACGGCAATAAAAATAAATTGCTATTGCTGGGGTAGGTGGACCAGATCAGATAGCACTTCCTATAGGGGTTGCAGACATGTCAGCCAAGTTCATCCTGAACATACATTAACCATTAGTAGCGTTGCAGAGGGAAAAGGGTGAAGATAAAGAGTTAAAGGGATGTTAGCTCCTTGGACTTTGGCACCACTTGGTAGGGAAGTGAACTAAAGAACCGCTGCCAGAGATATGGTGGGTGTGGATATTTCACTTATTTACTTATGTTACTGTGTTTTCCTCAGCCAATAATAAAGTCTTTCCTTGTTTTAATTGCAGACCAAGTGTTTGCAAACAAGGAAGGATACCTTGCAAAGGCACTCACTTTCCCTATATTTCTGGTTTTAAAGTCGAACCCTTGTTTCTGTCAGCACCACTTGACAGAAGTTGCACATCAAGCCAGTTTTTTCAGCATGCTTTTGGCTCGAGTGAGGCTACGAAAGGCACACAACATGTTTTGCTATAAAAACTGTGCTATGTAAGCTGCAGTTGAACACAAAAAACCAGGAATTATTTGTTCTCTACTCATTTGGTAGCCTGTCCAAAAATATATAGGTGGTTCCCATAACAACTGGTGATACACCCACTGGGCCGTCCTGTCACAGAAGCTGTGAGGAACAGGTAATACCAACAGTGACTAGCGACATCTTTATTTGCTGGGAGTTACCTATGTACCAGATGAGTAATTCTGACAATACCCCATGGGATGGAAAAATATTTTTTCTGTTTTATAAGAAAGACCGCAAGAGAGACTTTAGTCCAGAATATGTAGAAAACCAACAAAAGAACTTAGTGTAACACTCAGAAATTCCTTCCCTCTTGTATGTTCTTTCACTAAGACAGACCGTGTCCTAAAAATACACCCAAGTTGTGCAAACATACCCCAGTATCTTTCATAATTATCATGTGTTTGTTTCACCCCATTCTTATTTTAATAACATCACAATAGTACTTCGTTCTTATTGCTTAGCTTTACAAATGTTTACAGTACCTAAAAAGTAACTAATGATAATAAAGGATTTATATCTTAGAATAAATTAAGCAAGCTGATAGCAACACAGGGAATAGCAGGGAATGAGGAGGATACGGTTGAAACAACATAGTTTATGTATTAACAATGTGTATGTTGAGTGTTGCAATACTTAATATTGGTATAATAAAGAGCCTTTTCTCTCCAGGGACATGAGATTTGTTGTTTTGGGTGAAATACTGCAGATATCTGCTTTTGGCATGCACACCATTTCTAAAGTTGAGAGGGATCCCATACACTTCCCAGCAGTTCGACTGGTAGATCTGTTACATGCTTAGGGACAAGTACTCAAGAGTGGCATTTATGCGTCAACAAAATTTTGCATCCAGGCTTTTCCATTCTCCAAAACTTCACTTTGTAGACACATGTTGTTTTTACTGACATAGCAGTTCATCTCCTGAGGAAAATTTGGGCAGTACTCTATGCAAAAACCCAATTTAGAGAATGTATGTTTAGACACATGATGGTACCATTTGGAATGGGGTTGTAAAGCTGTCATCTGAACTATAGTAATAACTTAGGTTATTATAAGAGATTGCAGGTAGCTACAGATGGAGCACACGTTGGTTGCACTCTAGGATGACACTGAAGACATGCATGTGTGAAGTGAGCAAAACTGGTTCTAGTATCATTGTAGTTTCACATAAATCTTACTACTGGGGCAAACTTAATCCTAGTGGACGGAGAGCTCTCTTCACTGAAACTGATGACTATTGCAGAACTTAATTAGTCTCAGTACCTATAATAATTCATTTAGTAACAAGCTTTAATGTTTTTAAAGACTTGTAAATCTATTATTCTTTTCCTCTCTAACTGTCTTGCCAAGACCTATTTCTCCTGTGAGGCCTACAGACAAGTCCAAGTACAAGTACTAAATGGTACCTGGCAGAATTTATGCTTATTATTTACCTAATCCCAAAACAATGATCATAAATGTGTATGCATATATAGATATAGTAAATATGGAATTATCTTTCTCTTCCCTTGTGCTTCTTTTATTGGTCTTTGGAGTCTTATTTATAGCCTTAACGATTTTCTGTGAATGGCTGAACTGACTAATTTTACCTCAGAGACAAATTGCATCATACTGATCTCACTACACTGGTTCTGTATCGGCCTCACTCCCCTGGTTTTAGTCTTCATTTAAAACTAATAAGAACGTGGCCACCACCAGGATACAATTTTCTGTGAAGAATGCAGTGCTTTTGGCCCTGCTGAAGTGTCCAGGGGTGCTGTGCTCTGAACAGAAACAAGATAGCCTCTGTGATTAAAGAAGAGGGGAGGAAGCAATGAAATTACATTTATAACTGCATGAATTTGCTATTATTTTGAATCCTGCTTTTATGATGCAATCTAGGAACTGTCCAAAATCACATCTCATGCTGGCCTCCAAACAGGACCCTGTTTGCACTCTGACAATGCTGTTTTGTCTCTCAATATGTCATTTTTTTTCCTGTAAAAGTGGGACCAAGTCTGCCAAAGCTCCTAGGGTTGCTGTAAAGCTTAATTAGCATCTGTGTAGCGGTCTGAGATTCTTTTTACTTTCCTTTCTTCAGTAACATAAATCTGAAAGTGTTCTTTTATTTCCTTTCTCTCTTGTTTTTGTAGTCTATGTCTGCAATTTTTCAAGCCTTTAGTCCCTCCATAGTCCAGGTGCGTCCTGTGGATTCCTCTGTTTATGCTGAAGTTTTTTTTCACTGTCTCCTGAATCTGTTACCTGTGTTATGCCACCTTCAACAGTTGAACTCTCCTCAAGATACTTCAATCCCTTAAATGAAGCTATGTAGTGAGGTAGAACTCTTCCTCAGGTCAAGTGGCTTTTCAAACTGAAGAGTTCTCAGGGAGACCATGTATTTATTAGTGAAACTGGATGGATACAAATTTCTACCACTGCCACACAAGGCACAGCAAGAAAATCCTTTGATTCAAAAGAAAAGTGGATACATTTACATTATTTGGCTGATGCCTATACAAAACTACTGTTGCTCATCTTACAATTCCAATAACTTGGCACGAGAGCTGCTTCTAAACCTACTCTCTTTGCAATGATTCATGGTTTCTACTGATCATAATCAAGGCTTTTGGTACCTGTTCCTCTAGAACTAGTACCTCTTCTTCTGGTGAACACCCAATACTGTATTATGGATTTTTTAAAAAAAGGGTATACTTAGAGATGAATGCAGTGAGGACCTAACTGTGAAAGTGATTTGAAAAAAAAATGCAATGAGCTGCTACTACCATATAAGTAACAATGACGGAAGAAACGAGGAATGAGGAAACTTGTGACTAAGAGATCTTTGACAGGGGAAGGAAACAGGATGGAGTGAGGAAAATGGGATAGAGAGGAGAGTGGGAGGGAGAGTGTCAATTAATTTGGAGATCATATGGGAGGAAGAGTGATTCAGAAAGGGGAAGCCAAAGGCAAGGATTTTGGCAAGAAAGTGGGAGGGAAGCTTGTGAAGAGGGAGAGGGGAAAAAAAAAAAACTTATTTGCAAAACCCAGCAAATTCTGCAGTTAGATGAAAACAAGCCCAGCAAGAAGCATAGTTTGGAATGTGAGCCCAGGGTGGATTGACCTGGACTAGCTTTACTTCAGAGAAGGACTCAGAGTGCCCAGCTCGTTACAAAAGGGAGTGCGAGAGATCACACACTGATCTCAATTTCCCCAATGATGTGGAGTTTTCAGATTAGAAGTCTGACCAATTCAGGTTTTGTTTTAAACTAGTATTTTATTTGAATTTTAATTGAAAGAACATTGATATATTGAAAACAGCGGTGCCTCTATTTTATGCGTTGCTTATTTTTAACTTAAAAATTGCCAAACAGCAACAAGGCTCTAAAATATGTATTTTATTGGGTAAATAGATATGGACAATCATGACAGTTGCAGTTCAGCCAGAAGTCAGTGTTTTAATCAGAAATAGGACACTTTTAATGTAAAGAGACACTTCCATCATGGTCTGCAGATTGAAATCACAATACCGAGTCTGATCAACATTTGGCATTTTGAGTTTGTTTGCTAAATTTTATTTAGATGGGGAGGCAGAAAGCCCCATCTCTCTCTTCATGGATTAGATTTGCAATCAGTCATCACATTTTACATCACAGGTGATGGCAGTGGTGCAGCTCACAATGACTAGAAACCAGTCCCTTTATTATTTGCCAGTACTACATTTTGTGGATTGATTCCTTCTGCAGTAAAAACTAATAGAAAAATGAAGTGCTCTGTAAAACTTGAGAGAGTTGTGGAAAGCATTTGTTGTAAAGAAAGACCTCTTGCCACTCAGCAGGTAACTTTAGGTCACTTCCCAAAGAGAAGATCTTGAAGAGAAATGGGCAATGGAAGACGATTTCAAAATGTTATGTAGTGTTCAGTCATGATCCCACTCAAGCCAATGCCAAAAAAGCCTCCTTGATCTCAGCAAGAAAATAAGTGAACTCATAATTCCTTCTGAAACAAACAAAACTGTTTGGACTCAGATTTATGAGTAATGAAAGTGGTTTATATCTTTGCACAATGTCAACCATTTTTCTTTGTAAACTGTCAGTGCACAAATTAAGAGGATTTAATTATATGGAAAGGTTAGAAGAGTTATTCCAAGTATTTTTTGAGGTAGAGAAAGACAAATATTTGTACCAGTTTAATCAAAAGTATGAACATAACACTGGCTCGGATCCTCGTGTGTGGATAGCAAAGCCTGTGCACTGGAAATAATTGTACTTGTGGAAGGAGCTGCTGGCCAGTGGTACAGTTTCATTTTGTTAATAGTGCTCCCTTGGTGAAGGTAACCTTTCTTATAGAAGTGAGAGCAGATCTACTAGCATCAGTGCTCCCTACCTCCATCAGTGCAAGAGAGCGAAGTTAGCAATGAGTAACTATGTAATTGTTTAAAGTAACGCAGTTCACTCTGGCTGAAATAAGTTGGGGCTCATTTAGTTCTCCCAAGATATCAAAAGGAGGGACAGTCTCCAGCAGATGGCAAAGACAAGCATCAAAGACATGGTTGGGGACAACAACCTCTCCTAATGGGACACACATGGATCCGGAAGAGGATGTTGCTCTACAGTCACAGTCATTCAGCTGGGGAGAAGCTTAAGTTACAGTGAGATTTCCTTAAGGCAGGAGTGTTGCTATGGACTGCATTAATTCAACTCAATCAAACTGAAGACAAGGACTAAAAATACTAATTAAAAGTAAATATTTCCAATCAAAGTAAGTTTTAACAACCCATAACTTGAAAGTCATTTGGCTGATTTTCCTCAGTTTTTGCAAAAGTGACTAAAATACACCTGGCAAGCTTCAGACTTGAGCAGCTTTCCAAGCCAAAGTTATGATGATGGGATGGAAATAGGGTGCTATAACAGAAGCTAACTTCAGCCTTAACCACAGAGATGTTGCTGCCTCCCCTTAACATCCCCAAGCTATGCCAAAGCACACAGTAAGTGAATTAAAATCATCACATAAAATGGAATGTTTGTAAAACTTTAGTCAAGTAATGTATTTATCTGTCATAGAAACATTAATCATAATATAGCTATATCTCAAACCTTTTCTTCCCCAGACATGGAGACCAGCACAGTTTCCCAGAAGACTGACAATTTCTATGTGTAATGCATCAGGAGGAAGCAAGGTCCAGCTGCATTCATCACCTGGAGTCCAGCATTTTCTGCAATCGATTTCTTGGTTCTCTCCTGAAGAGGAGGGTGTCATTTCAGAGGCTGTGAAAATTGGGTTTCCATGCAGGTAATGAAAAAAGATTTTTTGACGATGTTATGAAGAAAAGATTTGTATTTTTACAATGAAGAGTGATAGCCATAGTTGTGTGTTCTCAAAAAAACACATCAGCAGTTATTAGCTGTTCTTTTGGCTTTTCCAACAAAGTGAAGATTTTCTTACTTGACCAAATAATGAGGAAAGTGGCTAGTGGATGTATAATTAGCTTCCAGCTATGACTAGCACAGCTCTACACAGCAGCAATCCTACAGTCCCTAATCTCACTGCTGTCTCCTACAGGAGGAGGAAATGAGCTGGGCCACGGTCTCTGAACCTCATCCTCCCTCTGGTCAGGGACTCTGACAGACCCGGGTGCAGAGCATCAGGATGTTGAATTTATTGCTCCCATTTGCTTCAAGGCCTTTCCTAAGACTCAATTCCCTCACCCTGCAGTAAAAGTGATAATAATATAAAGGTCTATGATTCACAGTAAAGCACTGTATCTTGTTTAAGTTAAACAAGTACCTAAGTGCTCTGCTGAACTGGGGCCAAGGGTGGATTACTGAGAGAGCTGGGCAGTCTTCCCATCTCCAGCCAGTTCACCAAGTAGTCTCAGGCTAATCATGGACTTGTTCTGGGGCTTAGTTTCCTGCACATGTTTATCATAGGGTATCTATTCTGACTGGTAAAGATAGGGAGATAATGAGGGAACAAGAAAAAACTCTTCAGAACATCACAGAAGGGAAAAAGTGCTGTAGAGAAAACAGGCTTCAGCATTGGGTATATATTGCATGTTACATTCTCCTTATGATTTTTCTTTAGTCTCTGGACTCTATTCAGTATTCCTGAAAAACATCAGGTAGCTTATTAGCAGAGAGTCCACTTGAGCTTTAAATGGCAAGAGTGTAGTCTGAATCCCACAGAAACCAGTGGAAGAAGATCCAGCACTGCATGCAAGCAGCAGCCCAGAACGGCTCAGGCTGTGTTGCCTTCAAGCAGCCTCATCATCCTGCCAGCCCTGGCCTGCTGTAGGAGGTGAATCCAGCAGATTCTGTCCAGGCTGTTGCCTTCATGCCATACAGCAGCCTGAAAAATTAACTCAGCCCTCTTTGCAATGGCTTATTAAAAGGGAACTGGAACAAAGCCTTTGGCAGTCTCTGCCTAGCCTGTGCTGGGAGAATTTCCTCTGATCAGATATGGAGCTTTTAAGGCTGTTTTGCATTTCTCTGATTCCTACCTGGCAGAAAGTGGCTAGAGAAAGGGCAAGGGTGTCACTATGGAGAGCTTTTTATTGATATGAGAGAGGCCTTATTACCATGTAATAGTTTACAAGAACAGACTTTTCTTTTAACACTTTTTCTACTTGGAAATTTGTATTACATTTTGCAAAGTTAGAGCAAAATAGTGTAGTGTATTGAATTGCAAGACAGCTATCCTGAGGACATGTGTTTACTGTATCTTTTGATACAGAGGAAGTCAGCATAAAAAATCTTTACTAAGAATAGATTGTGCCAGAATATTAGTTTCGTAGCATAACAAACAGACAGGAAAATATAAACATGCTAATCCATCCTATGCAAGAGAAGAGCTGAGGTAAGGTACTCTCCTGATTAACAGCTGCTAGCTGATGTTATAAGCACAATTGTGGAGATCTTAATATTACATCACAACATTGTTTGTGAAACCAGAAAAAGCCAATGTTACTTTTTGTGGATTTTGAGCTACAGTTCTGAAAGAGAATAAGCTCTTTTTTCTTTATAATAACCGTCCGTATT
The DNA here is from genome assembly GCF_947461875.1 of Haliaeetus albicilla. Lineage (NCBI taxonomy): Eukaryota > Metazoa > Chordata > Aves > Accipitriformes > Accipitridae > Haliaeetus > Haliaeetus albicilla. The sequence goes on along the minus strand of NC_091495.1, from coordinate 6,358,688 downwards.
TTGTTTATCCATAGATAAAGCAGCACTATAGCATACTTCTGTTTCTGTGACCTCCTCAAAACCTTTCTGCAGGCATTTCCTGATTCCTGAGTTCTGCAGATTTAGAACCAAAAAAGACTGAAGAGCAGTGAGTATCAGTGATATTTCCTTTTTCTACTGCGCATTCACGGGTCAGTCTGGCAGGAATTAGCACAGACTGAAATAACTATTTTGCTCAGGCTCCCCTTTCTGCAAGGGTAGAATTCCCAAATTCTAATCTCGCCCCCAATTCTGGCTCACTTTCTGTGCATATAAGGCGTGAGGTAGCTGGGGCCAACATGCAGACAAAGGATTAGCACCCGTGGGGAATGAGCTGTTTTCAACTCCCCCTGCATAACTGTGGATTTGAAGGCTTATTTCCTTGCCTCTTTTGCGGTAAGTGAAGGGGAAAATCCAGTCGACCAATAAAAGAAATGGAAGGGGTTGTGGAAAAGGGGTTTGTGGAAAGGGGGTTGTAACTAGGATGTATCCCATGCGAGTAGCTTTCAAGGCCCACCCTCCCATCTTTGCTGGGGATGCACAGGAGACAGCAAGTGATACAAGCCCATTCTGGTGATCCAACCATGGGAAAGATCTCCTGAGCTGTTTGCCAGCTGATATGACAGATCATCTTTACCTGACCCAAGGCTGCAGGCGAGCAGGCAAAGAATTGGATAATTAAAAACTGCCCCTTGCCATCTCCTCCAGGGTATGATGTGTAGGAAGATCTTAATCCCAACAGACAGTGAGTCCAAGACAGGATTTGCCAGTCCTTAGCTGGAAACAAACTGTTTAGAGAAGACTTAATGCAGGGGCAAATCTTGTGACAGAAAGAGCAAATTCAAAAGATAAGCATGATATTTAAGACATAACAATTCAGTTGCAGAAAAAACCCTGCTACAAATGCAGGCAGTGTCCACTAAGTGCATCGTTCAGCTAGGATGGAGATTGGTCCTGGAGCTAATGAAAAAGGATGTGATTCTTCCCTTACTAAAACTACACTAAAATTTCTCATGAAGTGATAAAAAACATTAATACATGCATTACATCAAAGTGTATACTCCATCAGCAATGTAAAGTCTGTTGCTTAGAGAGAGAGAATACATAGTGTGTAATTACAATACCACCGAAGAATACAGCTTATATGTTTAGGTATGTCAGCTGTCCAGCTGCACTTAAGTATCTTTCAGCATATCCATTACATTTGCATACGATATATGTAAATTAATATGTCCTTAACTCATACCTATTTCTGTATGCATAGATGTAGTATGCATGTATATACATGTATACATATATAGGTATGATATAAGCACATATTCATTCAGAGCATTTTAATATAGTTAAAACACTGTGCCAAAAATGTACACCATCTGTTTTCAATCAAAATAGCCTATTTCAGAGGAAGGGAGTGTTGTCTGGTGATCAGAGCAGGGGAACTAAAGAGTCAGGACTCATGGATTCCATTCCCGAATCTGCCAGAACTTGGCTGCATGGTTTTGACAAGGTCTGCGACTCCTGTGTACCCTGCTTTCCCCATTTGCAAAATGGGGCAGTATCTACTAATAGGATGTTGCAATGGAAAACATAATTAGTATATGCTTGGAAAAATACAGAAGTTCTTGTTAGATCATCATGGTATGTTTGAAGAGTGGAATTTAACTGAGAAATACAGTACAGGATTTGTTTCAGAAGACATATGTAGCAGCTATGTGTATAATTACAGCTATTTGTACACACGTGGGTAGCCTAATTTTTGAATGATAGTACCCTTAACAAAGTTAATGGGCGAAAAATGGTGCTCAACACTCTTATGAACCCAGCCAATACCGTAAAAGTTTTCACAGTCTATTGAACAGGGTTTCCACGGTGACAGCTGTATACCAGTAGGTGAAATACGTGCTGTACCTAATTTTCGTCCTGAAATAGGAAAATACAAACGGGTATTGGGATTTTCTGGCACGTTCCCTGCAGAGAAAGCCTAGCTCCACTGAAGACAATGACAATACTCCTATTAACATAATTAGGACAAGATTTCACCCCATCCGCTTCTTTAGCTTCAGTGCATCCCTTTCAGGAATACAGCAGGGACTGATCAGTCCATCCCACAGTGCTTCCTCTTGGGCATGTTGGCCACGTTTGCACCGCGGCACAGAGCGATGTCTTTTCCTGTGCTCGGTAGGCTGCACGGGGTGGCCTGACCTGGGTTTGGTGGGAGTGCTCCAGGTGTCGTAGTGGGCAGAACAGTAAGGGTGCTCCATGCTCCTGGTCTCCCACTGTCCTCACCTGCCGATTCCCAAACTCCTTTGGTTACCCCGTAGTGCACACATCTGTGGGATGTTATGGCTGTGCCTTGCCTCGCCTCCAGAGAGAGAGATCACAGGCACTTTCCATTGGGATGAGAAATACCATATAGAAAATTGCATAAATGCAGCAGCTGCGGAGTGTTGGAGAGGAAAAGAAACAGTGTTTGTATGTTGGGGTTTGCCTGGCTGCCAGTACGGAAGTGGCAGTGAGAGAAATCGCGTGCTGAATGCTGCTTATGTATTCTGCAAACTGAGGCATTCTAGTATGTGATAGATATTTGATGTAAATATGAAAGTATTTCAACATCTACATCTTTGTCACCAAGAAAAATGGGCTGAGCTTGTTTGGCTTTGATGTTTTTGACAGCTGCTGTTCCCCAGGCTGCACCTCATATCTCATTAGTGCACTGTTGCTTAAATACAGCCTCAAAAGTATGCTTAGGATCTTAAAATGTATATACCTAAAATGAGCCAGTTGCTCATCCAAGTGCGCTGGTATAGTGACATATGTGATAATGCAAAGACAAGGCAATATGGATCTCACGGCTATTAAGTGGATTTACAGCTTTGTCACTCAAAGAAATGCTTTTACCCAAATGAGTGAGGACAATGTGCAACATAAGGTTATGTTGGAGAGACAAAAGAGTTGGTTCAAATACTGGTTTGTGAGAATTATAACTCCACGTCTGAGATCTTAACAAAAGTTATCATCTTCTGTCTTTGTATCTGTAAATGTATCTGCTCTTTGGATCCCACCCCCTATATTTTAAAGAACGGGTGTATTCACAGAGTGCCTAGGATATGCTTTTATGCTTTGTAAATACAGCTTTCAAGCCTCTTTCAAGCCTATGGAGAGTTTCCATCATACATATGAGAGTTTCCATCATATACATGTGCCATATTCATTTTCAACTGCTTTGAGTCAGAGCATTGAAGACAACAAACTTGCTAACCAGGCTAAACTTTTCTTCAGTTCTTGAACTTTTGTAAAATGAGATTCCTCTTTAAAGGGGGTACAATTACCAGCCAAATGAGACAACAGCTTCCAATTTCAGGCTACCAGTGACACAAAGAAGCAACTAGAGAGACTGAAGCAGGGAAGGAGGGTAGTGCTTGCTGGGAGGGGACCAAGGATCTAAATCCTGGTTTCTGCTTATGAAAATCTGTACCTGGAGGGGAGCGGAGGAGATGCACCTAGGAGATGCATCACTTGTGTGCAGTGAATGACAGCTGTTCATTCAATCGATTCATGCAGTAAGCTCATACAAATGCACCAGAGGCTATTCCTATGCACAGACTTACATTTTGGGAAGAGAGAGGTTTTGCTCTTATGGCCCATTTGTTTTTCTGTCTCTCTACTGTGACTTTTAGCAGGGAGGCATGAAATCAGGGTGTATTGCCAAATGAGTATCAGCCAGTTCTGGGGCCGGGGCCAAGAGGCAGCGATAAGGAGCTGGTGAAGATTGCTGCCTCTCCACATGCCCCACATGGAGGGCAGTGGATTCCTGGGTGTGACCTTGAACAGTCAGGAAGAGGATGAGGAGACTGAGCCAGGCAACCCAGCTCCCTGCAGAGGCCACAGTCCCGGTGCGGTGCAGATCAGGGCTTGCTGTAGGTTGTCTTTGACAGCCACTTCCACTGAACCAGAGCAAACAGAGTCTGGCACAGCCCAGCTTGGAAGGCCTGCTGGGTTGCCTTGTTTTTGAGGACACTTGTCTGACCCAAATAGCAAGGATTTCACACATTGCCAAATGCACTGGACATGTCAACAAATGCATAAAAATGTTCAGTTTACCACCAGACTGAAAAAAAATTAAGAATCTGAAAGGCAATAAACTCTGCAGATTTTTTCCCCTGTAATCCCAAAGAGCGTGACTTTTCAAGTAGGTTGTCACTCCCTAAACCGAAGAATTGTTCTGCAGTCTGTTGGCTACGGTGTTCTTGAGAATTTGTAACTGAAATAAATATAGTTCATTCTGTTTTGTAATACCCTTCCACTATATTCAGGGATTATTTCTGACATTGTCAGGAAAGGCCTCATGACTTCAGTTTAAGCAAACTCCTCCTCAGAAGAAGAGGAAAAGTGACAAGAGAAACTTACTTAAATTCTTTATTCACGTAAGATAGATGCAGTTTGTCAGTGACTTTTTAACTACAGAAATCTGCAGGTGTTCCAAGCCATAAGGCAGCATTACTGGCACCCTGGTTAAGAGGGATCATAAAAGGGGAGATGCTCTTTAATGTTTTATACATAAATACACCACACTGGCTTTGCTGTTCTTAGGTGCATGCTACACGGTGCGATGGTCTGACATGATATAACTAACAGTTGTTGTGTCAGCATTTGGAACACAAAGTCATGACAATACAGCACAATATTTTCTGCTCAGGGGTTGATTTGAGCTAGTATATACTGATCTTGTTTTCCAGTTTCTGCTGCTATCTGTCTCGAGCTCTTTCTCATACATGAAGTGTAAAAGCAGGGCTTGAGGCAAGCAATGCCTGATGCTACAGCAAATCTTCAAAAGTAGTATGTGTGCCACGTGTGATTTGAGTCTCACGTTGGGATCAATATCCAGCTTCTGCTTTTGCGTTGTTACAGTTCCTCCATGTCTGGACTGTGGCGAGAAACATCTCAGGTGAGACAGAGGAGGAGAGACTCGCTATGTCAGACATGAAACTTCTGCTATTATTACAACGAAAATGGAACAATATGCAATGAGAGTGCTGGCGCACTCCAAACCACAGCCCTCCTAGACTTCTCCTTCTTCCAAGTCTGATGGGGATCCAGATGCAAAGGAACTTTTCCAAAAAAACAGACCTTGGCTCTCAGTGCTTCATGCTGCAGAGAATTATGCAGTTTCTGAAATTTTTCTTTGAGAACATTTGTTTTCCCGATGGTGTTACTTCATGGACTGTATTTACTTTTTCCATTTTGTTCATAGTTACCAGTGTGTCTATTTTCATAGTCATGCTCTAGAAACAGAAGTTCTTTTCCCTCTCTCCACTCTAATCCTTGTAACCCTCACCCAAGGTGGGGGCAGAAGCCAAAGCTTAACACCTAATTTGGATAATAATTCCTGCCCACCTTCTCCCTCCTCCCACTTCACTTGTCCCTTTATTAGATTAGCTATACAGAATGAAGTGCTAACGAGTGCTTTCTAACAGCTTTGAAAAACAAGGTAATGAAAGGAGCCAAGTAAGAAAACAGAATGTTTGGCACTAGTAATGGAACACAAAACCTTTTACCTTCGTCCATGGATTTGAATCTAACCCAGCTCAGTAACAGCCCAAGTTGTTAACATGTCAGGGTTATGTGGTAGCCTGAAATAGTTCAAGTTCTTAGTCCATTTTGTCAGGTATGGGACACAGAACCCTGGACTCCATGCAGTCTTGAACATAATCGAGCTCCGTTCTTACTGTCAGGGCAATGTGGTTACCTGGGTAGAAATAGTCCATGCTGTTAGCCAGCTTTCTAGCAGAAAAGCTTTCCCACCAAAGAAACGGTCAGGTCAAGTAGTGCTACCCCATCATGTTGGCCATCCCAGTGGCAGGGAATAGTGAGGAGCCAGTGGACTGTAAGGAGACAGTTCCATCTTTTAGAGGCACAGGAGCTATGCTGCATGCAACACATGGGAGCATAGCAGTGCCCCTGGAGTTAATAAAGAAATGAGGACCATTGTAGAAATAAACAGCACTTCCAGGAGACTGTGGCATTTGAAAGCTAGCTCCCTTGATGCTTTTTCTGTGGAAGATACAAGAGGAATTTTTTTAAGAAGACCCTTGTCTTCTCTAAAGAAGCTGGCTTTCAGAGACTGTGTTAGAGTTGTTACCCAACAGGCTGCTGTCTTTGTATATGGATAATGCATGCTGTGCAGCAGAAGTGTACCCTTTGGACACGGCTCCTCTAGTGTGTCTTTGCATTTGTCTTGCTGGGAACTCCTGCAGAAATGTAGAGATTCAGGCATGTGCCTAAGCACAGAAGAGTCACGGGGCAGGGCAGAGAGGCAAGCCCAATTCTGCACGATGCTTTGGGCTCGTCAAAATGGTCTGGGAGCCCCCCAGCCCAAGCACCACCAGTGCTGAGGATGCTCAAGGTCTCACAAAAACAGGCTCCAAACCAACGTGAAACAGGTCTCGGGCTTCGCTTTCAGAGTGTTAGGTTCACTTTCTGCTGTGTTTCCAGCAAGAACTATCTGCCAATAATAGATCTTCCTAGTCTAAGGATATTCCAGTTATGTGTCAGCTTTACACAGCCTTTCTTTTTCATATCCATCTTTGTTGCCAACATAGCACAGGACTTCTCCAAAGAGTTTTCATGGAGAAAGAGTGCACACCAGCATTTTTGCCCCATTTATGGCTACTTTGTCTTTGGATAGAGCCAGGACCAAGGCAGTGCAAGGGAAGGAAAGGCTAAAATGACTTAACAGGTGCATTTTAGCAGCCTTGGATGATGCGCTTCTCTTTCAAGGAAGCAGCTGCATAAAGATGTTCCTGAATATCCTGCCTCCCGCACGAAGACACGCCCCATCCCTTACAGACAGTCTCAGTCTCTTGCAGATTCTGTGGTATCCCATGAAGCATCTCTTTGCATGATGGGAGAGCCCTAGTAAAGTCTTTATTTTGGCCAGCTTTGCCAAAACTTAATATCTGTGAACTCAGTCCAGTTTGGTTGGAATTGTCTGCTGATTAAAAACTGACATCCAAGCAAGGCACCTAGTCTGATCTGATTTCCCTTACTCCCTTTACAATAGAGGCTAAAACCGGGATGGGACTGTAGTTTTTTCTTCAAAAAGACAGAACTTGCTTTCAGCTTCTTGCAGCATATAATGTATGTAAAGTGGCTCAGGAACAACTCCAATTAAACTAAATGTTTCCTCTACATAATGATCCATTCGCAACAGTAATTTATCAGTATTAACATTTAGAATTTATTTCCAGAACTGATGTTTTAAAGTCTAATTAATCTTCAACAAGATTAAAATAATTGCTTGTAACATTTTAACAGACTTCGCCAGGTGACAAGAAATTTGTGAATGTCGAATTGCCATCAGAGTTTCAAAATGCACTCACTTACTCTTTCTACAGGTGCAAAACAATCTTAAATAATAAATGCAAAATGTCAGTGCTACCATCTATCAGCACAGAAATCATCTTTAAAAATGTCATTAGCTATGCCCTTAAACTTTTTTGGGATATCTGGAAGCAGGGTTATTTATCACATGTGGAAGTCGACATTCGTGAGAAGATCTCACAATATTAGAATGCTAGAAAGTGAGTTTCTCTGTTGTATTTGAGGTTATGGCTCTCAGAGTTCAGTCTTCCCTTATTCTACAAACTCTTTGGACTTTTACGTGTTACTTTCCATCTTGCCTTGTTATGCATGTTTCCCAAAGCAGGACATTCACGTTGGACTGATTTGGAAACCATATTTAGAGCATATTATCCTAATGCTTTATCTGTCAGCTTTCATGGGCAAGGGGTTGAGACCTTTTTCTGTATTAGTTCTTTGAAAGCACAAATCTTGCTAGTCCTGAATTCTTATTATCATTGGTGCAATTGTAGCTTGCAACCCTTATGCTATCAGTGAAGTGAGATTTTCCTTCCACCTTCTTGAGCTATGCAGCAGATAAAATCCCAGTCCTTTTCTATGTCAAGCCCTTATACTGTTGTATTCTGCAGGACTAAGGGCAGAGGATCTAGGCTTGCAGATCCCCCGTGGTCACCTCTGACTTCACTGAGTCAACATAATCCACCATGTCTGCTGCTCTGTCTTGGGCAGAACTTTGATCAGCACATTTGCAGAGATAGCTGAATTTCAGTTTGACATCTTGCTGATCTCTGCTGGACTTCCAAAACAGGGTAGGAGTCATAAACTATTCCCTGTAAGGTAAGCCTCACTGGTTTGTGAGCTGTAAAGGAAGCCTGTGTTATTTTTAAAGGACAGAATTTTTCTTCCATTCCCTCCTCCCCTCCAGACACTCTCTCTGTTTATTTTTCATTCTGCCCCAAACCTTCTTTGTTTATATCCCACATTTTGGAAATTTCTTTCTTCTCCTTCATCTAACTCCTCTTTTATTCCACATGGTTTCTGTGAAGAGGCGAGCAAGTTCTGGAAAGAATCAGACATTTACATTGATAATGTTCCAGCCGGATTAGCAAATGTTTGGAAAAGACCTCATGCTTTGGGCACTAACTTCTCTCTGATTGGGGTAAAACACTTTAATGACAGGGGTTATTGCTCGGTAGAGGCTTTTTTCCTTGACGGTATCTGGTGCTAGTTATTATCAAAGACAGATTGCTGGACTATGTGGTCTGACACTGGGCTAGTCCACTCTGGCAATTCTCATCTCTCTATCAATGTGAATCCAGACACATTTCAGTCTCAGCTGGGTGTTCTTTTTGATGCGTACAGGATGAATGATGAGGTATACTCAGTAAAATTAATTTGCCACAAGAAGTAACTGGTGACCTTTGTATCCATCAGTCCATATACTTGCTGAACTGAATCCCCAGTTCCATTGGAAGAGAAGGAGCCACAGAGCTTTCCACATATTTTAAAAAATATGTAATCGCAAGCAACAAAGACTTAGCATGAAATGCTTCAGTCATCTGGGTTTAGACATAAGGCAAGGTTAAATTTAAAGCCCAGACAATACACTTGCAGCTAACTTTTTGACCTCATTCTAATATGTGAGTTTTCTTCATTGCAGAATCCGTGTCATGAAGCTGAGAATGTCAATACACTTTTTAGACAGGGAATTGATCCCTTAGGCACTTATCTAGCTGAACTGGAATAATTGCTTCCTTTCCTCTTGTATTTCTTCAAGGCATTTTTATATGTCGTAGTCTTAGAGTTTCTGTTGACCAGAGCAGGAAGCCATACAGCAAGTTGCAGCCAGATTTCAGGGACAAAGCTGATTAACGCTGGTGAAGCTCTAATGCAAATCCCATCCCATTTAATTCCTTAGCTCGCCTCCACACTGCATGGTATTCCCTCCACAGACACAGTCCTACATTACCAAGTGACACACCACCACCAGCAGCCTCACATAAATCTTGCAGAGCTTGGGGCTGCCAGTTCACGCTGCACAATTTTGAGGTGAAATTCTCTTCTCAGTACAAGGGCTAAACAAATGACATGTAGTGTTCAAGTCACTCAGAGCTCTGCAAAGCAAAGAGGGCTCATGCCTTGCAGGAGGGAACTTACTGTGGGTGGTTTCTGTGATCTGCTGAAGTGTACTTACTATTCTGTTGCCTGGATAATTAATTAATGTTTTGTACTATCAATTGTGTACACGTGTATTTATGTTTATAAGTGCACACCTATACCTACAGAAGTATGCTCCATTATATAAAATCCACTCTGATGACAGCAGTTAGAATAAAATTGAACAGTTACAAAAGTAGAAATCACAGGGGTTTTACTGTTTTCACGGATGATAATCTTTTTCCTGCAAATACCTTTTGTGATGGCAGGGAGCTCCTAATACAGTAAGGAAGACAATGTAAAGCAAAAAAACCTCCTCTGCTGACATCTCTACATCCACATCAGCATAAATTAAATGAGAATTTAACTTCATATTGTCAAAAAGTTATTAGGCCCATATTTAATAGAAAGACTGACGTTGTAGTGATTTTGACAAGGTTCAGGTTAATACCAGCTAGCTGAATTCCACAGACATTGCCACACCTCTGGGAGCTGCAAATTCACAGAGAGAGACAGTTTGACCTCATCCAATTTATACATTTGATCTAATGCACTGGAGGTCATCTAAAAATAGAGATCTGGAGAGGAAGACGGCTAATGCTCCTGAGCCACGGACCAACAAAAGCAGCTCTCCTTTTTCCAGTCTCTTTTCTCTGTCTGTACTAGACTTCAGCTCAAACTTCCCTACAGTAAAAAAATTGCTTTTATCACAGATCCCCTCAGAATAGATAACTTCACGCTTAGTAAGTCTAAAAGAAGATTTGTCAGCCCTTCATGAATAACCAGATGTTGGGAAAAGGATGGTGTGTCATTTCCCTGAACAAACATTCTTGGCATTTATGCATTTCCTCCCGTATCTCCTTAAAAAATGATTGTGTGTAAATTTAGTGCCGACAAAACTGAGGGCCTGGGAGAAAATGGATTACTCATTCATTTGGTAATTACAGTTGGTCAAGGCATGGAATTTCTGTTTTCTGGGAAATTTGACACTGAAATACTCTTTTTCATTCTGATTCAGAATATTTAAAGCAAAAATATTACCATAAAGCAGAAAATCCAAGATAGCGTTGTTTCAGACCCTTTTTTGTTTGAAAATTTCAAGGCTTAGTGTTTCTTTCACAATATTTTTAGTTTTCATTACATGATGAGACTACTGATGGAAACTTGCTTTTTAATCATCAAGTGCCACTCCTACATACTGGGCTAGAAAAGATAAGATGTTTCATTCAGTACTGAAGAGCATCTGGCAGTATTATTTTGAAAATGTGTTAAAATAGCGTATTTCAGTTATCCTCAATCATATGCAATCCTTCAGTTATATGATAATGTGCCAGTAATAATGGTTCATTTACTCTAGCACAGCTATTGAAATTAAATAATGGAAAGAAAAAAAGTTATTTTTAAGATCAAACTTTAAAAACTGCCAAAACAAAACCACTTCCATTTCAACATTTCCCTAAAAATCGTAAGTAATCCATACAACTTCACATGTAACAAAATAGTGGGTCAAAGATACTTTTACAATTAGAAAATGTTACTTGAAATGTCTGTTCAGATAAAAAGGTCAGGCAGTCATTTATCTCTGTATTTCTAGAAGTCTGTCCGTGTCCAAACAGATGTTTGGTGTTTTTATAGGTTTATGTGTATTTGGTGTTCTCATTCACAGACCTCCCACACAGTCATGTCCAAGATTACTTCTTTCAGTATCAGTATTTTATTGATAATTTCCACAGAGAGATCAAACAATTAATTTACACAGATGGTGAAATAGTAACCATCTGACTTCAGTAAATGAGAACACAGCTTTCTCATCCTATACCTCAGGAATAGAACGGAGATATTAAAACATTGTCTATGAAATGAAAAAGATTCCTGTGACTCACCTATATTGCAAAATGATTGAACAAAGTAACTCCCTTGGAACCAATGTACCATTACCTTTTTTTGAAATGGCACTCGTCGTCCTCTCTGGATTGTGAGCCTGATTTGAAAAGGGTGCAGTGCAGCAAATCCTGTACAGCTTTGCAGATTTAGTAATGTACTAGCAGAGTTGTAAATTGTATCAATTGTAAAGAGAATTACTCTCTCTTCACTGAAGTAGGCATGACATAGTGGCAGAAAGGAAGCAGAGCCAAGATTGCAACTGATAGGTATGGCTATTTTTTATGTGTGTGGGAATTTCTCTGCCATGTGATTTGGCACACTGCATAACTTTAATAAGTCATATGTCAGAGAGAACCCCTGCCCAGAGCAGTTCGTTAATCCACAACTGCCTCTAATAACTGCTGTCAGAGAAGAAAAATAAAAGTTAACGGACCAAATTTTGTCCTCTGTTAAGTGTCACTACACTGGAGTTTCCACTGATGTATCCAAGGCTACTGTATCTTTGCCAGGGTTTAAGATGTTCTCATATATTTATATAACCAAATAAATTGATTTGAAACAACACACTAGAGCAGAGCATTGATCCTTCAGCTGAAGCTGAATCAGCAGTTCTGGTCTGCTGATTACATCTCAGAAATCCATCGTGTCATGAAAATAGTGCCCTACGCTCATGCAATGAACATGCTTGATGTTCAATGGTTTGCAGGGGAGTGTGGCCATCCAGGTGCTGTCCTGATGCCATGTGGCGCACTGGGCAGGGTACGTACCACACTTTGTGCATCATTTGTGCGTCTTTGAAATAAGTTTTCTTATCTGGTAAGAGTATAATGATCTTTGGATGAGATAGAATGTAATTAAATGAACTGCTAGGAGTCTCTGCTGTTAGGTATATGCTGCCTAACACTGAGCTTTCGATTCTTTACTCAACACTTGAAACGAGCTGAGCTGAGCCAAACCAAAACTACTGCTGAAATGCCACATTCGCATTGCTTTCTACTCTGCACTTAAAAAAACCTTGTTCTTCCATCCTCTTCCCATGCAGACATTTCTTCCAGTGAGGTACCTGCCGGCAAACTCCCTTCATCAGTCTATTGCCTGGTGACTCACAATGATCTGTTTGTCCATGTGCAGTTTCCCAAACACTTCAATAGCAGCTCTTACCATAAGCGTAAAGCGATGCTGCCCTCTCCTGTTCACTCTTGACCTGAATGACCTGCTCTATGCAAAGACTGCAGGACCAACCGTGCAACAGTGCTTGTGACCTCCTCGAGCTAAATCGTAGCCAGAGGAAAGGGTCCACGTTTTCCCTGTACTTTTATCAGTCTCTTAAGATCTACGTAAATAGTAGACCATGGAAATGTTCTTGCAAATTCTATTCCTTGAAAATTTTCCCTTCCCTTCCCAATTCCTTCTCGCTCTCTTTTCCCATGGCCCCTTATATTCCTTGTTTACAGTTTATTTTCTTTTTTTATCCATCTGCTTTTTACCAGTCTCTTCTTCCCTCTGAGAGCTTTCTAAACACACTCCTCCACGAGAACCAGCTAAGCGAACATGGGTGCTAATTGCAATAAACAGTTCATAAACAATCAGAGGAGACAGTCAGTCAAAGCCTGGTTCCATTATTCGGTCCCTGAGATAAGAGTTTGACACAATAATTGTGTTAGCTCAGACAGCTTCCCAGAAGAGCCCATCAGGGAGACAAACACCGCATCAGGGGACAGGGCAAGTGTGTGACAGCATTGAGGTCTTGAAGAGACAAAATAACAATAATTTAGTTCTTCTATTGTTCTTGTTACCACCCCTCCTACTCAATAACTTAAAATATTCACTCAGCGCTTTTTAGGAACAATGCCCCTCACCCCCATTCAAGCCGTTATTGAATGCATGTATAGTTCACTCATTCTGAAACCAAATTTTCCAAACCATGGGTTGTGGGGAAAATTCAAAAGGAGCACTGGAGGGCTAGAAAAAATCTTATTGTTAATGTAATTGTTTAAATTATGATTGATTTAATATCAAAAGAAAATAGATAATTTGATTTCTGTTGTTCTTTTTCTTAAGTTTTGTGCTGACAGCATCTCATTTTTTCCCAGGGTAAGGGCAGTTGAGAAATGGCTGTAAATACTGACTGCAAGCAGTTATACTAATCAGCCTTTAAATGCTGGCTGCAGCTCAGTCCCTCCACTACCAAGGAGAGAAGTGTTCTGTGCGCTCCTCCTGTAATTACGGCCAATTCTCACTCCTCTGCCCTGGAGGAGCTGAACTGCTCCTACCATGGAAAGGTAATTAGCAATTTCCTGCCTAGGGAGAGTCAAACGGAGACGGATGAGCTCAAAAGCCTTAAATATCCACAGCACTAAATACTGCTGTTCTCCTCCTTGAATATCCGCAGCACTAAATGCTGCTGGTTTAATCCCTGTCCAGGGTCTGTCTGTCACCGCCTCTCTGGCACTGAGCATTTCTGGAGACGGGTTCTCTAGCCAGCCTCGTAATAGCCTCAGATGGGGAACTTAGTGCTGCAGAGTGTTGAACATCTCTGCACAAGAGCTGCACATCAGCTCACCCGGATGAGAGTGTTACCCCTTTGGAAGCACGGTAGAGCTGGAGCCTTAGTTCATGTGTCCTGATGTCTATGATCATGTCTTTCCCTGGTAGCACATGCTGATTCGAACGAGGAGGATGGCTGTTCTCTCTTATTGAGCTCTTGAGGAAAGCAATCATCAATGTATTGTTCCTCTCCAATAGCTACTGGATTTTTGTTCCTTTAAAACTGGGCAGGGACTGGTGTGTGTTTTGATAAAATTTCTTCAGAATATCCCTGTGTCCTTTTCCTCTGTATTCACAAGTACCCCCAAAATCCCACACGCCTCTGCCTGTTTCACAAGGAACTCAGATTTGTTCCCTGACCTATGCAGAGGCACATCTCAAAATATCTTAGCAACTAATCTTTCATTCACCTGGAGGCCATATAACAAGGCAGGCTGCCTTGAGCATTCACTTTCATCCATCAGCATTGCTCTCAAGGTGTTCAGCAGTCTAACGGCATCCACTTAATTTGCAATCTTCATTCAAGGCATAGCTGCAGGTCCTGTACTGCACTGCGATGGAAAACTTTTTGCTTACATCTGGAATCACTGTTCTTGACATCTCAGATAGGGGTGAGGGGAAACCTTTATAAAGAGAAAAGGACAATGAGGCAAGATGTTAAGACAGCTAGTCGGTCAATGAGTCACAGCTACTAAACATTTGGCACCAGCCACAAAGCAGCTAAATGTAACCAGCTCTAAAAGGCCCACAGGATGTCTCTTGCTCATTCACTCACACACACAGACACACACAAAGAGTCTAGACAAGCAATTCCCCCCTTTGCATGCTCCTAAGACTAACTTTGTAAGCATCTTGGGCATAGGGTTTAATTTCCAGGGGAAAATTTATTTTGCTTTCCTTCAGCTGGTTTTCTAACACCCTGATGGAGCCTTCTGATGGTGTCTTAGGGTCTGATTCACAGCCTGCTGAACCCAGTGTGAGTTTCTCTTTGACGTTCAGTAAAGAGATGACAGATCAAGACCTTAGCAATCAGTTTGGGCCACGCGTCCTGATGGCTTACAAGGTAGATGCTGACGGTGTAAAACAATAGCAGAGGAGGCATAAAAGGGGACTGACTGACTGACTGTATCAATGTGGTATGATGACTTCTTGAGTCAGTTGTGGCCTCTAGGTGTATCATATAGTCACTACTGATGTGGCAACAGCTTTGAAGGGGAGAAGGTAAGAACTAGTACTCCCTAGAGAAGGAAGACAAGAGAGACAACAGGGTGTTGAAAAAGAAGGGTCAGGAGGACTGAAGAACTGCATTTGTGAAGGAAAGTGAAGAGGAATGTGAGGAAGCTGCAAAGGAAAACATGACTAGAAACGGAAACCAGGTTTTCCCAGCCACCCCAGGGGTAAAATGCTGATAACAACAACAACAACAACAACAACAACAACAAATTTTTTTTTCAAAAAAAGCATACAGCATGGTGCATAAATAAAAACCAAGCTTCTAAAAATTCTTGCAGTGGCACTGTAATAATTACACAGTGTTGCTAGACACCTCTAACCAGAGCAAAAATGATCCTATAAGCCCCAGATCACATACTCAAATGGGGCAGTGCCCACTTGTGCCAGCTGTGAATTTGGTCTCTGTTTTTGTGAAATTTCAGATCTTTTGAAGGGTCTTTTAAACAGGAAGTTCCTCAGTCCCCTTCCTGTGAAATAAGAAAGTATCATCGAGGAATTATTATTTCAAAACTAGATGAATAATACACTATCAAATTCAAATGTTCTTTATTGTGATCCTGAGAGCTTTTTGTCTGAAACGTGCTGCAGGTCGGAGAACAGGTTTTAAAAGTCTAAATCTATTCCAAAACCACCATGAACGGTTTTCTGGGAAGGAAAGATTATATATTACACTTGGTTCCCCTCCAAGATTTGTATGTCTTACATGAATACTCCTCTGTCTCCTTCTGTGGTGACATATCTGAGATCAATTATGCCAACAGTAAAGTCTGGAATTTTTATAGTCCAGTTCTTTACGAGCATTTTCATAGAAGAACTTATGAAGGCTGAGGCATAGGAAAAGTCCAATAATCCTGGCCTGTTATCTTCATCATCTCCAGCCCTGTGCCTTTTCCTCTCTACCCTCTCCAAGTGAAAACACTGGCTCACGTAATACACATACTCCATTGTGGTGATTTAAATGGCCATCTGTATGTTTATCTGAGGCCTCCATGAATGGGCAGCCTCATTAGTGCTTGTGTCATGGACGGATAGGCCAACACAAATTCTGTTTGTGTAAGATAAATTCTCCTCTCCTGCCTTTATCTCTTTTGTTCATTCCTTTTGCACTCTCTCATTTTTCTTCCCTCTCTGGGAGTTTACTCTTGCTAGATCTTGCTTTCCTTATTTCTAAGGTTGGATCCTGGCGCCTTTGCTTTCCTTTTGCTCTGCACATGCTTAGGAGAAATCTATCTGAAAAGACATGCATTTTTAACCTGACTGTGGCTTTTCTTGCAGGAGTGATATTACTGAAATTAGTGGGACTAATTGGAGAAAAAGGTCTTATTCAGGATGAGAGAGGGTATCAGAAGTAATTCCTAAGTAATAACCTTAAGCTGTGACTAAGGACCTGAAAGTGTTGAAGGTTGCCCTTAGGTTTATTTACTTTTTGCAATGATAAGAAGGAGTGAATCTGTTTTATTTGTCAGTAATTGATACCTGCTTCATGTCATCTCCCCAAACTACAGTGTCTGGATTATAAACAGGTGAGGTAAGGCTTATGAATTATAAGAAAAAAAATTATAAGAAAAATGTTTTCATTTTTCATTTTCATCTTTCATTTGGCTGTAGATTTTGATAAACTTGTTTACAGGCAGGATGCTGAATCTGTCATGCTTAGTCGCACTGAGTAGCACTTGAGTGCACAAATACTCCTACTGGGTGAACTAAGTATTTAACAAATTCTGAGGAGAAGCATTGTGCTTCACTGGCTGGGAAACTGGCAAGTGGAGAGGTAATTGTATTAGTCAGTATGAAGGGAGGTAACCATCAGTGTTTTAAATCAAGGCTTAAAGACAGCAAACATTAGCCTTAATTCAGACAAGCATTGGTTCAACCACAGGTGCAGGTTTGTCTCTGCAAAGAAATTGCGAGACTGATATGTTGCATTTCCAATGTAATGTTGCAGAATTTTCTACATCATATCTACTGCATTTAGTGCACTGCCTATTCTGAGAGCCGTCTGCAACCTGAACGTCTTACTGGATCCTTTCTGGCTTATTCCTTAACATTAATATCAGCTTCAGTGGGAATTTTGAATGTGGGTGAGGACATTAAAGAGATACATGAGTGATGGCTGAAAATCACTGAGAGTCAAACGATTACTTACTCCTAAGTACTTTTGAAAGCCATCTGCAGAAATTGAGATAACAAAATCCAGTTTTCTCTTTTATCAAAGAGCATGTTCAGGAAGGGTAATGGGGGCTAAGGAGGAATACATTTGCTTTCAACAATAAGTAATTCTCTATGACTGAATATACACATGCAGCACATATGTGGAAGGAGTCGCAAGTGTAAGTCTTGTCCTTGCTAAAAATGCATTTATAAAACCTGAAAAGGATTGCCCAGACTCACAGAATTGTACCCTATTGATAACTTCTTATAACTGTAGTTAGGTTTCACTGTTCAGATTGCTTCAGCATAGCTATGGGAAAATATAGCCCTGGTCCTAGGAATAGGAAGGAATGTCTATTTTTCATCCTCATGTAATTGAAAACTGACTGAAAACAATTGGCAGGAATCTACATATTCACATTTGGGCAGAGACCAAACATGGGAAATTTCAGGCCAAGGGAATCTTTTTTGGGAAGATTATGAGGAAGTGCAAAAGAATAGTTGTTTTTTTTTTAAATTTTAAGTGTTTTATTAGAGGTGACTCAATGTATAAATTGTCCAACCGTTTTTTCCTGGTGCTTGTTCTTCAAATCCCGCGTTTATTACTTAGTGTAAAAGTAACAGACAGTGTATCTTTAAATAGAAATTACATTCTT
Source organism: Haliaeetus albicilla (assembly GCF_947461875.1). NCBI lineage: Eukaryota > Metazoa > Chordata > Aves > Accipitriformes > Accipitridae > Haliaeetus > Haliaeetus albicilla. Next base: position 6,340,683 of record NC_091495.1, on the reverse strand, counting down.
GTCAGCTTACCCAAAGCCCAAATATGGGACAGTGTCAGAGAAAAACATTAACATGAGGGATTCAGGGACTTGACAACGGTACAGGCTCTGCTTCTGCCTGATAAACAACTTACACTGACTCGTGCTCCCTTAACTTGCATCCCAGGACATAAAAGTAAGGGAGAAGTAACCTCTTGCTTGACCAACAGCAGAGAAAGAGAAGTAAATCAAATGTAGGGTGAAGTGTGGGATATCTGGAACGTGTAGGACAACAAGGTATTAATATCCCATTTATTTTGGTATATTGCCACCTTGTGCTGAGGTTGACAAAGAGGCACGTGGCTTCACTGGCAGAAAGATTTGGCCATATGCTGTAAACTATTATAAGTATTATGTGGTGTAGCTGAGGATCTTACACTCCAAATGTAATCTAGTATGGTTCAAACATTGAAGACCCACTCTATAAAAATGGCACTTCTCTGTTCTGCACATCTGTTTCTTGCATGTATCTTAAGAGTCAGGTCTGCTTAAATAACAAACGAAGGTTTTACTGTGATTTTTTTTTTTTTTATTTATTTAAGAAAAAAAACATGTGAGCCCTGCAGAGCCACTTTGACTGTAGGAAAGGGAGCTTGCTCTTCTTCAGCGTGACTTTTAACTGCAAGATCACTTTTGCTCTCCTTTATTGCTCTGTGTGTGTGCAGTGAAGATGGGGAGTCAGGAGGATATGCCTTGCATCGGTGCAGGACTGGAGAGAAGGGCAAAAGTTGCAGCTGGGATCCTGGAAGCTGGTGTGAGCTGGTTTGGACCCAGTTTGTTTCAGAGGAGTCCCAAGGGTCCCTCCTTCTCTCTAAAAATCCTGCCATCTTCTGCTGCTCAGAGGTGCTGGAGACCAGCTATACCCTACATCAGACTGTCCCTCTGAGCATGTGCTGCTGGCAGGGAGAGCTTGCGTTCCACAGGTGCCACCCTTGCATTAACAGTTCCTTCAGGGAAATGGCAGCAGCTGAGCTAGTGCAATGCTGGGGTCCTCCTCAAGTGATAAAGATTAAGAGCCTCCAAGGAAGCATAGTGGTGCACAGTGCTCCACTGGAGTGCCATCAGGACTCTGTGCCAACCTTCTCTTTGTTAGCAGTCCCAGCTGGGTTCACGTCTCTTCTCCCCAACACCTGGGGGATTCCTTCCTCACCTTCTTCCTTCTTCCTTCCTCAGCCTCTGGGTTTAGGATGCTTCCAGGCTTGCTCCATTCTTGTTGAGAGGAGCCTTGGCTGCTCCCGCTAGTGGGAGATACTGTCACACCCTTCAGCATCCTCTAGCCAGAAACCAGCTGTTCAAATGACTCCCAGTGACCTTCCTTTCCCTTCCCTCCCTGTGGCCTGGCTGTTTTTACCGAGAGGCTCACACCACAACCAGCTTCCAATGTGCTGCTGCGATTTGAACTTGGGCAGCAGGAAAAAACTGACCATCCTGTGCGTGGTGGCTCACTGTGCTGAGCCACCACATCAGCTAGAGTCTAGCTCCTTATTACATCCAGATGCACAAACAGTTTGCCTGCCAAGAGTATGCTTGGTGCTTCATGAAACCCTATCACTGAAACGGATTAGCGTTGGGACTGCCAGGAGCAGCTTTCAGGAAACACATCAGGAGGTAGAAAGCCTCTTTACGTATGATACGACGTCCACCTCATAAGACAGGCTCGCTTCTGAAAACTGACTTTCTAGTCAAGGCAATTAAAAGCACAGAAGGAGTAAAACAAAGGAATAGAGGAAGGTTTGCCAAGTGATTCCAGATTATAAATCAAAGCTCCGCAAATCTGTGCCCTCTCCGTAGTCTCAGACCCAGGGCCCTTAATTTCTCTTGTTGGTGCGCTACAGTGCAATTCCTTTCACTCTGGCTCCTCAGCTCTGGGCAGTCTCCTTTTCTGCTAGGGTGGTATGAATCTTCTCCTGCAGCTCCCGTTTTAGAGTCCACAGTGCCTCCCACCTGTGCATCTTTCTGTGCTTCTCACTTCACTGAGCAGGCCCTCATTCTTCCCGAACCTTCATGCTTAGTGTATCTGTTGTTATAGTTGCTGCTCAACTTAAAATTTAGAAAATGTTAATTGAATTTAGAGTGTTAACTACCTGAAGAAAAGACTTAATTGCACTTGTCTTTGCAAAACTGATAGGCCTTTCAGCTTGGGGCTTAAAGGCTTTGGGACAGAATCTAAGGTTGTTTTCTGTTATTTGCATAAAGGGTAGTTACTGTCATTTGTGCAAAGCTTTGCAAGCATGTAGCCCCAGACTTTGTGCGTGTTTAATTGTGAATGAGAATCTGTGAAATAGAACCATTATTTCTGAATTTGCTCATGCATCTGTAGTGATTCAGCCACCAAAGTTACTTGAAGTTCAGGCCTGGATCCAGATTTTGCTTGCAAATGAATAACAGCAGAAGCCAGATTTCAGATGTGAATACGACCAGTTTTCAGGATATTCAGAAAGGGAATCTGAATTTTGGAGGTGAAAATTATAATAGTTAAATCTAAGGCTTTCTAGGGACTAGTATGCTATGCAAGAGCTTCCTTCCTCAGCAAAATAAGCTGTTCCTTCTCACTCAAGGCACGTGATCTGTTAAATCTGCAGGCTGAGTTCAGTCTGGTCTCTGGCCACAAGGGGACAGACAGTAACAGTCAAATAAGACGATGCTGTGTCCTACGTGGAGTAAGTTCATCGAAGACAGTCAGTGCCACAGTACTAGCTATTTCTGAAAAGTCTGTGAAAAAAGTGTATCGTAGTCAGTACAAATCAGGTACAAAAATATATCTGCTAAAGTAGCAGAGCAGAGATCAGAGAAATAAAGTACATATACATTCCAGATGCAGCATAGGAAAAAATGCCATAGAAGTTTAAGTGTTTATAATTAAAAAAGGTACTTTAAGTTAGGAGGTTGAAGCAACATACGAAGTAGCAGACGGTGCCTGCCGGAGGCTTTGGCCCTATACAAATGCTTGGAGGAGAAGGCATGAAGGGGAAGACTGGATAGATCAGGGATAAACAATGTGATTTTTAGGACCTCTTGTCTCGTGTTCATAGATTCAGGTCCATAGTGCAGATATAATGGCAGTCACGTACTACCCTCTGAGTGTAAACATTTCGTTTTTACCATCTTGTAGCATCATTGCTTGCAGCTCTGTGTCATGAGAAATGGTGGACCTCTGCCTCAGCACTGCAGGACTGATGTCCCCATCACACTGGCTGGCACCTCTGTGGGCAAAGAGCTTCATCAGCCCAAAACACATCAGGTTGGGGCTCATTCTCCTTCATCAGTCAAATTGGGCTGCTTTGACTTCTGAGTGGTTACTCTGTGTAGTCACAGGAAAACACTTCTTGAGATAGCTGATTTCAGGGTGATTGAATTAATTTGGGTATTTCTTCTCTCTTCCTTCTGAAGCTGATCACACAAAGACTATCTTCAGTGCTTCCTGCATCAGAAATACCACTATAGATACTTCATTCAATTTTCAGTGACCTTTTCTTTATACTTGTTTCATGAAGTACCAGACTCATTCACAGGGCTATTAATTACTACTGAATTCAGCCATTTGGATAATTTTGGATTATTATCATCCTAAGCGTGGAATATGATCTGGTGCAGGAACTTGCTTTTATTTAGGTCCTTGGGGAAAAAAGAAGTGCTTAACAGGGGAAGAAGTCAGCTGTAAACTGAAGGGAATAAAAATTGACCTTTCTTGACAAACTAACTGAATTTTTGTGGCTTTCTCATGTCTTCATGCTGTGAGTAATGTAAGGAATGCTGCAGGCAGAGTGTCTGCAAGCTCTGATATTAAAAATAAAAACTTTATACAAGCTAGTTGCAGTTTCCTCTGTCCACTTTTAGTTTGCTTATTCTCTTGTTTTTTTCTCCTCACAAGAAAGCAAATTCTGGAGATTGTTCCCACATGAAACATTCCCCCACATGGGTCTGTCAGTGCCGCCGAGTCACTGCCGTAATATCCCACTGCTCCTAAGACATCCATGAACACTCACTGGTATGCCTTTGCCAGGCTTCTCCTGTCTTATTAAAAAATATGGTTTCATTTAACTCCTCACAGAGCAAGGGCTTGTCAAAGGAGAACTACAAAAGCTTGCAAAGCCCTTCCAGCTGACCAAGGGTGAATTTTTGAGCATCTCCTGCCATCTTGTGGGATTGAGGGGAACAGTCACTGCTTATTAATATCTGAGATATCAGCTTTCCTTGTGGCCCCCACCAACTAGCGAGGAAACGAGACACTGAGCGTGGCAGTGCACCCTCTTCTGCAGGAACAGTTTGGGGGGAACTTGCTGACCTTGATGGGAGTGCCCTAAACCTCTCCCAGTATGCCTGTGGTCAGGCTGGCTGAATTATAAATTAGTTATGTAGTCATTATTAGAGGAAGGGATCAAAGTATGTGGGGGCTTTTCTTGCTGTGGGTCATCTTGGGGGATGCCCATGGTGCCAGCTGAGGAAAATCTGCAACAGTATCACCTCTATGTCCAGCAGAGTTGCCAGAGAGGTCGAGTAACTAACTGAGTGTGGGGTTGGAAGCCAAGGACTCTGCGTGCAACCCTAGCTAACCCTGGCTAACGCCAGCTATGGCTGTGTGGGTGGCCTCGGACGAGGCTCTGAGCACACAGAAAGAAGCCAATAATTTCTGAGTGATAATCCCCTGTTCATCCTTTCTTAAAGCTTCCCACTGCAACGACCAACAGATTTGCTCTGTGTAAATAACGCAAGAGCAACTGCCAGTACATGAACCACACTGTCCTACAGAGCTGGTTAGTTGTGCAATAGTTAAAGCACAGCAAGGTTTGAATACCAGTGGCTGACCCAGGTGAATGCATCCATGTTGTAATAGTGGGAGACTGAAAAAAGTCACTGTGGCTTGGTGTGACTCCTGAGTGAGTGGCAACAATATCTTCAATGTGACAAGTTTGTTTTCACACTCATGCATACCACCAGCCAGCCTGTTAGGTTTTTTTTTTCCGGTCTTGCTATGTAAAGCCAGCTGAAATCAGTGTGCACCTTTGTTTGCTTCAGGCTGCTTTGGTTGAGCTCTTCTGCAGATTTTGGAATTGATTTGGGGTGATTGATTCTGCAATGTGAAAAATGTTCCTTTCATATTTTCAGCTTGTTTTTAAATTTGCTCTGTTTGAAACCACAGGCAGGCTTAATAGAGAGAGATTTCCCGAGGATGCTGGTGAGTCCTCACTGGGAAGAGGCTGTCATGACTTCAGCAGATCAGTACTAGAAGGGGTCAGGACTCCTTCCAAGCAGGTTTCATTGATGCGCTCTGACAGTGGGGAAGCCATGAGGTCTTGCCAGCCATTCCAGGCTTTGGAGAGGAATGTTCTGGTGGGCATAGATTTATCCATTCATTCTCCCATATATTACCTTCCATCCCTGTTGTTCCCAGACATAATATCCTTACTCCGTTAGTTCCTCTCCCTCTCTGCATCCTTAACCTACATGCCTCCCTACCCTTGGCCCTTTGCTTGCCCTCCAGTTCCTTCCCAGACTTTATTTCCCATGTTCTCAGTTTGGGTTCTGCCATAGAATAAGACACATTCCTTCCACATACTGACTATCAGCAGGATGGACAAACTGCCTCCTTGCTTTCCCTTGTCCTTGTGTCACTCTGGCCCAGAGATGCTGCAAACAGGTAGCTAGCACACAGAAAACACAGAAAACTTAGTTCTGCCACATGTAGGCCTGGGCTGTGTTTTTATGAGGATGGCGTATAAACATACAGTACAGCAACACAAAGGATCTATGAGATTTAGGCATGAACAGTTGCTCTGTGGGGGTGACACACACACAACGTCAGCATGCAGAGGAGTTGTGTGAATGTACGCTCAGCGAGGATGAAATTCTAGCCATTAGGTGAAGCTGTTAAACAACTCTACTAAAGATGAACAGACTGTCATCGTTCAAAGGCTTTGTGTTTTGTGCAAACACGGGCAGATTTTCTATGGAATTCCGGGTCCAGGTCAAATTTAAACTCTCTTCTTCATAGAAAATGCTTCTCTAGCTTTGCTCTAGTAAAAATAAAAAACAACACACCCTCTTCCCTCCAAGGAAAACAACTGTCAACACTGTTATTTTTTAACATCAAAATCAACCCTTAGCCTTGTTCTTAGAAATGGATGGATAGTTTTGATTGAACATTTTCCAAATAATGGGGGACTAAGGCTAATAGTTTTTCACTTAGTATGGAAAATTGCAGCCCAGCAGGTTTGGCTGACAAATGTATAAGCAACTGAAATAGGTGCTCTGCAATGGGAAGTACTAGGCAGGTTTAAAAATAAGGAGTTCTACTAACCTTGCTTATTAAAAAAAAAGTCTAGCTCTTGGAGCACATTGCCCTGATGAAATAACTCTATAACTCCTTTTCACTTAACCTCGATGAAATCTTTTCCTGTTACCCAGGATTGCCAAATATTGGGACCTGCCTGTAGATTGGCTTATTTACAAGTAGTCTGTATTAGATGATGGTATTATTTATGAAGTTTAGGGAAAATACACTGAGGAACTAGTGTCACGCCCCTGCAGTAGCCAAAGATGTCTGTCCCTTATTTGAGTATATCTCACTACTGGGGACTTGTGGCATACATTGCCATGTGTTCACTCATGGAAGCTGACAGCAGCTAGAAATAGCTATGAGGTTGGATGGTGCATAGGCATTCTCTTTCTCTGACCCTGATGTAAATTTAACCCTCACTTTTCTTATATTGCATATTGCCTGACAATGCCATCACTTTGTAGCTTTAGACAGCACAACACAGATACTCTGGAATCAGTTTGGCAGCATCTATCATCCTAATGACTTACCTCTCCTCTGCACATATATATTGGGGGAGACTTAGGTGACATAAGTAATACTGAAAATAGTCCTAAAAGTTATGATGTCTCTGAGTGCAGCATAGGAGAGAATTGAAGTAAAAGGGAATCTAATCCCAAAGCTGCATGAATTCTCTGAATTCTATTAAGTCTTTTATCACATAATATGCTCTATGTGGAGAAACTGAAGACAATCCTAGGAAAAAAAATCACAGTATTTTAACAGAGCAAGATAATTATGGTTTAAATGGGCCTAGATATATGCAGAATTCTTTCCTGTCACCTCATGGTAAGCAGTGGCTCATCTTGAAATGGCCTCAAGTTCAGCAAGGGGGGGTTAGGTTGGATATTAGGAAAAAATTCTTTACTGAAAGGGTTGTCAGACTTTGGAATAGTCTGTCCAGGGAAGTGGTTGAGTCACTTTCCTTGGAGGTATTCAAAAAGCACGTAGACAAGGTACTTCAGAACATGGTTTAGTGGGCAGGGTTGACGGTTGGACTCGATGATCTTGAAGGTCTTTTCCAACCTAAATGATTCTATGATTCTATGATCTTTTTGCTTCTTTTAGGAGAAGCTGCCCGTGTGACATACTAAGCTGTTGTAGGTTTGCAGAAATATGAGCAGAGGAAATTTGAGCCTGAAATGTTTGCCTAATATAATGAAGACCTGTGAGTATGTTGATGGTATTGAATCTTTAGGGTATAGATGCTAAAGGGTCAGTTGCTTCCAAATAGTATTTTTGTGTCCAAGGCACAAGAACCTTCTTGAACAAGAACCAGTTATGAGCTTAATGACTTAATTTTCCTTACATGCTTGTAACATACACGTTTTTATGAACAATTTGATATCAAATACATAGTTCAGTGAAAAGAGGCTTTGAAATGAAATGCACACGCTAAGAGAGAACAAAGAGTCCTGATTTTGACTGTTATAGATTAAAAAAAACATTCTTTCACTTTATTGGTTAGTTAGAAAATATCAAGGCTATTTCCTAAATGAATACGAAATATATAAGACTTGTTGAGAAAGGCAGGTAAGTGAAGGAAGGAAGGGAATTTAATCTGTCAAGATCCCCTCACATGTTAATTAAACAGTCTGTGTATGTATAAGGAAAATATTCACAATAGTTCAGATGTGATGAGGGAAAGGTGTTTTGAGAATTTAACCTTGGTGCAAATACATTGTACTTGTTTTTCCCTTTCATTTCTTCACCTGCATCTTTTGTACATATTTCTCCCTCTATAGTCTTTTTTGTATGTTATAAATACATTTGTTTGCAGTTTACATTAACCTGATTTGAATCTCAAGGTGGCTACCTAGTGGCAGAACATTTCCTTATGCCAGAGTATGGTGAAGCTACAAACTATGTTACTGAGGCCTAAGTATTAACAAACACCTGTTCCAAGAGAGGCTGTGTGAGCTGGCTTGTGAGCTGGTGTCCTAGGGATCAGAGAAGATCCCTGAATCCCACCGTTACTCTGGAATTTTCATGAGTTTGATGTGTAGAAACTTCCTTCTTACTCAGAAGGGCCAATCCAGTGATGTTATTTGATAACTAGGAAAACATAGAGAGATAATGATTTTTTTAAATAGGAATGTTTCTGACACATGAGCTTTGTAGCACCATTGTTGAGTGCAGCCACACTGAAGAAATTAACAGATGTTTTGTTGGATACTATCAAATCTGAACCATATCTGACAATCAAACATGTACATTGCTTAGCTTCTTGGTAGCATTTTAGCACTGGAGAATAGTACATTAATAAAAAGTGTCATTGTCTGTATCTCTGATTCATAAAGAGTGTTTAAAGATTACCCCAAGGCTGGATAGGACACAGTCATTTCCCATTTTATAGCTCATTCTGCTATTACAGTCTAGAGAACAAACTCTTATGGTTTCAAAATTAGTAGGTCTGGGAAAGTCTGACATTACTTACTCTAGACTTCGGTAGCTTTTTAAGGAGACTTTTTTTTGTGTGGTGGCAGTTGAGGACACATCCATGATGCAGCACTATCATCCTTACTTCATCCAACTCCCAATACCTGTATTATCAGGCCCTGGGTTTGAACAGGATTGCAGCCTGTAAAAACAATTCAGAAACACCATGTGGAGAACATGACAAGGCAAAACAGGGAAGACAGAGACACGCAGCATTATTGAAATAAACAACTATAATAACATAACGGGTCCTAGGGCTGTGACATGTAGGCAGCGTCTGCCAAGTCTGGCATGGGCCAGGAACTAAATCTCAGAAACAAAGTAACATTAAGGAGGAGGAAGGCAGGAGGAAAAAAGCATTTCAGAGGTACTGACTGGGAGATGAGGGAACGAGGCCTCTGTTGTTAATGACTAGATGCAGACTCGGGTTTTGTACTTCAGCTCGCCACAGACCTCTTGAGTGACCTTTGGAAAATAATTTAATTTCTCATACCTAATTTCCACACTCTTTGTCTGTCTTACCTACTTAAATTTCAGGCATCTAGGGCTGGGGCTATGTACTTACAGAATGGAGGAGCTTATGACTTTATTGGAACTTACTGATGCCACCGTGATATGAATAATGCATTGCAATGATGCACCATCCTAATGACAATTTACGTAGGTTCCCTTCTTTCTGCAGGGAAGGTTTAATAACCTCTGTGGCAGTGACAGCTCTTTTCAATTCCTGTAGTTTGCCTAAAGCTGCTCACCCAGTTTATGACAGGGGTGCGGTATCTACCCAGAAGCTTGTAGGGTCAGATGAGTGCTTCCCAAATTAAGTGAGCTGTCAAGTGGACAGGAGTACGTAACTCACTCAAAGCATGTGTGTTTAAACGCAAGGCATAGTGATGTGATTCTTCATAGGGGAAAATAGAGGACTGATAAATTTCTGCCATAGAAGTTTTTTCTCTGACTATAACTCTTACCAGGATTCAATGCCTCTTGGGGGTTTATGGAGTTGTTGGGGTTTAATGTCTGCCCTTTCCTTGCCTCCTGATCCAGCATGCGCAATGTCTCTTTACAAGTCTTAGCATAAACGTTTGTTTCCTTCAACCCAAGGAGAAGGTAAGAAAAGATCAGAGATCCTTTTGCTGATCCTTTGACATGGGGCTGCTGAGCAATAACGAGGACAGCAGAGTGTAACAAAGCAAGCACTGTAGTGCGTGCCTGACTGAAAAACTGCTGGAATCGCAGCTGTGGCAAAATACTCACACTGATATTAAAAATAAAAAATAGAAGAGAATGACAGGGAAAGAGGAAGCTTAATAAAGTGCTTTATCTTCCGTGGCACTCTGGGGTACCACATGGGCCCTGCCACAGATGGGCTGTGTTAGTAACAAATTGAGTGCACCTGTATATAGTTAATAAATGCAGAGGAAAGGGGTAGCTGGGAGTTGGGTGCTGCTGCGGTGGCTCCTCTGGTGGCTCCTCTGGTACCTCAGTGTTTTGGCAAGAAGAGTTGTGGCATCTCTGGGAGCGGGAGACTGGGGGGAACAGTGAGTTACCTCAGTTGCAATGGGTCCCGCTGGCAGCCTGGGCAGTCTGACAGCCCTGTCCTCCGGCATTTGCCTGCTGGCCACCTCTGAGGGTCCTTGGCCGGTTGAGTGCCCTGGGCCATTGATGTCCTGGCTGTGTGCCTGATGGTCGCCTTCTGCTGGTGAGTGAACAAAATGGCCACCTGGTCCTGGAAGGCTGGAGTCCCCTTCCTCCTCTGGGGATGGTTTTTGATGTCTGAGGCACTGCTTGCTCGAGGAGGCAGTCCAGTGGTTCCTACTGGCTTTCTCCCAGTGTGTCACCTCCCTGCTGCAGTGAGGAGGTGTGTCCATGGGCATGCCCTTGGGAGTCCTCCCAGCTTGGGCTCCTGCTAGTGATGAGGTGCTGGCCCTGTCAGTGGGATCTGTATGTTCCCCCTGCATGGAGCAGCCCCCTAGAAGGAGGTGGGTGTCTCATGTCCTGGCCTTTCAGAGGACTGGGACAAAGCAGTAGGAGGGGTTATGTGCCCTCTCTGTACTCAGGGTGCAGGTCTTGTGGGCTTTCTGTCCTGCTGGCAGCCTGCTTGGTGTGACCGTCCCATAAGTGAGGTTCAGGTTCAAGCGCTTGAGCCTACACAAAGAGATCTGAGATGGGTGGGGGGAGACTGATGTGCTCTGTAACTCCAAGGCTGGCTGGTGCCCTGGTGTCCCTCAGCAAGCAGGCCTGGGCTGCTGCGCCTGTGGCTTAAGCACCCTGTAAGCAGGAACAAAGCCTCTTCCTCTGCAGCTGGTCATGCCCTGCCCTGGATGCCTGGAGTACGTGCCACAGCACTGTCAGAAATTTGGCAGCCCTGGTTTTGGTCAAAACTGGCCCCTGCCTGCCTGGTAGGCAAGCAGCTCTGTGGCAGCTGCTGGTGGGTACAGGAAGTTTGACAGAACAGACCACATAGATACTGACCTAGGCTAGTGTATTAGGAGAGATTTGCTAATGCAAGTTGATTTTTGCTGTCTGCAAAAGGCACTTCTGATTTCACTCAATTAATCTGCCTGCAGTGTAACTTTTCCTTTCTTATTCAGCATATGCTTTCCACTGCTATCAAAGGACAGATAGAAGGTAGGTGTCTTCTTCAGGAGCTGAAAGTAAAATAGGCTATGAATTTCCCTTTGAGAAAGAGAAGAACTGCAGTTGTATTGTCTGAATCACGAAGTTTCCATGAAAGATAAAAGCCCAGCCTGCAACCTATAAAGATCATTAGTAAAGTTTTTCTTGATTTTTGTGTGAATAGAAGAGTGTCTGGGGGAATTAGCAGTATTGCAAAAAGCCAGATTGCTCAGTGAGTAAAGAGGATAGCTATGCTCCTTTGTAATGCTAGATGAAAAACTTGTTTAACCTTTGCTTGCTAAGTTCAGCTGAGGGAAACCTGCCTGACATATTACACAGGCATGACTTCTGTGGGTGCTCTGCAAAGCTCAGTGTTGCTCATTAAAATATGAGCTGGTAACTTTAATATTAATGTCATACTCCAGCTGCCTATAGAAATGCAGTTATAGGATATGTCTTTATGATAGGCTGATGTAAGTAATACAGTGCAAACTGATCCCCAAGGTTCAATATCTGTGCAGCTAGTGCAAAGCTGTTAGAAAATGAAACAGTGAAGTTTTAAAAATGTCCTATGCTTAATTGCTTCAAACTATATCCTACTGATAGACTGGTCTTGGAGGAAGTTAATTAGCAGGTCTTTTGGCAATCTGCTCTGTTTAATTCTTTTTCTACATCCTTCTAGGTCAAAGTATCCAGCTATTATTGCTACTAATTGTCTTCTAAAAATGCTGGCATGTCTGAGGAGCTGCATGTCATGAATGGTTTACACCTTCACTGCAGGTATTTTTTACATATTGCCTGAACAGATTTCATGGTTAGAGATGCAGCTGGACTCACCTGCCTGCAAAGTAGTAAGTGGGCTGAACTAGTATTGGGAAATATGAGGAACAATCTTTCTTAACTGGCTTACATAAAAAAACCAAACCAACCAACCAAACACCCTCTCCCCCCCAAACCAAAACAAAAAACCAGCAACAAGCCCACAATGTTGTTAGCAGTTCTGTTGTCTGACTCACCTGAGCTTCTTAAACTGAAGGGGGAAGAGGTGTCTGTAACAGCAGAATATCCTGGAACTTCAGGACATTCCTAAGATCTTTGATCTTAGATTTATGGGGCAAAAGTGCTACCTTAAGTTGGAAGGGTAACTTTTTAGGGCAAATGGAGACTGTACTCTGTACACTCTGCATATACATTCTTTGGGACAGCTAGCAAGAGTACCTGAAAGAGGTGTGATCAGTGTAGTGCAAGTCCAAGGTATGATCTTGTTTTTGTGATACAGTCTGAAACAGGGCACGCTAGCTCCCTCTCCCTTGACTCTGCTGATGTAGCAACAGCCTAGTGGAAACCAGGCCTCCTGTGTTAGCTGCACTCAGCAGTTTTTGTCAGGAAAGTCTCTCATGGATGTGATCTGCTGATTTCCACCAGCTAAAAAGCATTAGGACTGCCAGTGCAGTGGATACAGACGAGGGAAGTTCACTGCATCACGTAGTTAAACATCAGAGATATGTCCTTGCCTTGGGCTTAGCTGAATGCTTAGTTCATGGGAAAAGTAACTTGGAATTCAGGAGAACTTGGGTTTGGAAGGGAATTGGCAGGGTATTGCAAGTACTTGTCTTTGCGGAGAGTGCAACCTGCATAATCAACATGGATGGGTGACAGACTGTAGGGAATTGCTTTCCTGGTGTGTTATGGCCAGGAAGGCTTTGGGGTCTAGGTGCCTTAGAGAAGAAAACCTGTAATGTGGCAATGTTGAAGATATGCTTGCACATGTTTTGATGTTGCAAAAATAATAAGAAGAAAAGAGTAGAACAAAAAATTATATAAATAGCTTTTGAAAGGTAGTATGATTGCTTTTGGGCACAAGAGATTAAATGGCTCAAGAGTTAGTTCATGTAGTGTTTAGCCAGGGTAAATACACATACTGCTTCCCACAGCTTCTATGCTATGACAGATACTGTCTTTAGAAGGATGTGACAAACCATTTTTCAGGGAGTGCCTGTCTCAACAATAGATTAGTTTGTCTAGGAAATTCTAGGTCTGATATGTGAACTTGCAAGAAGGTATGACTAGAAGATTTGAAAAGCTCTGCATGGTTGAATACGCTTCATGAAACAACCAAAGGCAACCTGAGCTAGGAAAATATTCAATATCAGTTTCATCCTCTTTTGGAAGTCATTGTGTGGCTTTTTCCCTCTTGTTGCCCTCATCACTGACATGAGAAACATATATAATGCTTTGCAAAAAAAGGAGAGCATATGCCTATTTCCCCACATGTGCTTAAATTAAGTGTCATAAGGAATACTAAACTAGGGAGGGGCCAGATGATAGTGCTGTTCCTAACAAACTCTTCCCTGAAGGCATAAGATAGGGCAAATGTGACTCTCTATAACTGTAGGGAAGGTTGCTGTGTTTCATCAGAATATGCGTTGTAGGCTGTCACTGCGTTTGGACAAAATCTTGACCTTTGGGAGCACTCCTAAAAAGCTTTAGTTCCAGCATTTTCTATTTCTCCCATTTGCCAAGAGGATTAATGACATGGGTGTTCATGTCATAAATAATCCTTAAGCCAGTTGTGTACTGTGGGAACAGTAAAATACTTGGTGGATGTTCCAAAGTTCATTGGCTCTGCTTGGGGTTGCACCATTTACCTGAAGTGGGGAAGAGGCTAGAAAGGTGTTGCAAGCTGCAACTGATAAGTAATCTAGACATTTTGCTACACAAGGATGGATTGAAGTCCTGATAATTCTTGATATACTCATCTCAAAACAACAGGTTACTTAAATCAGTCAATGTTTGCTCTTTTGTGATTGCCATGGGAAAGCATACACACATCTGTAAAAATGACCTCCTAACAGTGACGTTAGGCTTTCTGAGGTGTGTCAGTCAATTGGAGGCCATGGGAGTAATTTGTTTCTACTGTGGCTGAGCACAAGCAGAAGCTAGTCAGGCAGTAATAAGTGTTTTCCTGTGACTTATTAAAGTGTTACCATCAATTATTTATTGCAAATGATGGATTTGTAATCTAAAAAGATCTCGCGATAATGGACATCTCATTACATTCTTTATTAATGGAAGTGGGGAAAAAGCAGAACTAGTTTGAATCGCTTCAGTTTACTATGGTCTCACCAAGTCGTTGTAAACACATCTCTGTAGGATATTTCATTATCTGAGCTAGAAATAGAATGGACACTGTTACCTGTAAAATCATCATTACTGGCTCAATACAACTTGTAATTGTCTTCATTATAACTAGGGAATAAAGTGTCATCTGTAGACTGCACTTCAGGCACAAAATCTCATGGTGCTAGTTCTAGAATAAACACGAGTGCCTTATTGATTAAATCATTAGCAGCATTAGTGAACTTCAGGGTGTCTAACTTGTTACAGCCACATGGAGAATGAATTTTGAGCCTAACTGCCAAGACCAAAGTTGTCTTAATTGTCCGACCCAGCAGCATAAAGCTTTATGTAGAAATTCTGAATGTTAAAATTTAATCAAAATCTTAGATGGTATCTTGCTAATTGCATAATCTTGTTGATTTTATTAGCACTAAACTGAATACACAGGAAAACTCCATCACTGGTAACCATGGATATTAATCTAGAAGAAGCAGTAAGAATAAGTACTCTTCTTTCAGGCAGCAGCAAACCTTTTCAGATTCTTAATGGGCATAAATCAATGAAGAACACTTTGGGTTGAATATGTTCTTTATTTAAAAGGAACAAAATTCAGGAGGCAGAATTGCTAAAGATGGGGGAAATAAAAGGTAAGATTTAACTGTGGTAGAGTCAGTGTAACTATTAATAAGGACTGTTGTTCTCTGAAAGGAATTGGTAAAATGCCAACTAGGAAATAGTTACCTAAATTTAAGAGAAACATTAGCAGGTTAATTAAGCACAAGATACTGATTTTTACAAGTGCTTTAGTTTTCACTTTATTCTGTGTTTTGGCTTTGAACCAGAGGCAAGTTAGCACTGGCCCATCAAACTTCAGGAGAAATTTAATCAGCACCACTTTCCAACTATTATGCAAACAAATTGGCAAGATAAAATGACAAGTAAGGTTCTACAAAGCTTGTGCAATTGGTAGTCCCTGGAGCAATCTGCATAACTGCTCAGTTTCATGTTCTTTAGTGAAGGACACCAAGCTTTTGCAATTTTTTGATTGAATAGACTTCTAATAGTCCAAAATTAAACCTTCAAAAGAGGTGTAAACACATCTGGAAGTGATCCTTACACATGGTGGGAGTGTTTGAACTGATATGTGGACTGGACTTGTCTCTGCAAGACAATTCTTCCTGGATGGACATGTTTATTTCAGGAGAGTGTTTGTTGCATCTAAAAAGCATGTGGGTGCAGGGTGAGACTGAGAACTCACTTTTTCCTGAGTTTGTGTGTGTCAGACCCTCCTCTGAGGAGGGCTCTGAAGTTGACAGCTGATGTTCTGCCTTAAAAATTCTAGAGCAAATGGACTTACTGATATGTAACCAAATGTGCTAGATGATCTCGGGTAACATCTGGACAATGTAATTATTGGGAAAGAGGGGGATCTGCAGGCAAAAGGAGAGTGAAGACCTCTGGCTATAATCTGTGATTTCTCCTGTGGTCTGTTGCTGGATCAGCTGGGAGAGCCTGGTGGAAATGTCTGTATGTGTAGACATGTGAATGCTATATATAGACCTGGAAAACTCTTCTTCACTGCCCACTCTGCCACAGAAGCAGGTGGGAGCTGAAAGTGAAATCATAGGAACTTTCATTTAGCTCTGCAGTATTGCAGTTGCTGTTTTCTAATAATTTAAGAAGGAACCTTTATTTTTCTTATAAGAATCTAGAGTAAATGAAAATCAAACCAAATCAAAGTATTGGATGGAAAGCTGTAATATTAATTTCAAAAGAATAATTTGAAGCAATATTTTGGAGTAATAGAATTAGTTGGATGGTTCAGTCACTTAAAAAGGGCCTAGTCTAGACATTGTAGAAATGGGAGTGTCGATTTATTGTCTCTATTCCTGTGCTATTGCTGATTCACCATGTGATCTAAGAGATCCTCTTAGTTTCTCAGCTTTTCCTGTCTATAAAACTGCAAGTAACCACATCAGAGTGTTGTGCAAATGTTAATTAATGCTCATTAGATTATTTTAGCTCCTGGTAACATAGCAACATGAAGCTATTACATGGAAAATATGTGGCTCAGTACTAGCAACGTGCAAAAATGAATGAATATACCTGTTAAAATTTTTAAAGCATAGATCCAGTCAAATCAACCTTAAACATTGGGTAGACTTAAAGGAATTCTGGTATTTCCTAAAGGCTCTTCTCAAATCATTAATATGCACATTTCAGATTTGAATTATAACTTTAATGCTAAGCCTTTAACAATTGACTTTGGGAGCTTAATTGGAAAGATATGGGATACATAGGGTCAAGTTTATAATTCTCCTGGGGATGTATATCCTACAAAAACCCAAATGAATATAGCAATTGATGGTTTGTAGAAAAGTTTCTGTAGGTGGGGTTTTAGGATTTTTTAGTAAGCAGTTCAGTTGACCAAAACTACCCTTTATAGTGCTATAAGATGCTTCCTCTCTGATAACATTCTACACCTTTGTACAGGCATAGCTTTGAAGTCACAGTTGTAGTTGGCTTATGTGCATCAGCAACATCTTGAGTGTAACACTATAAATAAACAGGCAGAAACATTTTCATTCTCTGTTATTTTGCAGTTCTTGCAAATTTTGTGCCCTATTATTTTTTTTCTTGCAATGATTTCTGTGGCAATATGTCAATATTTTTGTATGTGCTCTTTCATTTGTAAGGTGTAACTTTTGGTCTGTACCTGATTGGTAAATTGATTCCAGTCAGAAGGTTTTAAGTTTACTGTTCATATTGTATTAATTTCAGAGCCACACTAGGAGAATACAACAGGATTATGTTGTGAATAGGACGTCTCCTTTGGTTTGCCAATTTATAAACAGTTTCTGGGTAATTATAAACACTTGTATAAACTTTCCAGAATGACATCATTGACAGTGTACTGTTGAGTCATTTGAGGCATCTGATAATATGAATGAGTCAGAGCAGAAATCTTATTTGCTTTGTTTCTGGTATACTCTTTGAAGGATCAGTCTGTGGCATGTGTAGTATCCCATGTCTGACTTCAGAGTTCCTCTGCCATGTCTGTCCCCAGATAGGTTTTTGTCATTGTGGGATTGCATAACTTCAGAAGCGGAATGTAGTATTTCCAAAAGTTAATTTCTCCTTGCATCTCCAGTTAGGCTCTGGAGTATTTCTCACTCCATTCCAGTAGATGATGAGGTAATGCTTCAGTCCCCTACTTTCCACCAGCAAGGTAGCTAGCTTGGTTCATTGAGTCTAGCTCTCTGTCAATATTGGACTTGGGCCATCCTGGCAATCCACATACCTTACACACATTCATTACAACTAAGTGTAGTTGGTTGTGGAGGGTTTGCCATGAGTCAAGCATAGCTTTCATTTCAGGATTCAGTCAATACTAATATTCGCCTGACTAGCAAGTAGTTATCTGGGCATTCTTTAATGTGTCTGAAGATTTTGTAATATCAATAACTGATCCTTATGGAAGTACTATTAATTAAGCAATGGGGCAGGTCCTGCCCTCTGCACTATCCTATTGTTCTGGTATCACTTAGATGGTTTAAACAAGGTCAGTGCCTTCCTGTAGGTGCTGCCTTACTCTTCAACAGGATGGGGCCCTTGTTTGAAGGAGCTGGAAATAGGTGTGGCAGACTAAATGATGCCTAGGTAGAAAGACACAGAAGGGAGGTGTCCAAGAATTCTAGCAAGAAGAGATTGCTATGCTCTTTGGACTCTCACTGTGCTGGTTTAACTGATGCATTATGTGATATGGGGTGGGCCAGAAGGGGAAGCTGTAACTGGCAAAGGAGTTCTTTACTAGAAGAAATTGTCTGGGGCTAGAGAAATCATGGCTAGGTCTAAATTGTTCATCTCCAAGTATTGCATGTGTGTTGGAAAAAGTCACAGAGGCTGGACAAAGCAGGTATGGATGCTTTGTTTTGGGGTTTCCTGTCTAGCAGAGCAGGGACCTCAGGCA
This sequence comes from Haliaeetus albicilla, assembly GCF_947461875.1. Lineage (NCBI taxonomy): Eukaryota > Metazoa > Chordata > Aves > Accipitriformes > Accipitridae > Haliaeetus > Haliaeetus albicilla. The sequence goes on along the minus strand of NC_091495.1, from coordinate 6,322,204 downwards.
GGAAGTTCACAAAGCCAAACCTGTGTGAAAAGGAAGAAGCTCATTTAGGGTCTGCTGCTGTTTTATGCCTGAAAAGCTTGCTGTCATTGAGCTGTTTACTAACAGAGAAATAGTAAACTATGCTGGACTGCAGACTTTTTTCTTTAGGCTACTAAGAGGATCTAGGGTAGCAAGGAAACCAAAGTTAACTGTTTGTTTGGCAGAGACTATCTGACTTCCTCAGTTGAGGGAGGACAGCAGGTGCCTATTTTCTACCTCTCAGGGGGGAAATCAAGACACTCTACTGTCTCTATTGCCATTTCTGTTCCTGTCTTTGTTGCTCTCCACCTTTGTTATGGTCCTGACTTGTTGGGGATGTACTGACACCTTTTTAAAGGATGCCAGATAAGAGGTACCAGCTGAGGTGAAACATACCAGTTGCCAAATGAGCTACAATGGCTATGTAGATAGTGACTGAATTGCAAAAGTGGAAGTACATGGTTTTCATCTGCAGGACACTCAGGCTGGAGGAAGGCAGCTGGCTTTATCCTGGAATGCACCAACGCTGCTGTGAGGAGGAGAACCCACTGTTCTACACCAAGGAGCCAGACACTGACCATCCCACCTGGCAGTTGGTGGTCTTCTCTGCAACCAAGTGTCCCCTCCATTGAGGTCAGAAGTATGAAGGGAGATGCAGAGGAGCACTACATATCTAAGGGTGGAGGTCCACTGCCTTCAACCTCAAGGAAGTCAAAGGGGTAATGATTCAAGACTTTGTCCTAATGGGGCCTGGGGTGTTACTCTGCCAGATGGATGAACTTGTGGATCCTTCATCCTAATGATTGTGTTCTCAGCCAGGTTCCTGGGTTCCTAAGCTGCTTAGGAAATACTGCAGGGCTCAGAAAATTAGGGTGGAAGTGTTCAGGTAAATCTTCCAAGCTGAGCATAGAAGCCTAGATGGGGATGCTTAGCTGTGTCAGAAGCTGACTGAGGACTCTAACTTGTTTGGTTGTGGGAAGAAGTACTGTGAGGGTGGCAACAGAAAGACTTTTAACTGTTTGGGGAGAAAAGTGTAGACACAAAGGAGGGCTTAAACCAGTTTTTCTGCATGCTGAAGACTAAGAACCACAGGAGAAAACAGTAACCTCATCTGAGGATGGGAAATGGGGAAGTGGTGAATAGATAACATGGTACAGGTCCACTTTGCACCAAATGGAAGAAGCTGATTATGCTTTCTTGGAACTAGGAGGTTATTGGGACTGAAGTTACCAGCTGAAGGAAAAAAAAGTGTGGAGAATCTCTCAAAATCCTGGCTGTGTTGGGGGCAGTTTTTATTTCAAAAGGGTGTTGAAACTGTTATGGAGTATGTACTTAGATTTGGTTTCCTCCATGGATGAGGAACCAGCTGACAATAAAAGAATGGAAGGTAATTCTGGTGAATGTAGTCATGAAACATTCACTGGAGAGAGCTCGGTGTCATAGGAACAGGAGGGAAGGAAAACAGCAGAATCGGATGTCTGAATAAGAGATTAAATGTATATATCTGTGTCCTGGTTTCAGCTGGGATAGAGTTAATTGTCTTCCTAGTATCTGGTACAGTGCTATGTTTTGAGTTCAGTATGAGAAGAATGTTGATAACACTGATGTTTTCAGTTGTTGCTCAGTAGTGTTTAGTCTAAAGTCAAGGATTTTTCAGCTTCTCATGCCCAGCCAGTGACAAGGCTGGAGGGGCACAAGAAGTTGTAAGGGGACACAGCCAGGACAGCTGACCCAAACTGGCCTACGGCGTATTCCATACTGTGTGACGTCCCATCTAGTAAAGCAACTGGGGGGAGTGGGGGCGGGGGATCGCTGCTTGGGGACTAGCTGGGTGTCGATTGGCAGGTGGTGAGCAATTGCACTGTGCATAATTTGTACATTCCAATGCTTTTATTATTGCTGTTGTCATTTTATTAGTGTTATTATCATTATTAGTTTCTTCTTTTCTGTTCTATTAAACCGTTCTTATCTCAACCCACAAGTTCTACTTCTTTTCCCAATTTTCTCCCCCATCCCGCTGTGGGTGGGGAGTGAGTGAGTGGCTGCATGGTGCTTAGTTGCTGGCTGGGGTTAAACCATCACAATCTGATTAATCAGATATTAATACTCAGGTCTCTAAGTACTTGTTATATAAATGTGCTGATCAAAGGGCTGCTTCTGCAGTCAGTCTTGGTTTTAGAACAATGTATACTTTTTGTATGTCCACAACAGACCTGAATGCCTGAGATAAGCTTGCTCACAATGTGTTTTTAGCCTGTCTGGGCAGGTTTTAGTTTCTGTTAAACTGCCTTAAGGATCCCCAGCAGTAATTGAAAGGGAAAAGAAATTTCTGCTGATGAAGTGTGAACAATAAGATGCACCAGTGAAAAAAAACCCCACAACTTAATGAGCACAAGTTTTGAAAAGGTCAAATAGAAGACATTTGCTTATGAAACACAGTCAAGGAGAAGGAAATGAAATGAAGGAAAGACATTCAAGCAATGTGTCAGGAAGGCTGTACGAAGGGAGCAGTAAGCCAGCTTTCAGTTGGTAAGCTGCAGAGCAGAAGTAGGCAACCGAGTAGGGGAAAAATGTAAGGAAGGGAAATATGTCATCACCTTTCCAGACAAACAGCCTACATCAGAAAGGTAATCAACCTTCTTCTGACAGCATGGTTGGAACTTGCCAGCCTGCAGGATCACACTCCACCACAGATCACTGCTGCCTCAAGTAGCAGATTCGGTCTAGAGAGACTATAACACATGGAACGTGTCCTGTATCAACTTTGATTTTCAGGAATTCATGATAGATCCACAAGATTTAGGGATCGATATTGTAGTGGGATCTATTCAAGAAACTTCTCTAGGCGGATCGCTGTCAAAGCATATTTATGACTAGTCTGTTTGGAAACTTTGAAGGAACTTCTGAAGTCATAGTTCTGGATGAATCAAAGAAAGTGGATTCTGAGTAAAAACTCTCAGCTGAAAGGGGTAAGGGTCATTGTCTTAAGACAATTATTATGGATGAGTCAGACTAAAAGATGAAGGAAAGGAGAAATGACAAGGCAGAAACATTAAGATTCACCTGTTCCAGCCTTTCCTTTCTTGCACCCAGAAGTTTTGTGGAGTTGGGTGGGAAACTCAAAATACCTAGTCATAACCATAGATGAGATATCTGACTGTGTGAACACTGTGACCTCTGCTGGACTTAGTCTGTGGACATATTTGTACAGTCTCTTGTTGAACTTGGGTGCACTCAGCTCAGCAGAGCGTGAGACTGCCTGGATCCAAGACCCCTCTAAGATCAGTCTCCCTCTTGTGGAACTGCTTGGCCCATGCTGAATGCCATGCTACCTGAGAGAAGACTCTTAAAATACAGACTATGACATCAAATAAGTGTCCTCTGACATCTCAGTGGAAAAAAGCTCTAGATTTCTTTTTACATCATAACTCACTTGGTACCTCTTCATCAGAGCATTGTCATATTTTCTGAGAATGTTGCCTGCCTGTACTTTTCCAGTTATGGGTTTTGCCCTGTTAAAGATAGTGTCATCTGGAGTGATTTCTCCTTTCCCTTGAGGGAAATTTCCAGTGCATTACCATAACTGGCAACCAGCTCTTCTTTCTGGCTCTCACTCTTGTAACTCAAAGATACATATTTAAAATAGTGTGTAGGATGTGGGATAAACAGATCAACAGTTTAATAATTCTGGAGTGTGCAGTGATCTTGAGATATCCTTTATATGGAAAGGCTAAAACAGAAATGCTGAATTTGGTCATGATTTTTTTTCACTGGGAGTCAGTGAAGAAGGTTATAATGTCTCACCAAGCAATAGTGACAAGACTTTGCCTTCTCCAGGCAAGGAAGTGAATACTATCAATTGTATGGTGATATTTAAATGATTGAATAGTATATATAATTGTAACTAGTCAGTCACAATTGTTTGGAAACTTTTTGCATTGTGGAGAATACTTGCAGAAGTTTGCATTATCAATACATCTAGAATGATTTGCTGGAATGATTTGCGAAGACTTTTTTAAAAATAAAAAGCCTACAGGAAAACTGTCATCTTGGCAGAGCATAAATTGAAAAGGGGAAGGAAAAAAAAGTTACATGGGTTATTTATCCTGGTTTATCTCAAATGCCAGATTTCATATCCCTTTCAGTTTTTACAATGGAATAAATAGAATAAACAACTATTTTTTGTTTCTTTTTTTGTTGAATTTCAACATTAGTAATGCTGTATGACAGAATCTCAATGAGTATTTTTAAAAATGTTTGTTTATTCTTCTTCCAGCCTAGGAGTTCCATATTTTAAATTAAATTTAGCTTATGCTATGTCTGTTTTTCCCAATGTTTTCCATCTTATGCATAAAAACTAGGAGAGGACAATCAGCTTGCTGAGGTGTATTCTGGGTGTCCCAATGTAACACGTCTCAATTGCATAAATGGATTTTGTAATCTTTTGCCCTGTTGCTTGCACAATGTGGATTAAGTTAATTATTTATAGCTTGTCAGGGCAGCTGTTGAAGTGTCCTATGCAATGCAGGAAAAGCTGAGTCTGATAGGAAGCCATCCTACTGTGCCTTGTCAGTCCGGGTAGGGCCAGAAGAATTTTTAACTGATAGGTGAAATAATTTAGAGATATTTTTTCCCAGAGAAACAAATGTATTGTATTTGTCCCATCAAATAATTATTCCTGTGCTCACAATTTTTTTAAATTGCTTTAAAAGTGTCTCTGTTCTTCCCTTTCTCCTATTCTTCCCTTTCTCTAGCTATTGGCTTTTTCAGCTTTTGCTGGTTACATTATCTACATGTCCATCTTGTGGGCCGGTTTAGAGACCATCTCAAGTTGTAAAGAACAGCCACCAGATGGCATGGCACAGACTGAAATAAGGGCAGGGAGATCCATTAAGGCTCAATACAGTGTATGTACTCGCTCACCATTATCATTTATATAAGCAGTGGAATGTCTGAATTTTTTGCAGGTCCTCTTTCTTCTTTTAATGTCTGCTTACGAGGGGGTTTGCTGCACTTAAGCTGGTCTCCACAAAGTCTTAGCCTGAAGGAGTTGCTGTCAGTGGATGATGGCAAGCCATATCCCACCGCTGGGGTCCTGCTGAGGGCTGTGGAGTTGGGGCAGGCAAGACAATTACCCTGCTGGTGCCCTGCTGGCCATCCCTGCCTGGCCTCTCTGGGCACAGGGCCCAGGCACTGTCTGCCAGGCCCTTGACCTTTCCTGCGGTCCTGCCGCTGACCTCTCCAGCTGACCAGCTCTGGGATCCGCTCCCTCTCCTCGCCCAATAGGGGCCTGCTTTTTGCTAAGTTGCTGCTGAGTCAGGCTTTCATAGATCAGTAGACCCTGACCATGAAAGTTCTTAAATTTTTTTCCTTTAGTTTATCCTGAACATTGTGTCATCTTTCAGCATCCAGACTTCCTCTGACGTCAGTGTAGGTAAGGGATCAGGGACAATTACGTTTTTTCTTACAAGAAATGCTGATGTGAACACCGGTCAGGTTAGGAGACCTGAGAAACTTAAAAGCGTGGGAAAGATATCTCAAAATCAGATATGTTATCAGTGGTGCCCCTAAACTGGTGGGTACTCAATTTTATCTATATGTATTTTTTTCTTAGTGGTTTTAATGTAAAAAGCATTTCTTGTGCTAAAGAGATTTTCCTGAGATACAAGGAAGAGATGTGAATAACTATAAATTAAACATTCAGTTTATATCTTAGGAGACTGCAACATTACTTGAGTTGAGTGGCTGTACTCACTACAAATCGTTATCCAAGTAAGATACAGTGGACACCTAGGAGTTGTGATAACAGAATATGCTTTGAACTCTCTAAACTCTCTTGCTCTTGGAAATTCACTGGATGATGCATTGTGAAATAAGCTACTCTATAGTTGTTTCTTATTCCAGAAAACAAAACAAAACCCTTCCAGGAAAATTGGTAGTACTTGCATTGTTCTTCAAGCTTATGTTGCTTTCATGCCTTTCAGGTCAGTGTAGGAAAACAGTGTGGTGTGTTTACTTTTGTTTTAATCGATCTTACTTTGACTTTGCATCCTTCTGCTGGGGCATCAGTGCTGGGAACTGTAAACAAAGTAAAGATATGTACATGTTATGTTTCAGTCAACAGGGTATAGGTTCTGGGTTCAGATTATAGTCTCAGTGAAAACAGTGGGTGGTTTCTCACTACGTTGAATTATTCGGAAAGCATTTAATGTTTTTCTAACTTCTCTCCCACTGAGTGTAGTAAGAAAGGAGCTCAGCACTGAGTACTTGTGAAAATTTCATCCTTGGTTTCATCACTGTTTGTCCTGCTGTTTGGCCAGGTTGTCTAGCTTTTCTGTACTGCAATAATTTCTTCTGTAAAATGAAAAACTCAGACTAGCTTTTTTTATCCACATAGAAATGAGAAGTGTCATGTGCAAAAAGACTGGTTTTCTACGAATGTTCCTTTTAAAAGGATGGTTTTGTACACTTTAAATAATATTCACTTATTTTGTATCTACCTTTTATGTCTGTTGTTGCCCAAATATTTGTTCTACTCATAGGAAAGTTGAGACCACTCAATGCATGACTCCAATAGATGGATCAAAGTGGGGGTTTGAAGGCCAACTTGGTTAAGGTCTGCATCTCAAAAGAAGAGGCAAGTATAAGAAATGGACCTTGCCTTTGAAGAATAAAATATAGCTTCCAGAACACAGTCTAGTGAAAACCTGTCTACCATCACTTTTTGCTGTTTCTAAAGTAATAATCATCATGTACCTAACTGGCTGCCACTCCTTGATCTTATGGGTGCTCTGCTAGCCTGTAGCTGCTTCATCTGAAGTGGAAGTGGTAGAACAGAGACTGTGCTCTGAACTGGCGGAGACTAACAGACTGGGGCCTTGTTCTCGATCTTTGTTCACTGCCGCAGTAAAAGTGGCTGACTAATAAACTTCAGGACGAGGGGAATTAAATGTAAAAAGTAAAATCTATGAACACATGCAGATATTAGCTGACCAGTGCAACAGATAAACTCACTGAAATAAAGATCTGATTGAAAAATTGCTTCTGCCACACACAGCTGTGATATGGAATGATGTGATGATGGAAAAAGGTTAATTCAGATGACCACTGAAGTTCCTTAGGATCTGGGTATTTGATATCATTGGCTTGGTGTCAATGATGCTAGAATCCTGTCAGTTCTTGTGTTACTTCAGCTCTCAGTGCAGGTTACTGTTTGTATTTTTCTGGTTAATATTCTGTAAGACATGGAATATGCAGCAGGTTGCATGTTACAGGCTCCATACTAGTCCCTCCTAAAAGCTTTTATCTACTGCAGTAATCGCCATCATAAAAATAATAAGAACTAGGTCTTTTCTCTGGACTCTCTCAGGCTATTTCTTTTCTTCAGAGGCTTTTGTTTTAGATTGCAAACTTTGTGGTACAGAAACTGAAATCTATCACTCTTATTGGAAGTATTCTGATGTGGGAATAAACCAAACAATATTATAGGACCACTGCTGCAACTCTCCTGGGACAGAAATGTCAGAACTTTTACATATGGAATCCAATTTAGGATTGGAACCATCATAGTGTTCAAGGGAGATGGATCTGAAATTCTGGATTCAACTCCACTGTGTTTTTATTTATATAGAATATCTTATATTTTGTTCAAGGGAATAAAAGCTTTTTGTGTCCTCTTTAATAAAGTGAGTAATGTCGGCTACCCTGACCATTTAACTTAAGATATTTTGTCTAGATCTGATTTATCTCCTAGAAAGATCACTGAAATAATTGCAAAGAAATAATGGATTTACTCAGCAGAAACCAGACACAGGTGTGATAGGACATTCCTGTATTGCTAGTAATAGAGATAACAGAGAGCAGAAAACAAGTAGCCATCTGTTATCAATTTCTATAGTCCCAACCTTGTTAACCATTAAGGCACACTTACCTTGCCCTGGGAAAAGCAGCTCTGAGAATTCCTTTATACACACATCTTCATACCTTATCTTACTCTTTCATCGTTTTTCTCAAGTATTTTTCTAAGCTGTTTGGTTAAAGTCCATCCTAATTTAACAAGGTTGTTAACCATGTTTACATCAAGGTACATCAGGAACATTCTCCCCAAAGTACAGGTATATCTGTACTCTAGTTAGGTGCATTAGTCATGCTGGATATTTTACTGCAACAGCCCTGTAATTCATTTGTTGGTAAATATCTCAACCTCATTTTGCCTGCTTGAATTCTGCAAAATAACTTCTTGCTAACCCATGAAAACTATCAGCACTATCAGATATTGTATTCAGATATAAAATAATACAGGATAAAAAAATAATAGTGGGGGGAAACCAGTTTTATTAAAAAAGGGAGATGAAAACTGTGATATTTGTCATCAGGTTGTACAAAGGGCAATAATGGTAAATGATCAGAAATATATGGGATCTGTAAGTTCATCATGCAAATATAGGAAGAAGTGTGATGGAGGGAATACATTAATCTCTGTTTTAACTGGTTTCCAAGTGAATTCTTGAAAAGTGGAGGTAACTTGTTCTTCATGAATTGAAAAGCTTAAGGAATGATGAAGGTGTAAGATTTCTGTTCTGTGCCTTTAAATGTCCATACTTGGGGGTATAAAGTCTATCACTGAAAGCAGCGAGTCTGACTATAAGGTATTTATGTTTGAAAATAATCCAGGTAATTAAGAATCTCTCTTCTGAGTAGTCAGGGATTCAGAGACATTTTTAAGATGTACATCATTCCAGGCTTTCTATGTACAGTCAGCTTTCTTCCCTGTCTAGTCTTAATAAAATAACTTTGGGAGTATGAAGCCTTTTTTTTTTTCAGGTTGAGACTGTAGGTTATCAGGAACATGACTTAAAATCTGTCTTTTGGACATGAGGTAGGATTGTAGGGGAGACACAGGACCTGAAGTAATTTAAGTTTCAACTTCTGTAATATATGCATAGCATATTACCCAGTTTGTAGGCTGTTCAAGGTTAATTTTGAAAGCAGTCAATCTTTCTTTCATGCACTGCTTCTTTTGGAAGGGTGTTCTTCAACATTACTGCTATAATGTTTATGGCTTTTCTAATTTTCACCTTAAATGATTCATGCTGAGTTTATAGCAATTGCTCTTGAGCCAGCACTGTCCATGATTTTCTAGTGGGGCTTCTTTCCTGCCCAATGTTTGTCTGTTACTATTACTTAGTGGCAAATTACTTTGAATAAGTTTGTTTTGAAGAGAAATCAAGACAGTCTGGGGGATACAAGCTGACCGTGATGGCTGTAATTTGAGACAACTAGCCTGTTTCAATGATGATGATGGCATCTGCTGTCCTGCATTATACCAACAACAAAGCTCTTCTGAAATTCTCTGGGGGACTGATTTGCCAGACTTGTCAAGTCTACTTTTTTTTTCTCTACTTTTTTTTTTTTTTTTTACTTTTAAGTCTACTTTTGACAACTTCTACCATTAAGTTGGGACTAGAAGGAAATCACAGTACAAGGTACTATGATGTACAGGTCTCTGTTTTGGCAGGATCTGTGAAGAGAGGCAGTCTTTTTCTTAGACAAACTTAAATAGTTGGAGAATGCTCACAAGCTTTTGGCCTACAAATCCTTCCTAGACAGAACAGTCAAATGTTAGGTTGATTCAGGAGGACTTTTTTCTTAGCAGAAGCAGCTGTGGAGGATTTCTTGTCTTTTGAACAAACTGTCCACCAAAATACTGCATTCTAAAATGAGAAAGTGATTAGCAGTGAGATACCCAGGGCAGCCAGAGGACTTGTGCAGATGCCCAGGCAGGTTTAGGACAGTATATTAAATAGAAATTCACATCATATGGCTGGTATCAGAGTTTTGACAAAGACCCATATGCTTCACTGCATCTAGTGTATAGACAAAAGAAAATGAGATTTAATGATCTCCTGAGCAAAATTCATCCATACCTTCACAGGGGCAGAAGAAAACAAGTGAGGCAGAGCTCTGTGCAGGGACTACCTTCTGTGAAGAGGAGCACTGGAAAACTAGCCATGTGCTATGCAAGCTAGGTGTGGGAACTAGCTTTTACTTATTTAGACTGGCCCAGAAGCTCCTACTTGCCTGCTCAGGGATCTTGGAATATCAGAGTATTATTTGATGCCAGGTGCTTTAGCAGCTGCTCAGAAGAAGGAAGAGCTCTACATGATGGTTGCAGCTGCCCCCCTCCCCTTTCCTCCTTGAAACACCCACTGGAGACAATACTTCCACCTGTGACAAAGACAGTAGCCAGTCTCTGCAAGGGGACTTTGCTTCCTTCTGGTGCACCCTGGGACAGTTATAATGACTAAATACAAAAGATACTGCTAGAATCTCAGCAGATGAACAGAAAGAAAGGCCAAGAAAAAAAGATTAAAATACCTTGCTGATTTTATTGAGTTAGATTGTCAGGACATGTGTCTGAATTTTCTCTCATGATATCCTGGAAGCAAGTAAAAGACAACTGATAGGTGTCAAGTTAGAAGCTGCTGAAGACAATGCTGAGGAACACATATTAAAAAGCCTGCTTGAAAAGAAATTGCTTTTGAGGTCAGATATCTGAAACATCCTTTGGTACACTGGAACTAGGTAATGAAAGGAAAAACTGCAAATGAACTGAAACAAAAAGTCTTGCTTTGCTAATTGCTCTGAAGACTAGTGACAAGCAGTACTTAACAGAAGGTGGAATTAACTAACTTAGTTCATTTCTTCTTGCTGTCAGAGGTGGTAGGACTAGAAAAAGAGCTATAATTAAACTCCACCCATCTTCAAATGCAGGTGAGGAGATCATAATTCATGAAATGAATCCATACAATTAGACAATATTTATACAATTATAAGCTGAACACTGAATGATTAGTGATTCATGAATAATGAGCTAGTATCCACTTGCAAGCCTCAATGAGGAGATCCAATTTATATTTGATTTGTGACCATGATCTTTTTCAAACCTTCATCTGTAGCCAGAAAGGAATTTAGACATCTCATAAGAAAGTGCATGAAACCTATGATTTTTTTTTTCAACTCTGAGAAATGCCTCTGAAAAAATAAGCAATACCTTACTTTCATACTCATATGGCAATTTTATGGAAATTTTGTTGTTGTTGTTATTGCAAAGTAATAAGTTTATTGCCTGTATTAGGATCCTGAAAAGATTCCATTTCTTTGAGATCTTTTGGGAGATTTTGCCAATAAAGTATGAATGTCCCTATCCAGTCAGATAAAAAGTCCACTTATTTCAGGAGCATGTACTTCACCAGTGGTCAATAGGTGATGCCAAGGAGAAGAACAGACATCCTCAGGCAACACCATCTGCCTTCACGTTCACAGTCTGTAATCACTACTGTGTGATTATTTTTTAACTTATACTGACAACACTTACAACAAAGCAACACAACCACCAATAGTTAATGTTCTGAAAAGGAATCTTTAAGAAGTAAGATACGGTGTGTAAAGCCCTAACTAACCTGGTATGCCTTCATAGCTGACCCTGCTTTCAGCAGGTGGAGACCTCTTGAGATCCCCGAAAAGAGTGCCAGTACATGCTCCCAGCAAGGATATCTGTGCCAGCTGAAGAGGGATCTCCAGATCTAAGGCAAACAAGTTGTTTCCACTTTAGCTGAAAGAAGCTGTCCACAGGTTTTAGCAACAGTGGATACTTCATGAATTTATAGTAGTGGTCCAGCTACTAGAGAGGGGTGGCAGGCACACAAAGTTAATGTGAAAATACTGGAAGCTTGATACATGGAATACTGCATTAAAGCACTGACTTGGGACTTTGTTTTATTTAGTATCTGCTTTACCAAACTGCTCCTCATAAATCCCTCCATGGATTCCTCTTCAGAGCTGCCTGTACTTTCTTCCCTCCCATGTCCCACATGTGGAACATGAGAACAAAGCAACGAGCGTTCTCACCTTTGTTTGTTTTAAACCTTTTCCTGTATTACCTCCGGCATTGGTTTGTTATTGTACTTTCGTGCATTTACCTAACTCTGGTGGTAAACTCCTTAGGCAGGAAAGGTGTTTCTGTAAATGTCACTGAATTTATTGACCTAGGCATATGATCACCTGCAGAACAGATTACCATTATGATTGTAACAGCCAGGTCTGCAGGATTAACCAGTCAGAATGAGAAAAGCCAGCTGCTTTTTCTATTTTTTATTTTTTTAAATTTTTTTTGTTCTTGACTAATATTAAATGGCTTTCTGAGCTCTTTAATAAGTGAGTGAGACTGCAGAGAATTCTGAACTTCTAAAACATAACCATTTCTGAGTTATGATGGGGTAAAGGGATGATTTCTAAAACGGGAAACCTGCTAGACTTTAACTGACCGGTAAGTCAGAATACTTTGTCTCAACCAATTTGTGTTTGATTGACAAAAGTTTTTAATTTTAGCTTGCTCAAGGGAGTTCTATGCTAATGGAGATGTTCTTATGTTACAGAAGTTTACTGAGGGTTGGGTGGTTTGGTTTTTTTTCACTTTCTTCTCTGTCATTTCTGGCAATCCTCTGTTCTGTTTGGGGTGCGGTTTCCAACAATGGTTAAGAGACTTCAATAGCACAAGCTCTCATGCTCCAGAGTTTAGAGGATTTGGAAAATTCCTGTTCTAAGTGTCTTGGTTCTCTGCCTGTGAAATAGATATAGTAATAGACAATCCCATCAGGGTGGTGAGAGAATGAATAAATTTGGTAGTGACACTGTTGAGATGAGGTCTGAAGTTGTATGTTACTGTGTAACCTACATATAGAGATCACTATCATGGATGTATTTATCTTTATATTATGTATACAGTAGGTTGATGGGTCAAAAATAAACATTATGATGGAATATCATAAGATGCTGTTTACTGGTTTAGTAGAAAGGGATAGTTTAGCTATAAGGTTATCACGAAGGCTAGGCAAAAATTTGCACATGGGATTCCTTAAAAAAGAGGTGACATGATTACAAGTGTTCTTTAAACCTAAGAACATCATGCATTATGGAAAACACAGATTAGGAAACGAAGCATGTTTGGTTTTGGTGTTAATGCTGTAATGGCTAGTTGCTTTAAGATTGCTGTAACATGTTACCTGTGGTTATGAGTAATAATTGTTATTTAAAATATTACAAAACCATTTATGAGTACTGAGCTTGTGTACACTAATTTTGAGATTGATGCTTGCTACATGAGGGTACTGCTTGTGTAAATTTGCACAGAGATATAAAGCAACAGAGCTGAAGATTTCTTGGAGAAAAGTGTCTTTTTTCTAACACTCTTGTATTACAAAGTGGGAGGTGCCAGACAATAGGTGTCAGCACTGGTTCAGCTACACACAACTTTACTGCAAACATAGATTAAGGCAGCTGGTGTTAAGCACAAGTTTGCTGTGAACTATACTTTCAGCAAACTGAATGCCTGTAAAGCAGTGCTGAGACAATGTTTGACACTTGTTATAAAATAACTTTTTTAGGGGATGGACCAGGCAATATAATACATGAGTCAGAAGATAAAAGATGGTGAAAATAATGTATGTATTGTATTCACTCTGACATATTTCCAAAATACTGAAGGAAAGACTGTTTCTGAAAATGGTAATTTAATTAGGTTTGTTGTTTTGTGAATTGTTCAGAGAGATTCCTGGGAGGTAGACTTTGATGTAGCGCTTTCCCAGGGATTTTAAGAAAACCAAAAAAACTAAGTGAAACGAATAAGCCTAGTATGCTGAAGAAGGAAAGCAAAGTCACAAAAATCAGAATGGAGCAGACAGGATTACATCCACTGGTAGGAAACTTCCACGAGACTTTGGAATCGTGTTGTTTTGTGGAGCAATTTTAAACTGGAACTAGGGGTTTTGATATCTTGTTCATGAAACAAACACATCATATCTAGGGACAATTCTGTGACAACTTTGGAAGAAAAACCGTGAAGACCTAAACAATGCAAAATGTACAGTTGTGTAATGGAGAAACCAGAAAAAAACACCAGCAAGGAAATGGAAGACAAAAAATTCTTCAAAGAATTTGCTTTCCTCTGTGTTTCACTGGCAACATGTGCCTAAGATCTGGCATGTGAGGATTAGGCCAAAAAAGGTAAGCTTAAATGCTTTAAGAGCCTAGTTAAAACATTATGGTCTTAGCCCAGCACCTCTTTTGAGGTGCTGGATGAGAGCATCAGTTCTCTAGAACTGCTTTTATCTGAACAAATACATATCTGTTTAAATTATGTCCTTGCAGGTGGAGGGTACTATAGCTTTAAAACTGTAAGGAAAGATAGTGAAATAATCTTGCAGTCAGTCTACTAGCTGATGTGCATGTATCGAGGAGTTTTTAAATAAGCAGGTGCTCTCGTTAGAGACCTCTGTGTGGTGAATGCCAGGTGGATGGCTATGCACAGAGCAAGGGAAACAGATTTTTCTTGTCAATATTCGGTGAGGGATAGCTGGGAGAACCCCCCCACCCCCACCCCCCCGAGTTTGCGTTGTATTGCAAAATACTGTGAATTCCTGGCAGCCGTTGCAGTGGCACACTCCGAGTGCCCCAAGCCTGGCAGTATAATCTAAAGGGAATGCAGCTGAATTGTGATCTATTGCTATATAAAAGGGGGCGGGTCACTCTGCTCGTTCCAGCTCCTTTTCTGTCATTACTGCTGCAGAAGCACCAACCAAACGCAGCTGGCACGCCTCTTCGTTGGCTCTTATATAATATGGGGTTTCACAGGGCACTGATGTAGAAATAAAGTCAAACATTTTTGAGGCAGACTCGTATTACTTGTCGTATCACTGGTGCTCACTTCGCTGTGGGGTATAGGGCTGCTCTCAGAAGGGTTATCTGTGGCCCTATTTGAGTGAATTTTAGAAGGTGTGCAGGATGGCTCCAAACAAGACAGGGGATGAACTTGTTTTCTTTGTGAATGGTAAAAAGGTAAGGAAGATTCCAGCTTTCTGTCCAGCTTGCTCCTGGATTGTGGCTTGATTACTTATTTTTCTAGTCATCTTTTTTCTCCTCTGAAGTTTTCTAATACCAGCACAATTGCCATGACTTTTAAATATTAAATTGTGAGGACTATTTATTGCTTTGCTAAGTGGCTTTTTCTCTTCTTTGACTTTACCTTGTGAATTATTCAAAGAGTAACACAACTATATAATGTTCCTTTTACATTTTAGATTTGTTGGCAATAATTTACTGCAATTCTGAGGTAACTACTCTTAAGTAAAGGTGCACTGATTTTATACAGGCATTTCTACTAGAAATAGTTTCAGTAATTACAACAGATCTGGAAAATATAACTCAAATGTAAGCATCCATATATAATTCATATGTTCAGTAAGTAATTCTGACATTTGATTTTTAAAAGGGATTTAAGTAAAATGTTAA
The DNA here is from genome assembly GCF_947461875.1 of Haliaeetus albicilla. Classification (NCBI taxonomy): domain Eukaryota; kingdom Metazoa; phylum Chordata; class Aves; order Accipitriformes; family Accipitridae; genus Haliaeetus; species Haliaeetus albicilla. Next base: position 6,306,838 of record NC_091495.1, on the reverse strand, counting down.
TTCCATTTCCATTTAAGAAGCTAGAAAACTCTTTAAAATCAAAGCCTATTAGCTGATACTGTTTCCTAGATCCATTGCTGACAATTACCTAAGAAGTGACTGTGCCTCACAGGAGGCTGGGGTGGTCCTTGCACATGCTGGACACCTATGAACAGTTTGTTCCAGAGCCCTCTTTCTCAGTTTGGACTTCCCCTGGCTAGCATTGCAACAAAAGCTTTTAACAAGTCAAGGCTGCCTCTTTTTTTGAACGACGAGTACCAAGTTAGTTCTATTTCTGAGCTCAGCTCAACACTAATCTTGCCCCACCACTTTCCCCTTGCTTAGGTACTTGGGCAGGGAAACTTGTGCCAAAGCAGCGTCCAGCTGGGAAACTTGGGAGGGGAGAGGTTTGCATATCCACTGTGTACTGTGGAGCCGAGAGTTTGTGGACCTTCCCTGTGTGCTGCTTAGAGGTAAATCACATGCAGCCCTAAGTTTGGGCTAGAGAATTATTTTTTTAATTCCTTGAGGGATCGCACAATATTTTTAGTTAAAAAGCTCTGTGCCCTGCCCTACAGACTGGCACAGGATTACTATCAATTTTGCTTTTGTTGATCTTTCGTGCTAATTTAATCAAGTGTAAATGTGGATAAGATTGTTGCTACAATTAGGGTGCTTTAGTTACGAGTTTGGATCCCAAACTGGATTGGAATTTGAACTTTCCAAGGTACTAGAGCATTTGATATCAAAGTTTTGTTTTATCTAAGTATCAATAGTTAGGTGAAGAATGAAGTTTATCTAGGATGGATAAGTTAGTAAAAGAGCTCTCTTGAATCTAATACCGATGTGGAACCCAGCCCTGGTTCTGAGGTTTTTTAAAGAAGGATGACAACTGAAGCTTTGCTCACACAGATCAGTTATGGTTCGTATGTCAACATTAATTGACATATCAGGCATTCATTGTCTCTAGAGGGAGGTGAAAACTTGAAGCTCCAAGTTAATCATGACTAGCTAGTTGAGTCTGGTAATAGAGATCATGAAGCAGTGGCACAGGATGATCTGTGAATTTAATCTGATGAATTTTCTGCTATGATGGGCACAGGTGGTATACCATTAACTTGTCTTCTTGATCTGTGAAGGTTTTAGTGACTTCAGATCCCTTAGTGAACTCCAATTTTTAGAGGGTGAACTGGGAGCTTTTTGAGTCTTGCAGTAGGAGGTTGCCCCAAACGTGTTGGGCAATCAAGACCCTGATACAGGCCTAGTGTACTGTCTTGTTTTCTTTTTCTGGTATGCTCTAATGAAAGAGAATTGTAGTTCTGGTGCCAGACCAGCTAAGGTTCAAAACCAATATGCCACTCATGGTAGGTATGAAGAGTTTATAAACAAATTCCTATACATGTTTACAACTGGTGCTTCAGCATTGGTTGGTGCTCTGTGTAAATTGGTAGAAAAGCCCTTTCTCCTGGAGGAGACTCTTGGCTAACATATGAAAATGTGTATTAGTCAAAGCAAAAGAGAAGAGACTAAGCTGCACAGAACTGGCTCTGTGGGACTCTTTTATGCATGTAGGGTGAGGCGGAGAAGGGGAGAAAGCGCAGCCTAGACCCTGAAGGCTAGCAGCAGAAGACAACCAGTTCCTTTTGTATCTGCTGTCTGTTCTTGCTATGTCCTAGAGCTAACAAACATGCTGTGAATGGCATTGCCTTTGGTGCATTTCAGCAATTTTTATGGAACTGCAGTTCCTGTTTACAAAAGCCACATCTCACAGCTGACCTTGTGCTTGTGCATGTGTAAAGGTGTTTATCACAGTGTGATCTTGGCAGTTGTTGGCTAAAAAACCCCCCACACCAAGGAACGATTAATACTACCAATGGTACCAACTCATTCCACGTGTCAAGGCTGTCTTGGCATTCTTCCCTGCTGGCTCATGGAACCAGCAGTGCTAGCAAAGGAGCAGGTTCGACTTGATCAGAGAGGAGAGGGCTTCCTGGATTGTGCTCTACCCAGACCCTCCAGTGATATTTTTTTTTCTATTCCCTTTTTGGGTGTGCTGCCAAAGTGGCTTGAGTTACACCCCCACCAAATGCAGGTTTAAGAGTGATAATTGGACTCATGGGGCAATCCAATCTGTGGCAACAAATGTGGAGTTTGTTGGGACATTTCTGCACATGAGCAGTTACATGATGGAAGGGGTGGTGGGAAGTGCCTGGGCAATGCTGCTGAAACAGCAGGTAGCATGTTAGGATATGGCTCCATCCATCTGGAGACCTGACTAAATATTTCAGTTGATTAGCTGCAAAGAATGTGATAGCATGGCCAGTGGGAAAAGTTACTGCTGTGTGAATTCGTGACAGCTTGACATTGCTAATGGGCTGCTGATATTTTGTCATAGTACAAAACCGTGTGATAAGAGGTGATTGATAAGATGGGGACTTTCATGGCAGCAAATACTTCTCTCTTGCATTAGCCCAGTCTGCAATGTTGTTAAGAAAAAGTCTCCTCAGAACAGCTGAGCATACTTCACATTCAGGATTGTTTATTTTAAGCCCCTGTTTACTTCACTGGGCATAAAGTTTGGCACACAGCTAGCACAAAGTTAGCTTGATAGTCTGCCTAGACTAGAATGGAAAACAACACACACAATTTAAAGCTAATAGTGGCAATTTCGTTGTCCATAGCTGACAAGTCTGTCTCATGCATATGTAGCACGTAATTTTAGTTCAAACACGTGGAGTCAATGTTTCTATTTCTATCCTGAATGTTAAGAGGGGGTCTATGCTGGAAGCCACATTAGACCTCTTCCAAAGCCTGTGGATGTTTGATTGCAAATGGGACCAACCAAAATACAGTATTTTTTTTGAGCTTTGGGACCCTCTGGGTCCTACATAAACAGTGAATTACAAGTTTTCAGTGTGCTGGTTTAAAGCAGAACAAAATGTTCTCATGACCAATAGCAGATTTACATTGTGTGGTTATATTCAGTTTGTTCATCTGTGTTCTAATCCTTTTCCCTAGTAAATGAATTTGAAATCTCTCACTGACTTTAGGAATACACATTCACAGACTTTAAGGTCCTAGGGGACCTTTGCTGTTGACTAGTCTGACTTGCTGCATAGCAGTCTGGCTAAAACCTTTCACCTTCTCTTCTTGCAACTAATTGAGTGACTAGGGACTAGTGACTGAATGGGAGCTTGTCATTCAGAAAAGCATCTGTTTCTCATTTAAAGATGCTAGCTGATGGAAAGCTTAGCATGTTGTTTGGTAAACCAGGAAAGTTTCTATTTTCTTTCCTTTTTGTTCCTCTATTTATCTTGCTCAACTACTGTTCTTTTAAATGGAAAAATCCTTTCTTTAACTTTCTGGGAATACTAATTTAAATAAGATGCTTTATGTTTTAAAGGCAAAGTTATCTGAGTTAGTGAAAGGCAGGTAAAGACAGCAAAAAAATATTCGTTGAGATCCAAGTTTTGTATGTGAAATCATGGGGAAGTGAGCTCAACACCTCTCTGGACCAGCCCACAGGCTCTAAGAGTACAGAGTACTGCTTAGGAATTTGTTCTGTGGAGGACTTAAAGCTTGAAGAACTGTAGGGCCAGGTTGGGCTCCCTGCTGAGATGATCTGAGTATTTAAGATTCCTAGAATCAGTAGACAAATAAATGTGTAGTACAAACACGGCAGTACAAAGCAATTTTGTTGAGAGTCATTTGATTGTCAGTGCCATCCTAACATTTCCAACAAAGTTTCTTTCTGCATTTGATTAATATTTAAGCTACCACATGCAGAAAAATCCACAGTTTTGAATCTGTCAAAATGTAGCCATCAATCTGATGTATCTGGCAATATGACATTTGGTTTAAAAAAAAACCCCAAACGTAAAAACCAGTAACTGAGCAAAAAGGAAATATTTCTTTAATTACAGTATCTAGGTAGGCTGATCCTACTCCCACTGAAGGCAATGGATATAGTTCTGTTTCCTTCTGTACAAGAACACTGGGGGAGGTGAGCAAGAATTGTTTTGATGGGTAAGATATTGAGCTGTGAATCATATTGTTCTGGGCATCAGACAAGAGAAGATGTTATCCCCACCCACAGGGTTTTAAAATATTTTAAGAACAAATCACAGCAGGTGACTGTAACAAACCACCGGAGGAATGACATGTTGGAGGACAAAACCAGCATCAATGGCAATGAACAAAAGGCAGGAATAGTAAAAAGTTTTTACTCTGTGGCCAGCAAGAGAGACTCATAAACAAGCATCCCCCCACCAGGAATCTGAGTGCAAAGAAACGACTCCTTGCTCTCTGACATGTGAGGTTTGGTTTAATCCAGAATGTCCTCCAAACTCTTACCCCTTATCTCCGCCTGATCCCAAGTCTCTGTCTGCCAGCAGATACATAGTTACAGTGGAGTAGTTTTGAAGTGACTGAAGTAGGAATCCTGGGCTATTGGTTTGAACAGGATAAGAGTGCGGATTGTTAAGGACAAGTTCTACTGCACAGTGAGAGCCACTTATGATGAAGTTGAGCAAAGGTTTGACTTTGGGACTTAATACATGCTTAAGTACTTCACTAAAAGTGTGTAGAGCTGAGTGGCTAAATGCTTTGCTGAATGAAGGTTGAGGCCTGCGTTTTATTCCTTAACCTCCTGAAAAGCAGCCATTGGGCCAAACTTTTAATTGCTTGGTTTCAGTCCATAATGCAGTGCTTCTTGGATTCTTTCAAGAAAACTTCCTGAGACATTTTCTTTGATCTAAGCATAGAAAAATCTCAATAGTATTTAACCATCTGGAAAACTATTCTGAAGCTTTTTGTCTGTGCCTGGCTATCTTGGAAGCTGCTTCGGAAGGGTTTGCAATGGCCATTGGCACAGCCCTGAGGAAGAAACTCAGCTTGACAGTGAGGGTACGAGTTGCTGGGAAAGGGTCTTTGCATGTGAAATGGCCGTGAAAGGCCTTTTGTCCACAGGACACTTGTGGTCATAGGCATTTTTGGAATTATCTGCTCATGTCTATTTACAAAACTACCACAGAGAGATATATGTGCTTACTCTGAACCAACTGGTCATGAGTGTGCCAGTGTATGCTTTTACTTGTTTCTATGCATCCAGAAGGTGAGGGAACAGGAGCACTCTGCTCTGATGAATAGCTTATGAATAGAATATGAGTGCTGCATGATTTACAATAAGACATCCCCAAACTAGAAGAATGAACTCTGTTTCCTTGTAGATTATCCCCAATGCAGGAACGAGATGCATAAAAAATGACCAGTTGCGTTTTGTAGCAGCAACTTTATCGGATGGTTCTAAAAACATGGACTCAAATAGGAGGTGTGAACCTTGTCGTTTTAGAATAACCTTGTCACATGTCAAAGGCATAAAATTGAAGCAGTACAGAGGTTGTGAAGGTTTCTTATCAGTAAGAAAAAAGGCTTACACAAATGACCTCTGTTTCAATTTGCCCTTCAAACTGGGAGTGATTAATTTAAATAAACTGTAACTATCGTACTTAGAACTTGCACAATGTAAGAGCCAAGAACACATGATTATGTTCTGGCACGCAGTGCATTTGGAAAAGTTTCTTGACATTCTATTAATAACAGAAAAAGGGGAAGACAAGCTCTGCTGCCATTTGGAGGCAAGGGCAGAACTTTGGTTTCTGACCATCAGGCAGAGGTTGAAGTCAAATCTAATTTTATGTCTAATAGATAACCGCTAATAATGTTGTTCACTAATAGGAAGGAGCTGACTCAAAATGTGCAGAGAAAATTTCTCCTTGGCTGGAATTTCACATTCCTACGTTTAGGATGGCTACTAATGTAATATTGATTGATTTTATGTTAGCAGGGAAGAAAGAGAAACTTCAGGATGATTGGTACTTGCTGTCTGTCCTGCAGCACCTGTATTGGTCATGTTAGGGCTTCCACTGTTGTTTTTTTTTTCTCTGCAATGTCTATTACTGATGCTGTTTCTGTCATTCCGTTTATCTGCTCATTTTCTTTGTGTCTTCTAATAGTAAGAAGGAGAGGGGACAGAGGTTAGTTATGCATGGTCAATAAAGATGAGATGCAATTTGGGGAGATGTCAGGAATTCAAAACTCAAGTGCAAACCACTGTTCTTTCTCTCTCTGCTCACTGCTAATTCTGTTTGCAATTTTTGATGAAGCATTTTTCAAGATTTGCCTGTGTGCCATGGCTGAAAAGCTCTGAGGTATGTAACACATATACTTTTCTCTGTCACAATAAATTCAAGGAAATGTTGTGTCTGGATACGCGACCAACACTGCTGAACCTAGTAAGGGAAGTTAATCAGTGGTTCTGCTCCCTGCTTTGGAAAAGAAGTTGCAGAAAGGCTTTCTCTTTCCAACTAACATGTCTGTGTTGTAAAGCATTCTGTGTAACAGTACCTTTCCCTTCTTGCAGGTGGTGGAAAAAGATGTGGACCCAGAAACAACTCTGCTAACCTATCTACGAAGAAAATGTATCCAGTGTCAGAAGAAACTGCAGAAGGCTTTAAATGCCTACAGCATTTCATAATTGTTTACTGTTCTGCCTGTCACTTGAGTGCTAGGCAGAGCTTGTGCACAGAGTATAAGAGGGAGTGCTTTGCATGGTGTGGTATTTCTTGGCAAAGATTACAGCTGGTATTCCAAACTTAAACAATAGCAAATTTTAAATAATATACTTTAAATAAACTTTAAATCATTTATTAATACTTTAAAGGGAAAACTCTCAGAATTGCTAGGAAATTGAATATGATGGAAAGAAAGCAAAATTGAGATGACAATAAAATTGAAGGAAATTTATGTTTGTTGCACACAAATTGTAAAGAATTTTCTGGCCAAAACGTTAGAGCCACTGGAGCTGCTTGCCTTATCATCCAATAATTTGGATATTACTGGATAGTTAATATCCAATAACTTGATTATACTGTGGCCTGTTTATCAGATGACCCAGGGATGCAAACTCAGAGGCAGGGGTTCCCACCACATACTTTGGGCATGTCTACATGAGCAGATGAAAGCAGTCACATTTCACTCCTGTTAGAAACTAGTCAACACATGAGTCAGATTAGCTTCAGGAGCTGGGTAGTTATTACTGTGATGACCAGGCTGGCTATACTAGGTCTGGTTCAGTAGGTAGTGTCATTCCATGTTTTCTGAGTTTTTGTCTGACCAGCTGGGTGTCTACATATGCCAAACTGTTCACATCTGTGTTGGTGTATTCCTTAAAAAGAATCATGCATACTTACTTCACCATGCTGCCATGTTCTATTTGACTGGGATCTGAAAGAAGTGCGGGGATATAAATCACACTCCTCTTTGGGGTTTCCAGCAGAACTATCAACAGCCTTATTTTGTCTGACTGTACCTTGGGTAGAAAAGGTTCAAGAGGAAGAATAAGTGGCATGACTCTTCTGCCTGTCTGCACTTACTCATGCTAGACCTTTTGTGTCTAAGCTTGTTAATATCTAATGCAAATAGCTTTGTAAAGACATAATCAGAGCTCTTCAAAACCTTCTGATCTTCTGACAGAACATTCTGGTGAACTTATTTTGTAGATGTCTGGTTAGGGTCAGACAAATACTTTGAGAAACATGTTTTATCAAGCCAGATTAACACTGTCATCAAGAGAAACATTGGATGGCATAGAAAAATTGTATTTCTGCTGAAGCAGGCACATGATTGTATGAAAAGTAGACAGAGTGGTTAGGGACATGGTTTAGTGGTGCACTTGGCAGTGTTAGGTTTATGGTTGGACTTGATGATCTTAAAGGTCTTTTCCCATGTAAATGATTCTATGATTTCTATGTTTCTATGAAAACAGTTCCAGAATCTTTGCAGTGAAGGCAAAGATGATTTGAATTCCCTATATCATGATGCCTGTTGCTTTTACACAGGCATAATAGGCCTTTTCCACAGGGTTAGTATCTCAGCACAGGCATGTGTTCATTGCCAATGAAAGCAGCTATTCTTTTCCCACCAAAAGTCTCTCAGCATTGGCCAACCTCTTCACAATGAGTAACAATGTCTAAATACTTTCTAATGAATGAAGGAATCAAAAGCAAAAGTGACTTGAGGAATTCTCTCCTGAAATCCCTTTGCAGAACATTTGAAGTAATGCCTCATTGTAAAGTACAGACATGAGCTCTGCAGCCTGTGGAGTAATCTACTTAGGCCAGTCCATGCACTTTGTGAGTTCCCAAGTGTCTGTGCAGTGGTTCTGTGCACCTCTGCTAGTTCTGGCACTCAGTGTCTCCCTCCTGTGGTTTTATGGGAACCAGGTTACTGGGGAGTGTGCTTGGCTGGTTTTGTGCCTAGCAATGGAGAAGTCATCATAAATGGGGCCGAAAGAGAAGCTAGAGTAGCCAGACCATATCTCTTGAGATGCAGGTAGTTTGTGAGCAGTTCAAGTGCAGCTCCCATGTCAGTGCTAAACTGTGTGACTTGTAGCACTGCATGACTGCCCTGCCTGGGTGCCTTCTAGGTGGTACGAATCACTAGGTATAGGATGAAGTCAACCACCACTGGTGAGAGGTGCTGAAGGAGATGTCACCATGCATCTCAGGGATATATCCAGCTCAGCAATTATCAAGTGCTTTGTCTCCCTAATGTAATATCCTTTTCTGAGTCTAATGGAAAGTGGGAACTATTGAAGTTCAGAAATTTTTTGTTTATTCTAAGAGTCTGTTGGAATGTGAACTGCCTCCTTATTAGGGCTCTGGGTGTTGATCTCAAAGCTCACATGCCAGCATTTGAAACTTTGCTTATGTTAAATTAAGTTATTAAGCAGAAAAAATGAGTACTTGGTTTCCAGCAAGAACTTGTTGCTAAGCCTTGATTGACAACTGTTTGAGCAAGCTTCTGCCAACACTCTTCATGTTTTCCTTGATTCCTGTTCTCTCAGTGGGCCTATGTGGAACCAAACTAGGCTGTGGAGAAGGTGGATGTGGTGCTTGCACTGTTATGATATCCAAGTATGATCCCTTTCGGAAGAAAATCCTGTATCCTTTGCAATCTGAACTCTTCAACAGAGAAATGAAATGGGGACAGATCCAGGTTCTTGACATTCCAGATGTGGCACTACTTAAAAAAAAAAAAGTTATATAATGTATGTTTCTGCCAAAACATAATTTTTCACTTTCAGAACATTAACTCAGAAGGCTAACAGAAGAAGCTATCTTTTCCTACAGCATTGCACAGTGCTGATAATTCATTGTGCCCTGAAATATCTTCACTGACTCTAGCACACAGGCTATCTGCCTCTTCCCAATTCAGAAAACCTTTATGTTCCTTTCTTGCGATGTAATGTAACTTTTTGCTGTGATGATGCAAATGATGATTACTGTGATAAAATCTTTATTGCTATTGTATTACTACAATAATCTGGTTTCTGTATGCTGGCAGATACTCACTTTTTCACTACTTCTATTGTAACCTTCAGAATGACTCTTATTTTCTGAGACATAAACTTTCCTCCTGCTCTCTCTTTAGTTAATTGAAGACTGAAGCAATGGAATCAAACAAAAAGGGGAACGGAGAGAGAGGATGAGGCAGAGGGACAGGCCCCAGTTTATTTTTACTGTGAGGAATGGAAAGCACTGAAATCTTGGATGTATTTGGAATAATGCTTGGAGATACTTTAACTTGGGTTCATCTAACTTAGTGGTTCTGCTTAGTAATGTGGCCTTGAATAGGATATCTTTAGGGTCATTATTCTGTCTTGATAGAAATTAAATAAAGTAGCTAGTTCCTATAAGAATTTTGGCAATGTTATTCTATATTACCTTCAGCCTGGACTTTTTCCTCATGTGTACCATCTAGAAATGGTTTCCTAGGTAAAAGGCCAAGAACTCCATGCTCTTAGGTAACTTTGCAAGTGGGCTAGGCCAGCTGTATAACATCTTGGTATTTGTAGTCTGCCCCTATAAATTACTTACATGGGTTCTATAGCTTAACATGGAACGAGGTTGTTTAAAGTTGTTATTTCTCGGTCAAATCCTATGCTGCATACTCAGTTTAAACTTCAAGTGAAGTTGATGAGAACTTTGGCCGAGTAGATGTTGTAGGATTTGGCTTGTAACTAATACCTGTAATCACATCTATTTAAGTTCTCCTATTGTGTCTACTACTACAGTTTCTGAGTACTCTTCAGTCCTTCTGTTCCCTTTTTCCTTTGTTGAGCAGCACTGTCAAATGAAATGACCTTAATTTATTATTTTAGCCACCATACTGCCAATGCTTGCCTCTTCCCTCTCTGTGCCCTGCATCATGTAGCTGTAACTACCGTTGAAGGCATAGGAAACACAAAATCCAGGCTGCACCCAGCCCAGGTAAGCTATTGATATTGGTAACTTAAAAACCCTCTATCCATGTTTTCTTCTTATGTTAATTGATTCTATTCCAGGGTGTTGGAACCTCCATCATAATGTTAAAGCTGGGAGTTTGACTTTCCACATGAGTAGTCTTTACTTGCAGGAGTGGCTAAGTGATGAAATAAAATTCCCGGGTCAGTGCTGCAGCTCTGTTATGCCCTAACAAGTTAACTGGTGCTATACTGGCTAAATTGCTAATACCTTTTTTCTAGGCCTGTGTGGCTGTATCTGGTTCTGGACCAAATCCCAGGAACTGGGAAGACCGATGTTGTGGTGAAAGCCTATATAATGACTTGGAGCCAGGAAATCTGAGTTAGGTTTTGGCTCTCTATGGCCTTCCATGAATGACCTTGGTTTCTCATCCTGCATAGTTAGGAACCTTCCCTGCAGTGGTGCAGTAAGGTTTGGGTCAGCAATGTTTCTGGAGCCCCAGAATATTCTTGGTGGGGAGGAGTGACAGCAATGTGAAACCTTGCTCTTCTAGCAAGGCATTATAACTCACTTTTTATGGAAACAGACTTGTCTCACCTTCGTCAGAGATACTGCTCCTTTAAGGGAAGCTATGATTCATCTCAGTTTGTACAGTGGGTAGGACTTGTGCCAATATCTATCTGAGACAGTAAACAACAAAGTGAAAAATAAGTTAGACACGCATGAATGGGTGGCAGCTAGTTTGACCTTTGTTTGCTTCTTTTCCCTATGTCCCCTGAAGATTCTAATAGCTAAGCTTTGAAATTCAAACTTGGGTCTATACAGGTAGCCCCAACCTTTCTAGCATGGCAAGTCTAAAGAACTGATCTCATTGGAGGCTTCTAGTCGCCTTCAGTTACACTGGGAGTTCAAAGCCTAGATGCAAACTTTTCAGAGTGTTCTCTTCTTTGAAGTCTGCTTCACAGATTAATTGACCATCTCATCAGAGAACATCTGATGATAGTCTTAGCTCCTCTGATGAGATTGTTGGGGTTTTTTTTTTGACAGAGATGTTACAGAAACAAGCACAACAATGAACTCACCTTGATATTATGAACTGATGGTTGTTGTTACTTTTTCTCAGGAGAGAATAGCAAAAAGTCATGGGTCCCAATGTGGCTTTTGCACTCCAGGCATTGTCATGTCCATGTACACATTGCTTCGGAACAAACCCGAGCCCCAAATGGAGGACATAGAAGATGCTTTCCAAGGTAATACCCATATCCCTGCAGAGATGCAATCTGTTCTGCTTTCATTACATCTGCTTCATCAAATGGGATGGAGGTGCACCTCTGTTTAATGTATTTCGTTACAGATAGCCTATTGTTATGAGGTTAAGAACTAACTTTTCCGCTAGGAGACTGGCCAGGTGCTATGAAGTGAACAAAAATGGTTTCATTGTCCTGAAGCAGGGGCAAGTGGCTTCAGTCTTGGATTAGGACCCCACTAAACTTAACAGAGAACAAAAGGTGGCCTGTCCCTGTGGGGCTTATAAAAGCATCCACATCTCCTTGTTTCTTCATTGCTGTCACGAGAGCCTGCAGAGGTGACAGGGAGCACCTGGGCCAGCCAACCTCAAGGACCAAGACAGCAATATACAATGATGGAGTGGGGCAGAATCCAACTGTCTAAATCATCTGAGACGCTGCTGTTATTGCTGGGGTTATTGCTATTACCATGCTTCTGGCAGTGATCTGAGAGGAAATCAGATGCAGGAGAAAGCAACCTGTTTGTAACTCGGAAGACTGGATAGTTGGTATGCTGATTAGACTTACACAGCTGAGGTAAATGAATACTGAATAAGGCAGATTGAATTTTTTCTAAATTAATTTAAATTTGAAATTTCAACAAAAAGGGATAGTAGGATTGTTGCAAGAATACTAATGAAATTTTCCTCCTCCCAGTTTTTTCATTAGCTTTATCTAGATTTGACAAGCTTTTGTGAGAAACAATAACATGTTCGAAAAGAACAGAAGTTCTCAGCCAAATGACACTAAATCTTTATTCTTTTGCTCTGGCAATGCAGGGAACTTGTGTCGGTGTACAGGGTACAGACCCATTCTGGAAGGATACAGGACATTTGCTAAAGTAAGTGGATTCAGATAATGTTTAAAAAAATCTGGAAGGCTGGCTGTCTTTCTGTTACTAAAATACACCATGAGATGAAATGGGGAGGAAGGAAATATTCATGCTACAACAACCCAGCTCCAACTCTTGACCCCTTTGTACGTGCTTTAGGTGTTCAAAAAGCGTGTAGACGAGGTACTCCATAACATGGTTTAGTGGGCATGGATGATGGTTGGACTCGATGACCTTGAAGGTCTTTTCCAACCTAAATGATTCTATGATTCTATAAGATCATCTTCCTGCTACCACGCTGGAAGATGATCTTGGAGGTGTGGTAGACAGTTCCACAGAAGCATCAACTCAGTGCTCACTGGCAGTCAAAACAACACTTCAAGGCATAGAGAGCAAAACAGAAAACACTGCCATGCCACTTCTGCATCATGGCTTATCCCACACTTGAATACTCTGTGCAGTTCTGGTCGTCTCATCTCTAACAGGGTATAGCAGAATAGGAAAAGATTTAGAGAAGTGGAATAAGGATCACATATGTGGTAATCTGGCTTCCATACAAGGAAGCACTGAGTAGGCTGGGATGCTTCAGCCTGGAAAAAAGATGTCAGGGAGGGGAAGGGGATCTACATAGCCCATGTGGTGGTTTGTGTTGACCTCTGATAGAGACCTACAAAATTGTGACTGGCAGGTAGAATGTGGACAGGCATTGGCTGCTTGCTGCATCTTCCAATACAAGAGCAAGATGTCCAGAAATGAAACTAGTAGGAGTCAGGTGGAAAACAAAGGCAGGTGGTCTGCCACGTACAAGGTAGCTGACCTGCAGAACTCACCAAAGGGTGTTGTGGCACCAAAACTTACACAGGCTTCAGGGGAGACTGAGCAGGTACTTGGATGGAAAGATACTGAGAGTTACTAAAGAGACAGAAAGCACACTGGGCTAAGATAGTCCTCTGAGCTGAATGCAGTCGGATGCTGGTAGAGTACTAGGTTTTCTATGTGCTTGTCCCTTTTACTCTTCTCCGGGTATCTCCTCACAGCTGCACCTGGACCAGAGACACTGGCTGAATGGTCAGAGTAGTTCTAAACCAGAACAAGAGGTTTATCAGTAGACTGGACATGACCTAGCCATCACACTGCAGGATACTACCTTCCAATTGGCAAGGGAAACACCTACTTGTTTGGCACCTTCCATCTCCCATTTCTGATTTGGGTATAATAATTGTGGGATTAATTTCTCTCAAAAGGGAATCAAGCCTACTTAATTTCCTTGGAATCTGCACATTTTTCTCAGAATAGTTTTTGTCCCCACAGGACTTGAACTGCTGTGGCAGAGTAGCCAATGGCACTGGATGCTGTCGTAGTGAGAGGGAAAATAGCATGGTAAGCTGAATTTTAAAAAACATAACCTCAATTTGCAATATGGTATTAGAGTTTTGATGTATTAGTAACCTCTCTGGCTCTACTGTGGAGCAGATATTCAGAGCCCTCTGAGCTGGTTTGAATATCTGTCTCTTGGAAAACACTGTGCTTGCATATGTCCTGGTTAGCATGACTAGCCATCATGACACAGGTTTTACAATAGCGATCTAGATATGTTCCTTCTGAATCTGTGAGGTGCAACAGTTTTGTGAAATAGCAAGGTGACAAATGTCAGCAATGTGTTACCAGCTTCTGGTACACTGAAGCAATCCATCTTTCTTTGAAAACAGATCTAAACCCCAGTTAATTCCCCAGTATGATCTTTCCCAAACTTTGCAGTCCAATAATGAATGAAGTAATTTAATCACCATTCCAATAAATTGTACAGTTGGAACCTTTTGGAACATCTGGAGGAAAAAAGTTTATCACATTTTATGTACCAGTTGAGGTACAAACAATGGAAGGATGAAAACAAGGAATTAGAGCATAAGGTAGTGTGAGTATAAAATGAATTTAGGAAAGAAAGAATATAATGAAATTCTTTGCCGGGAAATTCCAGTGGATTCTTTGCTAGGAAGCATTCAGTGTTGCATGCTCCAGCAATTAAGACTTCTCGGAGTTCTTTTGTCAAAGTAAAGTAGTTTATTAATCAAAAATGTTACTGCAAATTTCTGTGATCCAGGGATTGATAAAAGGCAAGGAATATATCCTGTAAAAGTTGGAATGTTCTGACTTTCTGTAGAATAGCTGAAGCATGCTTGTTTCTTTTTCAGAATGGGGGCTGCTGTGGAGGAAAAACCAATGGTCCAGATTGCTGCATGAATGGAAGAGAAGACAATGTGGTAAGGTGCCTCTCAACTATTAGTTTTTGCTGTTTCTGATGTTTTGAAGTCTTAGCTCTGGCTTGTTCTGTGCCAAAGCCCAATGCTTTTAATTTAGCTGTATTTATGCAAACCAGTTTAGACTAACATATTTTATGCTGGTCTCTACCTCAGAAAAGGTACCTTTGATGTAATTTAACATGCCAGTGTGAAAGTGATGTCACTTTTGATTGGCAAAAACCTGTTAGTGTGTTCAGGGTTCATGTTTCTGACCAGCCATGCATTGTGATCAGAAAAATATGACTGAAGAATCTAAAACGATGGATCAGGTGACATCTTTTTTGCTGTGTTTGCCATTCTTTGCTCCATGAAATAGTAATAGCGATTTGACTGGAAAGAGGAATGAGTTAAGATTATATGTGGATAGCTTTCTCCTCTGCTGCCCAGCCATTTGCATTTTCTCTGTCATAGGCAATGATGTCCTCCAGCCTGTTCAATTCTTCTGAGTTCCAGCCATTGGACCCTACACAGGAGCCAATCTTCCCACCAGAGTTAATGGTAAGTTCATTCAAAAAGAAATAGTATGTGGTTCATTGGTTTCATTGTTCTGCCCAGGGTTTGGGTGTCCACAGTGTCTCTGCCCTGAGGAAACGGCAATGCAAAAGATGGCTGCTGGTAAAAGAAGATGCATGGGCATGAATGCTTCCCTGTTTTATAAAAGGGAAGGCTTTTAAGCCAGGCTGTGTTAAAAGATACGCAGGCCAAGTGCCTGCCCCAGCTGGCTTTCCTCTCTGTTTCTCACCATACATGCCTGCTCTTGGGTTGCCTTCCTTTCTGGTCACTGCCTACCCAGGGGTGGAACAGTTGCTGACATCCAGATTTCAATTTACTAGGTCAGATGTGAACTTCTATATTAAATACGGCTGTATCTGAGCTAATAGGCCTGTGCTCCCTTTATAGTGTAGGAAGACAAATAGGAGCTATGTGATCTAGCTAAATATATGTTTCAACTAGATGGCTTACTGAAAACACCAACTTCTCTCTACTCAGTGTAGCAAGAGTAGAAGCTGGCTGCTCACATTGACATCAAAAGTTAGGTAAGATTAGTTTCTCTCCACGTTTCATTCCTGTCTTTTTCAGGGTAGTTTTCCCCTAAGCAAATGTGTCCCAGCCAGGAATCTAGTCCAGCACATGGCATGTTTACAGCTTCTTTCACAATTAACAAACAACTGAAATTCAGTCATTAGTTCTGCTGCTGCACCCAGACTAAATGTGTCATGAGCTACAGCATGAGTAGGTTCTTGTAGACCATAGCATAATATATATTTAGCTTGAGAAAGGTCCCTTCTGTTTCTTCTCTAAGGTGTTCTCCTGCCTAAGGATTGATCTGATGTTGTTGAGAGGCAGCCATGTTAGTCTGTTTTCTTCAGTCACTGGATGAAGGAATTAAAAAGGGAACCAAAATCTGGCCTTACAGCTGGTAACTGAAATTCAGCAGTGCTAAAGACTGACATTTTTGCAGTGAGATGAGAATGGAAAACCCATTACTTCTAAGACAGCTGGAGCCACAGGCATCTGCCAGAACTTTGGTCAGAAGGAGCTTGCTGGCAGAGGTCTTGCTAGGGAGATGTGGCAGCAGAATGCACCTGGCAATACCAGGAAGGCAAACTTTTGGCAGCATGAAAAAGACTCTAGTCACTGCTAGCAGAAGCATGGGGGATGGCTTACTGCCAACTGTGTGGATATCACAGCCACTTGTCAGTAACTTGACTGAGATGGAGCCTGGCATAGGCATGGGCAGCATGTGCGCAGGGATTCTTGGCTTGATGTAGGATCTGAGCTCTATCTGAATTAACTTTTGCAGACTCAGAATAACAAACAGCAGAAACAGCTGTGTTTCAAAGGTGAGCGTGTGATGTGGATCCAGCCTACAACTCTCAAGGAATTGGTGGCTCTCAAATCCCAGTATCCCAGTGCCAAGCTCGTTGTGGGGAACACAGAAGTGGGTAAGAGGAAGAGCTGATGCTCATTATGAGCAGTCAGAAAACCTCCTACAGAGTATTCTATGAGAACAGTGCAAATGTAAACCTCCTTCATGCTGTTGCTGTTAAATAGCTGTTTAATCTTCAGGTTGTATGTAGGAACAAATTTTCTTCTCAGGTAGAGCAATCTCACAGTGAATGTTTTCCCTATTGTTTGCTGTGTCAGGCAAAAAAAAAAAAATAAAGCTTATTTAGACCTCTGAGCTTTTGTGCTAGTTTTGTGGAATTTTGAGAAGAGGAGAGTGGCACAGTGTAAAGTGTCCTTATAATCAAACGAATTCAGTTGTGAAACCTGCGTTTTGAAAGACTTTTCAGTGAGTAAACCCTCAAGAGTTGAAATCTTACTGTTTTTTCCCCCCAAATATATTCTTCTGCAAATGTTAGTGCTGAGGAAGAGAGTTCAGACATATTTAGTAATTCTGTTATCGTGAGCAACTGGTTCAGGAGATAATCCCCAAACTTTGTATGGTTCGTTGTATACATTGTTCTTTCCTGAAGGATTATGTGCAATAATAGACAGGTTACACAAGTACTAAACAGTGCATTTAAGGTTATTGTAAGCCTAGAAAAGAGTCTCTAAAACTTCCCTACATGAATTCTGGTATTAGTGGAAAACAGCTTTTAGACTAAGTGACCTTATGTAATCTGTGTAACAGATGGTCAATGAACTGACTGTTTATTAAGCCTACTGCCATTTCATTGGGAAATGGCTAACTTAGGCTCTCTGTCACCTGTGTGTAACTGAAGGAGTCTTACTTTTTCTTAAGGTATTGAGATGAGGTTAAAGAACATGTTGTATCCAGTGATAATAGCACCAGCATGGATCTCTGAAATGAACGCTGTTCAGCACACTGAAACAGGTGAGCAAAAAAGAGGCAGAATGCTTGTGAAGTGAGTGAAGACTCCATGAAATAATAAAGAAGACATCAAGGAAAATCCCCAGATTAAAAACTGCTTTATGTATGCATTAATGCCACTCCCATGCCGGGAATCAACTGAGTGATATGTAAAAATCATTTGAGAATCAAAGAGGGCTTTCACTAGAAGATATATTGGACATTTTATCTGTTTGATGCATGGTGTTTTACGTCTATTAACTGGGTTAATAATGGGTTTCAATGGGCAGTCTTTTTATTTAGAAAGATTTTAAAGTTAGTAACTGGGGGAAAGATGTTGGATTTGACAGTCTAAGTGACTAAGTGAAGTATTGCATTTATCTTCGTGGTAGAAACAGATCAACCTTACAAATAGTTAGATCTAATTAGGACAATGTACTGCATGTGGCCCAATGCCTGGTAGCATGTTTAAGGTGTGGAAACTGTAGAGGAGTTGGAGTTCACTTCTCAAAGGACAAACCATATACCTAAATACCTACAGGAGGGCAATATCATTCATAATACACTGAGGGAAAAGGGCAGTGGGTTGCTGTCATGTGAGAGGCAATATCACTATGAGCTGTGATTTAAAGGTAAATTTTGTTCCAAGGATCTGATGTTTACATGCAGTGCATACAGAATAGCCTACTGTGACTGAATGTCTTCTCTAAACCCTGCTGTCTAATTAAACTCAGTAGCATCTAAGCTTTGTAGACACAGTTATAACCGTCCTCCTGTACCTTGATGTCTGGGAGAACAACAGTTCTTTTCATTTGTTTGTTTACAGGGGTCACCTTCGGCGCTGCCTGTACCCTCAGCTCGGTAGAGGAGGTGCTGAGAAAAGCGGTGGCACAGCTTCCTCCTTACAAAACAGAGGTCTTCCAGGCTGTCCTTGAACAGCTGCGGTGGTTTGCAGGGCCACAGATTAGGAACGTTGCTGTAAGTGGCTCAGGAGCATCAGGGACTGGAATTGAAAGCTCTGTCTGAGGAGCTGGCCTCCCTTATCCATTGTTGGTGTGCCTTGTGCTTCTCACACAAGAACATTTGCAAACCTAGGCAAAGAAGCAGGTACACATAAACCAGCCCCAGGAACTGATAGCCACATGGATCTCAGCTGGTGTCTGTGCTACACTGATATCACAGATTTAGCAAGCTAGGGAAATATGGCAGTTGTCCAGGTCTTCCATTGCTGTTATCAATATAAGTGGGGGAAACTGTAGTGAGATTTGACTAATTTAGCAAAAATGTATTTAGAGTGCTTCAAAGAAGCAGGTGTGTAGATTTTTGCCAGCACAACTATGGTAGTCATAGTGTTAATGCATCAGATCTGGCTAATTTTCCTCTAGTTTTAAAGGGAAAGAGAATTTGGGTTCAGTGTGTTCAAACTCCATATACTAAAAGAAAAAAATATCAAGCAAGTAGATGAATCAACCCACCAAACAGAAAATTTTGTTCCACAAGATACCGTGCCATACATTTGTATTGCAGCCAAAAACTTGGGTTCCTGGATATTACTGAAAAAATGCTCTATACTTTCAGGGATCTTCCCTTAATTGCAGCTACAGTGATTGAATTTTGGCATTGTTGGGCACATGTGGTTTGAACATAAGGTAGTTTTGATGCATTACCAAAGACTGTTCCTAAAACTGTTTCAGGCAAACATTAGTATTAGCAATGGATTTCATGGCTTTTATGTCTTCCCTCTTCATTAAAGGCCTACAATTGCTGAGTGAGCAAAAAAGAATTGATCAAAGCAAACTCAAGCAGAGCTAACCTCTAGTGTATGGTGTATGGACAAATGCAGGATTACAAGATGCTATGGCTGTATCTTCAGTTTTTTTAGTATTTGATGCATATATTATCACTCTAGGCTCTTGGTGGGAACATAATGACAGCAAGCCCAATTTCTGACTTAAATCCTGTGTTAATGGCAAGTGGAAGCAAACTGACTCTGGTGTCAAATGGTAAGTTACTTACATTTCCCTGTGGCACTGAGGGCAGTGGGATAGTCAACAGTCCTCTGCCATGGTTTGTTAGGCCAGGTCAGAACTCGAAAGTGGAAGTTAGCATTATGTAAAACAGGCTTAGTGTGAGTCTTCAGGGGTTTTGCCCTTTTTGAGGCTGAAGTCCTAAGGCTAGGTCTAAGGTTGGCTTCCTAAAGAGTTTTGAACTTCTGTGCCAGAATGAATTTCTGGTACTGTATATGTACTTACAGACACGTCCTTGTGAAGAGCTGGTTGAAGATGCCTGTTCATGAAAAATAATAGGCATGAAATTGTTTCTGTCACTATCATACTTTGATACTTGTGGATTTTTCAGATACAGATTGAAACTTGTTTTGTTTTTTTTCTATGAAGAAAGACAAATGTCTCAATTTGTATTTGCTCTTAGGAAGAATTTTTTTGAAATACTACCCCTAAAGTAAGTGGGCTGACTTTCTCTTGTACTGGTTGGTATGCAGGCTAAGGAAAGGGGAAAGAGGGAATTACATTGCTATGTTGGAAACTGGTCCACCTGGATGCTCTGCTTTAATTAGATAAAGAAGGAGGGAGGTCTCTTTGATCAGTTCCTGTGCAAATAAAACTTCATATGTAGGCAGAAGCTGTCATAGATTTCAGAAGGATCAACATAAATCTAAGAAAATCCTTCCTGATTTGGTGAAAGAGGGTGGAAAAATGAAAACTGATATCATGTCAAGAGTGATTTGTGTAGGTTGAAGGCTCTTTCACACATACTATTGTCATTCTTCATCTGAGTTATTCATTCATCTGCCATTGATCTCTCCTTGCTCTACAGAGGGCAAAAGGACTATCACCATGGATGAGAAGTTTTTCACCGGATACAGAAAGACAGCAGTTAAGCCTGAAGAAATACTTCTCTCTGTTGAAATACCCTACAGCAAGAAGGTAAGCTTGTAGGAAGAGACTTCGATGTCCATGGAGCTAAAATGCTGTTATTTGACTGTTATTTTCAATGTTAGGCACTTTTTTCCTTGGAGACTGACCTCCAAATGCTTATGTAGTCCCAAGTGGACGAGGAAGCAAGTAAATTATTTGGTGAAAATCTAGCAACATACTCTTTTTGACAAGCAAGGGGGGCTGGGCTCTGTGTTAAAGTATGGTAAGCCCAATAAGTTTTCTAGTGCAAGAAATACGAATTTAACTTTGTTGTCTGGAGCTTTTTGAGTGCATTTGGTAATGACGAAAGGTGACAAAATGATGTTCCCAGAGGTTTAAGTTCTGTTTGCAAAATAGTACAGCAAAGATGCTAGCAGTTCCTGAAGTTAAGGTTCCCGGGGTTCCTGCTTAATTTCTGTGAATTGACATGGGAAAAATTGTGTATGCATAAGAGGGAAGTTCAGTTTCTGCATCCTTGCCTTGCAAGACTGAAACCATGAGGACTTATTAGGGCATTTTAGCAATGTAGACTTGCAACTTCAAATAGGCTTGCAAAACTTCCTTCAAATAGAACAATGAACAATGAATTGTTTCAGAATGTCTAAGAGGTAAAACTCTCTTTTTTCTCTTTAGGGCTGAGAGCATCAGACTGTAATTTTATGGCTGTGAAGGTATTTACCTTTTTAGGGCTTGAGGCTATAAGTTATAAGATGCAAGGATTCACCATGTAGCAACACATTTTCTTTAGAAATGGAAAACACTGATTTACTTGAAATGCCATCATATTATGGGATAGAACCAATAAATCCTTTGTCTATCCTTTCTAATTTTTGTATCTAACTATTAAGGGAACACAGCTATTTTGTTTATGGTGTTTTTCCATCTATTTCTGAGTGATTCTTCTTTGATCTTGTGATAACTGCAGGAAGCATTGCTTTTTGCCAAAATGAGAAACGTGCTTGAGATAGTCAGTGGAAAACACCATATTCCTCCATCCATGTGACAGTCATATGGCAATTTCACAAAATGAACAAATGTTTACCAGTAGGGCAATGGCTTCATCCCTAGGTTATATGCAGCTCATTGATCTGAAAAACTAAAACAACTTTTGAACTCTCTGCTTCATGGTTTCTTGGCTGTTCTTTGCTCACAAACATGAAGTCAGGGAGACTAAAGTTCTTCAGGGAATGTCTGAAGGTACTGGCATGTGGCAGGCAAAGTCTTCTGGAACTGATTTCCTCACAACTGTAAACAAGGCTATGTCAGCACACAGCTAGATTGAATTTTTTGGTTTGTGTTTGTTTATAACTGATGTTACCTCTTGCATTGATGTGACTCATTGCAACAAGGGTAGGACTGGTCAAACAACAGAAAGAATTAGACTAAAGAAGTTTAGCAGTTTACATGACTCAGTCTTGCTGTAGGGGGACTGAGCTCAGGGTAGGCTTTATCACAGAGAGGCTGTTGAGGGAGAGGAGGTAACACCTTTTTCCCCTGCTAGTTTGTGTGTCAGATATTTAAGATATTCAGGGAATAAAGATTTTTGAGTCTATACTTGCAATGAATTGCAGCTGAGCAAAGATAGTATTTAGAATAGGAAACTGCTCACTGGATTAAAGATAAAATATAAACAGATTCCAGAAAAGAAAACTGCTTAGCTTTTTGTATATAACAAGGCATTCCTAGAACAGGACATATCCTTTATTTAACAACCCTCTTTCTCTTCTGGACTGTAAAAACATTCCTTGTGTTCCAGCTAATGTTCATAAATGTTATGCACCACTTATTACTCACTTAGTGACCATAAGTTTTTCATGTCCTTTCCCTTGCATACATCTTTCTCTATCACCTTTGTCATGATTACTTAATTTTTATGATAATAGTATTGTGTATCACATATACATTTACTGGTCTTCCAAAAGAAAAAGCCTGACAACACGATGCCTATATACTTCTATCTTTGGAAAAAAAAAAAAACCTAAACCTACTGTTTCCTCAGTATTACCATCATAGGCTCATAGTATCACAATTTTTGCCCTGCTAAGAGAGAGAAAGTGGTCATGACGTCTTACTTCATCCTTTAAATTAGTATCATCCAACCTTCATCCGTTATTGATCTCTATATTCCATGGTGGTGGACTGAAAAAAATTACATGGAAACAATGTTTTTGCAGTTGTGAATATTGCCTATGAATCTTTTAGAGCCTGTGGCTGAATCTTGTCCAGAAGGGGAGAGGGGAGATTAATCTAGGTCCCTAATATGCAGCCCTTAAGAGTAAGGGTTGCTTGGTTTTCCTATGAGAATAACTAGCACCTAGAAACTTTCACTATGATAGTTTAGAGGGGACATGCACTGTTGTTTTATCAGGAGGTAGGGCTGACATGGGCAACTGATGTGATGGTTACCTTACCTACACTCCTAGTGAGGAAAAATAGAGTGCCTTTTCTCCCACAGGACTCTGTACCAAGAAAACTAAGGTGTCTTGCGAGGAGTGAAGCAAATATTGCATTTATGTTGCAATCATGTTATTGGAAGTCTCTGAAGTGTGCAGTAAGAGAAGAGGCTTTTTTTTACTCTTTGAAAGCTAATTGGTTTAACAAGCAGAGTGGCAGAATGTCCTCATTGGGATGATGCTATTGATGCTCCTCTGCTATTATCTGCTGGCTGACCACTAATTAATTGAATTCAGGAAATGAAACACACCCTTCAGTTCTATCTCCAGTAACAAGTTCTCTATGTGCAAAAAGGGCCTCTTGTGAAACTGTTCTCATTGCCAACAGTAGAGGAACTGTTCTTTACAATAATGAAAGAATTGCTGTCCACTTCTGAGTAGAAATAATTAATGGAACAGACTGCTGTGCTGTGCAGAGTCACTTGGCTAACCTATTAGAGAAGAAACTTGGCAGAAAGCTGTCCAGAAGGGCCGTGCAAAGATATCGGATCTGGTTCCTCTCTTAGTCTGGAGGATGCCTGAACAGCAATTTGTCATAATCTGCAGGACAGGCAAGGGGAAAAACTGGCTGTACTGTGACTCCAGGGTGACACCATCACTTGGTGTATACTGGGAGAGCGTTAATCTCATATTTACTGCCACTCTTCACAGGAGAGCTGCTGAATTTTGTGAGTTGTAGTTGCTGGTACATTTAAAAGAATTTCATCACTCTGTGGAAAGCAGCAGAGGATTCAGGATAGTTACTGAGAATTATATTTGCAGTAACAGATTGATTGAAATTGTCTTATATTAATTAGTCTGGTCTCTTCTAGAACTGTGAGACATTTGTGATTATTGATTTCAGTACTTGCAGAGTTCAAAGACTTTCAAAGGGAAGGGGTTTAGGATATGAGTTTTACTGATGAGGCTTTCAGCTTAGCAGCCTGGGGGAAAGAAAGAGTTACTGAGGAACTGTATGTTTGTTTATGTACATAAAATCTGTCCTGGTTCTTCCTCTCAAGATATGGAAAAAATGTGACAGGTATGAGCAGATCTCTGTCAAAGCTCATTTCCCCCACAGTCCTAGGTTGGCTAGTAGCCACTGATCTAACACATTAGAATTAATCGTTGAATCATGTGAAAATATACAGTGCTGCCTGAACAAACATGTCCTGCTTGGCCCTGCAAGATGAATCAACCAAATACAGTTCCCTGGCATAGCTCATCCATGTAGAGATAGGTTAACAGCTTGTCCATATTTATACTCCAAAGCATGCCAAGGTAGAGAATAAAGAAATATTTTCCTGTCTTCTAGGGAGAATACTTCTCAGCTTTCAAGCAGGCTTCTCGTCGGGAGGATGACATTGCTATTGTGACCTGTGGGATGAGAGTCCTGTTCCAAGATGGCACTAGCCGAGTGGAGGAGATAAAACTAAGCTATGGAGGAATGGCTCCTACAACTGTCCTGGCACTAAAAACTTGCCAGGAGCTCACTGGCAGGTAGGAATTTTTCTGTGATAGAAAGGCTGTCTAATGGAATAGTGCTGATTTTTACAGGAGCAGTTAAAATACCCTAAAACCTCTCTGATAGTACACAGGAGAAAGGTGAAGAAGTGTAGCTACACTTCTTGCAGCTGCTTCTGTTTTGTGTGATGCCTTGCTTCCTCCAGTACTCCTTACCCTCAAAGATCCATGTCAGTGTCTCATTCAGAGAGCTATTTCCTTGCTAAATTTATTCATCTGTTGAAGTGGGCAGAAGCTAGACGTGGGCATGACCTACAAAACTGATTTTCTTTCAAACTGGACTGAGAAATCTGCACTCTTATCATTGAATAGCTTTTCCACATCTTTAGAAAAGATGACGTGAGCCCAAGACAAGAGCAAAGCTGACACATATACTATGAACAGAGATAGAACAGTTGGCTGTTGAGAGCTTGTGGGGCTGTCATGTCAGAAAAGTTAGTCTGCCCCAGTGATATTTAGGGCTGAGCAAGGGCTCTGTGTCACCTTTGTTCCCTTGCAGAGACTGGAATGAGAAGCTGCTGCAGAATGCCTGCCACTTACTGGCAGGTGAGATGGATCTGTCTCCTTCTGCGCCTGGTGGGATGGTGGATTTCCGACGCACACTCACACTCAGCTTCTTCTTCAAGTTCTACCTGACGGTCCTTCAGAAACTGAGCAAAGACCACCATGGCACTGTGAGTGATGCTAGGGAAGGCAGCTCTGGGGAAGGAGGACCTGTATGTGCTGTCTTGGTGGGGAAGGCATGAGGAGCATTGGGTAAACCCATCTGGGCAGCTGCATTGTGGTAGGACACAGATTCAAGCGGAGTCGTACCTAATAACAAACTGCATTTTGCAATAGATGCCAGAGCTACTCTATTCCTTACCTGCATGACAGTGGCTAGTGTATCTTCCCACTTGCTTCTTTGTAGCATCCCCACCTTGCTGTAGAAGAATGCTTATCTGTGGGTTCACAGGAGGATTCCTATACTTCTCCCCTTTGTTGCATAACAACTGCTGTCATGGATCTGTGGCTATTCCTTGCACAGAGCCTGAGCCCTGTTTGCCTTTCACCCAGTAAAAGATGAATTATCTTCACTAGAGGATGGAGAATGGAGAATATCCTGGGCTACTGGGGAATGTGAGAAAGGGACTGGCAAGGAAGATGATTGTTCTTTAATATCTCTCTGGCAGAACAATCTGTGTGAGCCTGTCCCCTCGAACTACATCAGTGCTACAGAGCTGTTTCACAAAGATCCTATTGCAAATGCGCAGCTCTTCCAAGTAAGTAGCAGTACCTGCATGATGTAGACCTGGGCTTTTGTGTAGCTCAAACTGTGCTTCTTATCCTGTTGTCTCCCTGAGTATGGGCAATACATGAACTTATACAATGCCATTCCTGAGGCTTGTATTTGGGTCTCAGTCCCTTCCTTGCTTTAGAATACAATGTTCTTCTGTGTCATTGCCCAGGACTCTTCCTGGCATGTACAGCTTCATAAAAATTGCTGTGGGTAGCACTTTTCTCCTGCAGCCAGCTCCATATCCAAACTGAAATTGCCCTTCTGCTTTCCCCAGTTACAGTCTGCTTTTCTTTGCATCTCTCAGGCTTTAGATTCAGGATATATCTTCTTCCTTATTTCTCCATTAATGACCTGTTCTTTTCAGCTTTGAGAGTAGAAGCTAGCTTCAGAACTTGAATCTTTTATGAAAGCTGTCACATCAAACCCTTCTTTTCCATAGCAGTTTCAAAACCCGAATCCCTTTCATTTCATTCTCTATAGTCCCCTCTGTGCAGCCACTCCATCTTGTTTACCTGCCTTTCCCAAAGGACTGAGCCCCCATCCCATTCCCCATCTCACTAGAATGTCTCACAGTGCTTTTTGCTCTCCTGTCAATGCTTCTGTCCCCTGCAATCTAAGCAGTAGTAGTCAGTCATGTGTTTTACTCCAGGAAGTGCCCAAGGGGCAGGCAGTTGAAGATATGGTGGGCCGGCCTTTGATGCACGTTTCAGCAGCCAAACAAGCATGTGGAGAAGCTGTTTACTGTGATGACATCCCTCACTATGAGAATGAGCTGTATCTAACGCTGGTGACCAGCACCAAAGCCCACGCTAAGATCCTGTAAGTGTTGCTTCTGAGTTTCAGATGTTGGAAGCATCCAGTGCCTGGTGGCTTAGAAAGCATTGACCTGTCAAGTTGCAGGTGAGGGAAGGGTTTTTGCATTGGTGGGAACTCCAGTTCATTGCACGTTGTTACATGGAGGCGAGCTGTATATGTTACAGCTGCCTTGCAAGTCTGCGTCAGTGGGAATATGAGGGAATTAACACCACGCTCAGAGCTTTGCTGAAGCACAAAGCCATCAGCCCTAAGCAACCTTCTTGCATGTCCCATCTCTTATACTCAAGTGTGCAGGATTAAAAAAGGAGCAGGGTAGGAGAGAACCACAATGTCTGAAAAGATGTCATTTTAATCACTAACCAGAGCATGCAGTTTGCACAAGCATTTTCCTATTTGCCTAAAAATTTAGGTTGTAACATGCAGTTCTGCCACAGCACTCCTGCTGGTGAGTCAGCTGTGTGTGTACTGTCTTCTGGTTTTTGCCTTGCACGGTGCTTGCTTGCTATGATCAAGCCCTCTGCATAACAGTCCTATGTGAGTTAGCTTCAGCTATTAGATGTAGACCTGTTTGTGCTTGGCTGTAGCAAGGTGGGTAAGTCAGTATTTGGAAGTGCAGCTGTCTCTGAAAACATCTTGTCCATGCAGGGCATGACTGATGCCTAATTTATAACAATAATGACTAACCAACTCTAAAACACCTATCCTGGCAGGTAATGCCATCTACATTCTCATATGAGTTTCATGCTGTTATATTGTGGGACTCACTGCACCCCAGAATCCTTAATTGTGCTTACATTGTGGTGGCTCTGCAGGCACTCATCTGCCCTCACCTGCTTTGATGTGGAACACTGCGTTACATTGCCTCATGTCATCCTCAATAGCCTTGCGATGTGCTGTTCATTCCTTAGGCAATACTTCCTGCCTATTTAGGCTTCCTGTCCAGAGGTTTCCTGCAGTGGTCTAACATGGGACGGGCAGCATGGTGGTCATGGATACACAGATGTAGTAATTGACTCCCAGGCTATGAAAGAAATTGCTCTGTCATCATAGTTAAATCTTAGGTGTTGCAACATGGTCATTGATGAGTGCTGCAAATGCATAAGTACTGCTACTACTACCAGTGCAGATGGAGCAATAGAGAAAGCATCAGATCTATGCTTGCGACCACAATATGCAGTATTTTCTAAAGACTGCTGTACACATTCTCTTGCATTTGTGTTGCGCACTCACGTTTCAAGCTGCGAGCCTGTATTTTTCTGTAGAGGAAGTAGTGGAATATTTAATCAGATGACAGAAGTATTGCAACCTATGATTTCGTCGGTCAAAATACTGGCTCTGGAAACTTCTACTTCGCCCGAGTCAGATTTTGACCACCAAGTGTAAATTAGAAATTATCTGCCTCTGTATTTCTAACTAAGGGAAACTGTCAGGGGATTGTTTCTGAGGCATTACTGCAGAAGCAAGGGAAAGTGAACTTTCCAGAGAAAAATACTATTGTCTCCAGTTCCTGCTGTCTAAGAGTTCATGTGGGAAAGTTCATTCATACATTTAATGTCTTTTTAAAAAAGTCTGTAGCTCACTGGGATGCATAAACAGCTACTTTCAGGCACAGTTTGTATCAGTGTTTCAGGAATCTAAACAAGCATGCTGAAAAATTGCAGCAATTTACAGAAGACAATAAATCATTCAGTTAGCAGAAACAAAGCCACAGCTTTTCTTTTCACAACAGTTCCCTTGCAAAGCAAGACAGTTACATAGCCAATGTACAAAATATTGCAAAAGGAGCTTGGAAGTCTTTTGCAATACATTTTTATGAAATGCTCTATATAAAAATTAAATTATATCGTGCTTTTCTAGTCACTTTCTGTCCTGCTTGTCACTTAGTTTTAAATCTGTATGTGATTCAAGCAGACAAGCATTTTGGTTACCTATCTCTTTTGCTGATTACCAAAGAAAGCCTTTCATGAAGCTTTTTGTCTTTTGGAGCGCCATTTCTTTTGCATCCTTTTAAATAACCTGCAGCTTCCTTGTGACTGATATTCAACAACTTCTCCGTGACTCTCAACCACATTTTTCTCTAGAGGTGAACCCACGGTAGATGATATGCGTCTGCAGTAAAATTTCATGTTTATCAATGGACAGGAAGGAATCTTGCCTTCACAGAATCATGGCAGCTAAGAAGACAGTGGAGGCATACCATCACTAACACCAATCTGTCTTTCGTAAAGTGTATCAAAGGATCTTTAGTACATGTGGTGATTGGATCAAGTTCAGATATGTCTTAGGGAAAAGGTATATGATACAGTATAGTCCAAAGCAGCACACTAGTGATCAGACTCACAGTCAGGATTCACATTATCATATAGATCCCAAATGATTTTAGTCTAATATTACATTGCCCTTTCTGCCTTGGTTTCACACGGTATTCATGTGACAAACACCTTCTCTCATACAACCAGACTTCAGGGAATCAGGCCTGAAAATGTGTTGGTGTCTCATATGCGCTGACAAAAAGAAAAATGAGAAATAATAACGCTGCCTTTCCTCCTTTCTTTAGTTCTGTAGATGCATCTGAAGCCCAGAGTGTTCCTGGGTTTGTGTGTTTTGTCTCCGCGAAGGATGTTCCTGGCAGTAATATCACTGGCATTGCTAATGATGAAACTGTCTTTGCTGAGGATGTGGTATGTGGTTAAAAATAGCCTTTTTCAATCACACTGCTCAGGAGATAAGATTTCTCATATTGTCCACTGAAGTCCTCTACCTTATACAGAGATAAATCCTAACTGCACTGGAGTCAATAAATCTTGGTGCCAAATTCAATAAGGCCTGAGACCCTTTGCCCCATGCCCCTCTCTTCTGTGTTATTTGCACTATTCTCCTCTAAGCTGCAGACCACTGGGACAGACTCACTCACTCGGTTACTGTCCAAAGTTGGTTGTGATCATTTTCCATTGACTGATTTTAAATAGACCAGTCTGAACAAACAGATGAAAAACTGCATGAAAGGAATAGATTAAGAGAATTATGATGAGCCTCTCAGTTACTGCATATATACACACCAAATGATGGTGGGTCCTAATCTTGCCTGTAGGTCACTTGTGTTGGTCATATCATCGGTGCAGTTCTTGCAGACACACAAGAACATTCCAGAAGAGCGGCTAAAGCTGTGAAGATTAAGTATGAAGAGCTCAAACCTATTGTCACAATTCAGGTAAGATGGTTCAGATCTGCTTCTGCAGTTAGCTTGGGACCCCCTGGTGTGTAGTTAACTTCTATTGTCACATATGTGGTTATTTAGCCACATGTTTTGTTAGTTTTTGTGGATGCAGCAGGATATGGATAGAAGGAATAATTTGTATATTTAAATATAAATATAAAGAGGACACATGTTTGTGGTACTGATTGGGAGTACATTAACTTGTTCTGTGTTATTTAAAGCTAAAACAAATAAACCAAACTCTAGTAGATATATTGTGCTCAGCACAAATTTGTTTAAATTAACAAGGTTAATGTCAGTTACATTCTTACCCATAGGCGCTTGCTTTCAGTATTCTCTGGTATGACCCTGCTGGCTTCATTGGTATTCATTCATTCTTCATTTGCTGATTTATAACACTCGATAGTAGGGGGTGAAAATGTCTCTTCTAGCTCTGTCACTGCACTGCTTCTTTGAGATTTCTGTAGACCACTTGTCTAGTTTCGAAGCTGATTAAATTAATTTTCAGTAGTTCATTCTCCACTGTGAACATTTCCACTGACTGTATGGACACAGCCAGTAAGTGGCTTTTCTCAAAGCTGAATAAATTAATGTCAACAATTTGTGATAATTTCATGCTTTTTTTTTTAACTAGAAGGCTTGTTGACAAGATTTCCTTAGATGACAGTAAAAGCAAATGATAGTATCTAATACAGCATTTACATCTAGAAATGAGAAAAAACTGTATGAAGCTATTCTTATTGGGGACAAATTAGAACCATGGGATTCTAATTAATTTTTTTAATGGTCACTATTTCATACCATGTGTTTTGTAATGTGAATTGTATTCATGCAAATACAAAGAGCCTGTGCATTGTCTAGTACAGATATTGGTACTGTCATCTGTGGACAGAGGTTTAGGTT
The DNA here is from genome assembly GCF_947461875.1 of Haliaeetus albicilla. Lineage (NCBI taxonomy): Eukaryota > Metazoa > Chordata > Aves > Accipitriformes > Accipitridae > Haliaeetus > Haliaeetus albicilla. Next base: position 6,276,212 of record NC_091495.1, on the reverse strand, counting down.
TGTTTGTATGATTTGTGGGTTCACAAACAACGTGCGAGAACTTTTTCCTTTCTGAAGTTTCTAGCTGTTTATTCAATGAGGGAAGATGAGAGTGGAGCCAAAAATGTGCTGGTTTTGTTGTTGTTGTTTGATCATTCTGTGATTTTTTTTCCCATTATGGAAAGCTTCAGTTTTGGCAAAAGTGAAACGCGTTTGTAAAACTTCCCCAAGAAAGATTATTGTATATTAGGTCAGAAGTGAACTATTTCTGCAGAAGACTTCATCCCATCTGAGAGATTCAGTTTTCTCCTTCTGCCTCGTTATTTTTCTGTGGGGGTTTTTGTTTGTTTGTTTGTTTTTTCCTTTTTCCTTTTCCCCCCTTCTGGGCCACAGACTATAGTTAACACAAGTTGTAAGTCGGCTCTAGTGGCTACAGTCCTGGAGGTTCTGGGTCCATAATGTAAAATGGGTCACAAGGAGCAATCTAAGATTGTCCAATTATGGTGTTTATTGTGAAATTGCTGTGTTGCCAAAAATTATTTTGTACTGCTTTAAGTCAAGTCACTTGGCTATTACTGTAGTTAGTGTCTGATAAGTTCTTGTGCTTTTTATCTTGGATATTTCTTCTCCAGTCAGAGGAAGCTTTGTTTTCATTCCGCTTCCACAAAAATTTCATTGTGTCATTATGTTTCCTAGGAAGCTATTGAAAAACGATCCTTTCTTAAGTCTATAAAGAGAATTAATAAGGGAGATGTGAAGAAAGGCTTTGAAGAATCTGATCACATTTTGGAAGGTGAGAATACGCATTAATACTTCTTTTAAAATAGGATAGTTTGTGACAAAAGAAGTCAAGCTATCAGCCTCCTTTTTATGCATATGATACTGAACTCATGAAAGTAAGGCTTGCAGGGCTAAATTAATTTCATATTAAGTGTCAACTAACTTTATATACAAATAGCTTATGAAATATTTAATTTCAGTTTCAAATGGACTTGGATGCTCCCAGCTGTGCCCCTGTAAATGTAAAACTCTCTTCCAATATAAGGACACATTTTTCTCAAGCAAATATTCTATAAAGTGATTTTTTTTCTTGAAATGTATCCACATAGGAGCTCTTCCCTGTCCAGACATAGTCTGGTCTGAATCTTATAGACAGTCACTTTCCTTTAACCTGGTATATGACTCTATCTTATGAAAATGGGACATACATGTACCTGAAAACCTGATCCGTCAACACTGGTGGCTGTAGGTATCATGAAGAACATGGCACTGCCCTGTAATGTTTTCTCAATGCTGATTGTTGGTCTGTCTTTGAGTATGGGTTTGTTTTGGTGTGCTGCTTGGTTTCATTCAGTTGAAGTCTTCCAAGCAGGTTGTAGAGACATGGATAAACATAGCAGTTATCAACAATTGTTTAAAACCTCTATGAGTTAGGAGGGGAGGATGCCAGAGCTGTGAACTGGAATACTGTTAGACCCATGTCATTGCTTGGTGTATGTATCACCTATCAATAGGTCCTGAGAGGAAGAGTCTCAAACATCAGACCTTTGGAGAACTATGTATTTATGGATAAAAGGGTGTTGTATCCCTCTTACAGATCCGAGAGGGAAGTTAAATCAGTTACAGACACAAAGCCTGGTGTGAAGGGATTATTCTGGAAGATCACAGAGAAGCATGCCCCCCCCTTACCTCCCTGTGGGGGAAGGGGGGTGTTATTTAACTGAAACACCCATTTCCAGGTCTGTCATTTGTTGTATTTTGGTATGCATTGCTGAGACTTTCCTCTGCAGTCAGTGATTGGCGCTGGCGCTTCAAAGGTGTCATAAGCTGTTGTTGAATGTTTCTTATAGTGTACTATAAAAAATGAAAACACTGTGCCAGGCAAGGCAGAAATTGTTCTGAGCTAGAAAAATAGCTTATTTAGAAGGCTGCAATACTGTGTGAATGCCAGGCCAACCCCCTCAAGGAGACAAGAGAAAGGCCCCTGCTACGTACCAGAGTAGGCGTTGTCTCACGCAAATGTGCATTTCTTGCTGATGTACCTAATGAAGGCAGCTATTTTGTTGTTGCTGAATTGAATAAAAGGAAGAGAGGAACAGGATTTTGAGAAATGCTCTGAATATTAATTTTCATGGCAGCTGAATAGACCAGTGCCATGACAGAGAAAGGAAGCCAATTCTGACATTTAATAGTGTGTAGCATGACTGGAAATTGTACCCTCAGTGCTGCCAGATAAGGTGTCCTGGGAAAGAGCCACATGCAGTAACAGAGAGTTGATTCCCAGTTAGATCTTCTTAAGGCATTTTGGGTTTCTATTTTTGTTGCCCTGTTTCAAAGTCTGTAACCTTGTATTTGATCTGCTCAGCTAGACTATACTTGATTTATTTTTATCCTTCATCTCAGTGGTGTTATCAGGGCAGTCTGAAAGGCACCAAACACTGCATCTTAAGGGATGCTGGGTCAATGGCATGGTGTGCAGGCTTATTTTTGAAATGTTAGCCACTTGTGTTTTGGACTGAGGATTTCTAGAAGGTGGAGGGTGGGGGGCCATGTCTGTTTTGTTTTGTTTTGTTTTTAAATGTTGAACCAGAAGTGTCAGTTTTAGAGCTACGTATATCCAGAGCTGGGCAGTGCAAAGGGCTGCCATTTAACACATGTCAAAAGGGCAGTAGCTTGCAAGCAGCATATGATGGGAGACACCTTATAACACCAGGGACACCCTGTCTTTGGGGCATTTCTTTCAATTTTCCAGGAGAGATGTACCTTGGTGGGCAGGAGCATTTCTATCTGGAAACTCACTGTACTGTGGCTGTGCCAAAGGGGGAAGATGGTGAGATGGAACTCTTTGTGTCGACACAAAACCTTATGAAGACCCAGGTACTGTCTCATTGACCTGATACCTAAAAGGTATTTGTTTCTCAGTTTCAGACTAGATAAATGGTTGTTTTACAGTTGGTCCTATCTTGTCTTGAATAAAAAAGGCTTAGAGTTTCGTATGGGATCTAAAGTCCATAACTATCCTATTAGTGTCCTGAATCTGCTTCCAGGTGACAGAGATGTTTCTGTTAGCAGCACATCTTTGTCAACCAGGGTTTGCATGCTTAACCGTTTCTGGAGAGGGTGCCGGCTGGTCAGTAGGCATGGCTGTTGAATGAAACATCAGAAAGAGAGGTGGTGTAAATACTGACTATATATACTAACTCTGCCATCTTGTGAGATAGGCTACTGACACTATGGGGTGTCTTTGGCCTGTGTACTAATTCACCAAGACTGTCCAAAGATCTCAGAGTGAGGAGAATGGACAGAGTGATATGGACATCAAACCCTGTGCTAAATGAGACCTGTGTCTTGGTAACCTCATCTCATGTCCATCTCTTCCTGAATCTGGTGCTGTCTGCTGAAGCACTGTGTGTCTTCCCTCTTCAGAGATGAAATACCAGACTTATTAGTTCCACTTGCAGGATCAATAGGACATGCAACGTAACAGAGTATTTTACTGTTGCAATGGTTGCAGAAAGACAATGTATTGGTATCTAGTTTTAACACCAGCTCAGCTCTGTACATGTTATGCTGTTTTTTTCTTTAGGAGTTTGCTGCTAATGCATTGGGAGTCCCTTCAAATCGGGTTGTTGTTCGAGTGAAAAGAATGGGAGGAGGATTTGGAGGAAAAGAGACTAGGAATACTATTTTGACAACTGCAGTGGCTGTTGCAGCCTTCAAGTAAGTTTGAGTGTGGGGAACAGGGCTTTTTCCTTTTAGACTGTCCCAGCCTGCCTCTTTCTGGAGCACCATTTGCACTGGAGCACTTTTAAGACTCTTCATGTCTTGTTAATGTACAGCTTATAGCAAGCCTGGGATTTCCCAAAGGAGGTATCTGATGGGTTTTTAGCTGGTAGGAGGAATTGAACCTGCTCAGAGGGGCTAAGCTTATGCAGGAATGTCAGCTTTTAATAGAAAAGGGGGGGAAAAACCCTTACTCTGCTGTTCCTTTGGTGATCTCTGAAAACTCTTGTATCTCAAATTATCTGCCTCTTCCCTTCACCCCAAACCCTTTCAAAATCCAGCACTAGCCATGCTTCTTGTTTTGTATAATAGAGGTATGAGAGTCTCTTCCTTGCTCAAAACTCCTACTCACCAGCCTTGCACCACTGTTTCTCTGTGCTTCTGCAAACTCTCTCTTTGGATTTTTCCCCAGGAAGGGTGGCAGACCACTGAACAGGAACCCACATTTTCAAACCCCTAAAAGCTCAGGGAATGAACCTAGACTGTAACCATTTGTGAAGCATAGATTGGAAATGTGCTTCTGGTTTCTGGAGTTTTGATATGGAGTCATCTTTAACTGTGCAAGTTTCTGTGTTTGTGAGTGAACATGGCCCCTGAGATGACATTTGTGCACTGCATGTAACACTGCCCTTGTAGGTGAGGATACACTCTGTTGGCAATTCTAGATGGATCTTGCAACACAGCAGCAATTTGATAAAACACCTTTGGAAGAGAACAGCAAAAATGAAGCTCCTGTACTTAAATCAGCTTTATTTTTCCTGTTCTGAGCAAACCACCTGCTTTCTCTAATTAATCAGAAATACATGGGCATTTTTTTCTTTCCTTTATCTCTGCCAACCAAATCACTGTTTTATATTCCAGAGGTTACAAAATAACATCTACGGCATCCCCTAGATATTTTTACAACCTGAAGAGAGGCACTGGAAAGGCAGAATTGTTAGAAAATGAAGAGCAACTCCTCTTCTCCTTGTTTTTCTCCTTGGATAATAAATAAGCAAATAAAAACCAAGGTCAAATTGAAGGCTAGTTAGTACTTTACTTAGCATTATTATATAATTCATATGGCATTCTCTCTTGCAAAGCCAAGAGTGTGCCTTGAGAAATAGTCTGGAAAGCAGTGATTGCTCAGTTACGAGCATCTGTCTCTGTGAGAAACTATACTTGTTTTTAATATAAGAGTCTCTGCAAGAGTTTTCATGAACAGGTCCCAACTTCTAAGGTCTTAATTTTTTTTTTTACTCAATCTTGCCTTTTCTTAAGAGGAAGATATATAAACCAAGCAGTTTACCCCTAATTCCTCATTGCCACTCTGGAAAGACAATGTTCACCAAAAAGAGGAGTCTTGCTCTGTAGGAACTGTATCGTGCGTTTCAGGCTTCGCCTGATAAATGTATCCTTTAACAGAACTGGCCGCCCAGTAAGGTGCATGCTGGATCGAGATGAGGACATGCTGATAAGTGGTGGGAGACATCCCTTCCTGGGGAGGTACAAGGTATGTATACATATGAACTCAATGCATGTTGTCTCAGTTGTGTCACCTGAAACATCAGAGAATAGTAAGATTCTGTGAAAAAATCGCTGCTCTTGTTGTTTCACTGCTGATCTCCCCTGGATCAGGTCAGCTGGATTATAGCATTTTTCCTGCTAATGTCCTGCAGAAGTTCTTTTGGCTAAGATGGTTCCCTTCTTGTGACCTCAGCATAGATACTTCCCTCTTCCTTGCAAGCAAGACTTTGTCCCTGTTGACAATCACATTGCTCTTAGATGCTTCCCCATTTGTTTACAGTATCTTATTACTGTTTGTTTTGTTACCTTCCTTTCCTCTTCAATCTCCATCCAACTGCTTCTGTTTTTCAAAGCAAAAACCTGTTAAGGAAGGTGTGGCTGTGTCAAGTGGCCAGCACTTATTTTAGAAGAGCTCTCTGGAGCAAGATTAAAATGTATACATGGACCCTTTACTGGGAAGCTTCCTCAGTTGCTGCCTGTGCTTGTCCTATGCTGCAGCAGAGGACAGTCAGTCTTTTGCCTGTATGAGGTCCATTCTGGTTTTGGAGGGAAGCACGAAACAGAACATTTTGTAGAAACCTGATTACTGATGAGACTCTCTTGACAGGTTGGTTTCATGAAGAATGGGAAAGTCAAAAGTCTGGAGGTGTCATATTACAGCAATGGGGGCAACTCTGTAGACCTTTCTTATGGCGTAAGTAAAATTTTCTGATGGCTAACTAGGCGGAAGACATTTCCCTGTGCAACCTTTTGCTCTGACTTCAGAGAGTTGTTGTCTACAGCATTGCTTGCACAAAAATTGCCTGCTCGCTGACATGACTTTGAACTGAAACTTCATGGCTTTAAACTGAAAGAGGGTAGATTTAGATTAGATGTAAGGAAGAAGTTCTTCACTGTGAGGGTGATGAGGCACTGGAACAGGTTGCCCAGAGAGGTTGTGGATGCCCCATCCCTGGAAGTGTTCAAGGCCAGGTCAGATGGGGCTTTGAGCAACCTGGTCTAGTGGGAGGTGTCCCTGTCCATGGCGGGGGGGTTGGAACTAGGTGATCTTTCAGGTCCTTTCCAACCCAAACCAGTCTATGATAATGGCCGTAGCACAGTTACATTATGACTGAAAACAGACCTTGATGGGTTTTTGGAGCTTCTACAACTGCTCTCTGAGCCAACTGACCTGCCTTGGCATGTGCCGCATAATTCTTAGTAATGCTGTAATAACTTGGATTAGGCAAAAGTGTCGAGAAAGTTTCCTTTGCGTTACAGAGGGCTGTGATGGGAAACTTGTTGCACAATGCAAGATGACTGATAGTTCTCCAGCTTTGGGGAAAGCTAGTTCCTTGGAATAAGAAATATCCAAGTCAATAGGCTGATGGGAGCAGAGTGCCTAAATCAACAAGCTTGTTAAGGACTGGCTAAATCTAACACTTGGTTCACAAGCACTAAGAAAAAGAACAGGCCTGAGTTCTGAGTTTGTCTCCAAGAATTTTTGTGCTGATGAGTAAAAAACTCTCCTTTTCTGTCATGTGAGTGACGAACCCAATAGCCTTAGTGTCAATCATGTTTATACTAGCTCCCTTTCTGTAGTCCACTAAGTCTTTGATAATTTTCTGCAAAAATGAATCCATTTCAGTAGGAGAGAACTGCAAGAGCTCTCTACCAGAGCCACATTCAGTGTATAGCAATTGGTTGGTGCTGTGCAGAGCAGAATGGCAGGCAAGCGTCTTTGCATAAACTAAGGGCCTGGTTGAGAGTACATCTGTGTGAATTGTCTTTTTGACTGTGTCTGAATCAGAGGACTGGAAAGCGCTCCATGTTGAAATAAGGTTGGGATGTGCATAATCTCCTCTCTGTGCTGCTGCTGGAGGGGAAATCTGGGAACACAAGCTAGAAGGAAGCTCTGGCCCTTTCCCAGTTTGGACAGTTAGTGGACAAAGATCTCAAATCTTGCAGTTTACTGTTGAAAATCTTTGTTTCGTATAGTTGCCCCCTTGATATCAGCAAGACTTCTTTTCCAGTAACAGATTATTTGGTATAATTAAAAGAAGATTATGGTTCTTCCAGGTGTTTAATGGCATTTAGTAGCAGTTTGGCTCAGCATGAGCCTAGGGCCAACAAAGGACTTTGAAGCTCAATCTGTCCTGGGGTCATAAGTGTCAACAGAGAAGTGCGCTTATTGTCCTGTCCTTCAGGAGGTTACCACCTGACACTCTATTGCAAATGGGAGGGAGTACTGGCTGCACTTCAGTGCTCATCTACCTGTGTTGACTGCAGTACTGCAGGGTGCAAGAGAAAGTGCTGGTTGTTGTAAATTAGCTTCAGAGCTTTCCAGCCAGCTGCCAGCTTTGGCAGCTAGTAAGAAGTCTGACATGTGATTTGTGTAAAATGTGTCCACCCCATTCCTTCACTTCACCAGGTAATAGACAGAGCCCTGTTACATTTGGATAACTCCTACAACATCCCGAATGTCAGCAGCGTGGGCATTGTTTGCAAGACAAACTTACCTTCTAACACAGCCTTCCGTGGCTTTGGAGGGCCCCAAGGAATGATGATCGCTGAGTGCTGGATGAGCGACCTTGCTCAGAAGTGTGGCCTGCCACCTGAGGAGGTACAGATCCACTGACACATTTCAGGGCAGTGCTGCCTTTGAACAAGCTCTGAGAACTGCACACAACCACAGAAAATTATTAAGCATAAGAACTTTTGCTTCATTTCTGCTAAGCCCTTAGCAGGATCTCAAACTTTCTGTATGACAGCCACATTATAGCATGGATTATCTTCTTCTCCTTTAAATTTCCTCAGTAGTCTCAATTATGTAACACCTGCTTTAAGGATAGATATTGAAAAAAAAGTCCAAAGGCAGCAGGTACCTTAATCTTACTAACAATGTGCTTAAGTCCCAACCTCTCTTGAATATTCCCAGCCTTAACGTCTTAGTCCCAATTTTCCCGTAAACAGATGTGTGTCTGTTAATTATACTGTTCTGTAGAGTGAGCAGAGGAGTAAAACTAGGAAACAACATGCTTTTGATGTCATCCATTAAAAAGACCTAGTCTGAAGCATTAAACTTGTCATGCCCTTTATATGTTTCTTTGGGAAGGTGCGGAAGCTCAATCTTTATCATGAAGGAGACCTGACTCATTTTAACCAAAAGCTGGAGGGATTTACTCTACGAAGATGCTGGGATGAATGTTTGTCAAGCTCTAGCTATCACGCCAGGAAGAAACTAATTGAAGAATTCAACAAGTAGGTGTTCTGGAGCTGTCTTGTTACTGGGTGCACCTGTTGCCTACTAACTTCTGAAGTTCTCTTAGCAACTTGAGTGATGTGAAGTCAGACCTTATATTCGCAAAGAGACTTCTAAAAACTTCTCTTTTTGAAATTCCTTCATGCCTACTGTGGGAAGAAAGCTCTATCAGAGAGCTGGTAGCTTAAATAAGGCAGGAATCAGACCTAGCATGACATGATTTTGTAAGGGAAATGTAGCAAAGGAGGGGGGTCTGTTAAGTACAGCTAGGCTTTGGCTATCAAGGCGATTTGTTTAGGCTTTCCACTGCCTTGTAGTTTTTTAGTTGGCTTGTATATACAACTGAATAGTTAATAGTTCAGACAATTGCTTCTATAATACCTGGGGGAGCATCTTCACTTCTGATTTCTTATTGTTGGGACCCATAAACAAAGCCAATCTTTCATAAAAATTACTGATTAACTTGGTATATACTGCATTCAGGTATTTTATTTCTGCTTTGATACCCAAGCTGTCAGAGGGAAGCATAGTATTGAGTTGTGATGAAAGCCTTGTGAGTATATGAATAATGTTCTTTCCTTGCAGGCAGAATCGCTGGAAGAAGAGAGGGATGTGCATCATTCCTACCAAATTTGGCATCAGTTTCACTATCCCATTTCTGAACCAGGTCCGTAAGTGTCATGCATCTTTTCAGTAGAGAAGCTAGGTTTATGCTGCCTCCCCTAAGCCCTCCTCCATTTGTACCAAACTGGAGCTTTTCAAAGTAGTAAATTAGTTAAGAAAGAGCACACATTTTTCAAGCTAAAATGAGCAACGCAACAGTTACCAGTTTATACTGTCTAAAAGAGACAACAATGCAACTATGTTTGCATGGTATTGTGTTATGTTAATTTCCCTGCCTATTCCCTCTTCCTCAACAGTCAAAACGCTGTTCCTGTGTTTGACCTGACTTGATGGAATGTCAGTGGTGTTAGCAAGTTTAGGTGAAGGGTGCATCTCTGTTTCACAGGGGCAGTTTTGGGTTATGTGACCCGCTTTCTGAGCTGAAAATACTGGCTGAGGTTTGTTATGTCATTGGAACTTCTAGTGTGTTGGTGAGACTAAATAAACCAAACTCACCTCAAGTGTGAACTAGTGGCTTTAATTACAGCGAAGAACAACATTGGCGTAGTTCTAAATTAATTCTCTCCATAGTTTGTAACTGAAATCTGCTAAGTACTTCACTAGTTCATTTATGATGACTCTTGGATTAATGTTCACTTTTATAGGCTGGAGCTCTGGTCCATGTGTATACAGATGGCTCTGTGTTACTTACACATGGCGGGACTGAGATGGGTCAAGGACTTCACACCAAAATGATTCAGGTAGTAATGAGTTTGGACTTAACTGAAAGAGACATCGTTTCAGGAAAATTACACTCACTCCACATTATTGCCTCAGAGAGCTTGACACTTCCTCTATGTGCATGCATAGGGTAACAAATCATGACTAATTCCTCTTAATCGTTTCAGCAGCAGTGCTAGATTTCCAGGGTATTATCACAATTGAGTATGAGAATTAGATTCTTTATCATCTTAACTCTTATTATGTAGATAATGCAGGTTATGCTTATAATCTAGCTTCTCTGGCAATTTCATTTCATCTCATAAAACTACAGTTTACATATATTTTATACAAAAATTAGTTGTATTGTAAACATTTATCTGCATATGCTAATGCTTTGTAGTTAAAAAGGCCTAATGTAGCAACACTGCTTTGGCAGGGAAATGAAAGGGAAATCTAATAGGGCTCTTTATCCTCTGATTCTTATAATTGTTGAGAGAAGAGTTTAGTCTCATAATAGTGAAGTGAATGTCTGTCATTGTGGCAAAAGAGTAAGTGTAAGCACACATTCAGTCTGTGAAGTGCAAACTTAATGTTCTGGCTAGCTCTCAGCCATTGAATCAACTGAGTCTTCAAGAAAAATGAAACTTAGAACAGGAGAGGGTAGAGGTTGCAGTGTGGGTCCTAGCAGTGTAAGCAATGAATGATAATGCTAATGTATAAAAAGAGCTGCTTACCAATTGTTTACCTTTGCTCCGCAGGTTGCTAGCAGGTCACTGGGAATACCCACTTCCAAAATTTACATCAGTGAGACCAGCACAAACACTGTCCCAAATACCTCCCCGACAGCTGCATCTGTCAGTGCAGACATCAATGGAATGGCTGTCCATGTACGGAAACTGAGTTATTTAAACTAGTGGGTTATAAGCTAGGACTCTGGAACATGAAAGGTTAATGTGTACTTATCTATTGCTTAAGGAATACATAACCATCAAAAGGCAATTCCAGGCTAAGGATACCTCATAATTTCTTTACCTGTTATAACTACTGGTGGTGTTAGGTGATGAATGACTGTATTTTTTTTTCCAAGTTGTTCGAAGCTCTCCTTCAGTCCTTTTGTAGTTCTAAAATGGAGTGTTTGTGATTACTCAAAATGAACAGAACAAAGCATTCATTTAAATAGATAGTTTCTTAGTAATTATTCCTTATCTGTAACAAATATATTGTGCTGCAAATATTAATAGCAGATGGTTTGTGGGCTGTGCTGCAGAATCAAACACCTTTAAGTGTTGATACAATCAGAGCAAACAGGCTTCTGTAGCAATGGCATGGTCATGACTGTCTCTGACATGGTGGAGTTACCAATGCATATATTTGCAGGGTGTGTGACTTCTCTATTGAAAAGAGGAATTTAGTACTGGTCATTCTCAGGTTTAAAGAAAAGGGGAAGTGTAACCTGTAAAGTAAAATCATCAGGCTGTTTTTATTCTCTGCACAGCTTCTCTGAGTAGGTTGAATTTTGGCAAGAATATTTTTTTTCAGTGTTATAGGATCATCTTGCTAGATATGCTAAGCTATCCTGCTATGACTTGGTACAGACAAAGTTACTGTCTAAATGGGTGGACTTCTGATATTTTGTGTCATGATCCAAAAAGTTCTGTTCTGTATTTGGGATTCCATTCTGCCATCAGCACAGTGATGGCTGAAAATCCTTTTCAGTCAAGATTTCTTCCTATACGGCAAGACATCTGTTAGGTGAACTTTGTTCCTTTTTATGATATGCCAAAGTCTTAAAGGCAATATTGATTTAAACAGAAGGTTCTTTGAAACTCTTATAGGGCTTTTAATACTATAAGCTGACTTTTCAAATCTTAAAATATTGCTTCTCTCTCTCTTTGTTTATAGAATGCGTGTCAGACTATCTTAAAAAGACTTGAGCCAATCAAACAGTCTAATCCCAAAGGATCCTGGGAAGATTGGGTAAACTGTTTGTTATCTGTTGGGAGACAAGTAGACATTGTCAGAGATTGTTTTAATTGGCAGACCCTGTATGCAGGTATATCCTCCAGGTCTTCTGCATCTCACTAGCAAAGATTTGAGCAAAGACAGTGAAACAGAAAGCTGGCAAGGGAAGTAACCAAAGCTTGCACGAGGTCATCCCCAAAACATCAGTTATGACTTTAATACTGAGATTTCTCCTGATCCTGCAGCCTATCTATGACAAACTTGACCAAATAAAAGTCTTGAGTGGTTACATGTATCTCTCTAGTCAGGCTACGTTCTAGGACAAGAAGAAACCTGATTTGTAGTGAAGGGATTCTGTGACAAAGATGACTCTGTTGAGCTGCAATCCACCTCCTGTAGTGCTCCTTGACTGCAATATCTCTGAACCCTCAATAATAAGAGATTGGTGTGCTGTAAGGCTCTCAGGCCATTTTCAGACCCAAACTCTTCTCTTCATGGAAGGAGCTTTGACTTTGTGATTTGGAAGTCAGAATAGGATTTCCCTTGGCCTCACTGAAGTCAAGATGACTGTCAGTTTAACCTTTGTCTGACGTTGAAAGCATAACCTGTAGCTGAGAGCCGAACAAACAGAGCAAGTCTTATCCCCCTGCCAATGGGCAAGTTCTGCCCTTGGTAGCTGCTGACAGAGCTATTTGGGGAAGCAGCTGCATCATGATGTTTCCCTTGGCACTGCTGGTGCTGGGTAGCATGACAGCTGTGTGTCACTGGACACCTTCTATTCATGGTCTCCTGGAAATGTGTTTGGGGTAGCTATTTTGCAGAGACTGGGTGGTCAATTGCTGTTTTCCAACTCTTGTTCACTTTGCCAGATTAAAGCCGCCTATGAGAACTGTGTTAGCCTGTCGGCCACGGGGTTTTATAGGTGAGTGAATATTCACACTGCAGAGGCACAGCTTGATTGCATCCAGGGAAATTCTGGGAGGATTTACAGCCCCTATCCCCCTGTCACTGCTCTAATTTAGGGCTGCATTCCCTTTCCTACCTAGAAATGTTAAGCTGAGGTTAACACTTCCCTGGCTGGGGAGAATCGGTTCCTGATGGAGCACAGCTCTTGGAGCCAAGTTCAGATCTCATGTAAATCTGAAGTAGATCTAACTTCACTCTAGCTGACCTAGGTCTGAAGAGACATAAATGAAATCAGGGTTTTGCCTGGGGCTCTGTTCTGTGTCAACCTTGTGACTTAGTGTTGCACTAGAACTATCATGCAGGGAAAAAGGGGGCAGTGGTTGTCCTTGAGGACAAAGCTACTTATGGCAATTGGCTGCAGCGGTATTCTGTCTGTTGTGGTGTGAGCAGATATCAGTGTTTTCAATTTCATTGTCCTACTTTAAACTCTTGCTGGTTCCTGTGCAGTTCTGAAATGAGGCACTTTCCTTAGTCAGCTTTACTGCTGGAGGAAAACAGAGATCCATCACCTCTGAGGCAGAGGGGTTGACATAAAAAACTAAACACAGTGTTGAGAAGAGCCTATTTAGGACTAAAATACAATATGACCTCATTTCTGTTGCATCTCTGAAATGTGTTTTTCTCTTGACCAAGTGACTGTCAGTATTTTAATAAACCAGTTTTCAGATAAAAGTGTAAGTAGCCAGATACAAAGTTTGCCATGAACTTTGCTTAAAATCTGTTCTTAGCTTAATCCAGTTTCTGGTTCAACTTTATTATGCTCTGAAATTTAATGACGTCCAAGAAATGTTCAACTGCACTCTAAAAGCAAAAGATTTGCTACTGGTTTGGTGGGAATGAGTTCATAATAGTCATCACAAGCCCTGAGATTCATGGGAAAATAAAGGTGGCTAAAATAGTTTGAAAGTTTCAGTCAGGTTTTGGAATATAGACCAGCTTTAGCAGATTTCTATTTATAGTTGTTTACACTTTTCATTTCTGCAGGGGGTTGATGGAAGGGATGAAACAAAATTGAATAAGGATTTTGATAAGTTCCAACGTGTTCGTGTTAATTTTGACGGTTCATGGAATGAAATGTGGTTTTGTTTTTCTTTGTATCAAGAATTCCTGACATTGGCTATGACTTTGAAAAGAATGAAGGAAAACCATTCTGCTACTTCAGTTATGGCGTTGCTTGCTCCGAGGTTGAGATAGATTGCCTGACAGGTGACCACAAGGTGAGGGGGTCAGCAGTGAAATAGCCCTCTGTGTTTAGGTGAACTGAAACACTCACAGGGAGTTAGAACAAATACTGGGTGTCAGCCTGTTCCTAGCTCTGTCATTGGTCTGGTGTGACCTTCAGTAAATTTCTTAACTCCTCTGTTCCACAGTGCAATAATCCGTAAAGTATAATAAAATGATAATTATCTACCCTGCAGGGATATTAGGGCGCTTAATGAATGATTGCAAAAGTTACTGGATTTGCTTAAGTAAGAGATAGCAGTACTGTGTTAGGATGAAAGAACAGAAACATACTGGAATTGAGTTAATCATTAAAAAATAGCACTGAAGACTTTTAGAAAGAAAAAAGGAAAAGATTTCATCAAAATCTGACCTCGTTGGTTATGCTCAGGTACAGAGCACTGACGCTAGCAGCTTGGAACTAATATAAATTGGGTCCATTGGATCTCTGGGGAAAACGGCAGTGAATTCCTTTGATTTGCTTTAGGGATGAACTTGGATTAAAAGTCAGTATGAAGAGTTGAGCTGAGATGGATTGTTGAACGCTGGCCAAGTGTGGGTAGTGGTTGGATACATTACTCCTCCTCATAAAAGACCAGTTTCAATGTTCTGTACTGATTTATTCTTTATTTCTGCCTTTTAGAACATTCGCACAGACATTGTTATGGATGTTGGTACCAGTCTGAACCCAGCCATAGATATAGGACAGGTAAGTGAAATAGTGTTGCTATTTCCACCATGTTAAAGGGATCGCACTACTCTCAGGCTTTTCTAGGTGAGCCATTATCCCTTTCCAGGTTGTGCCTTTGCAAACAGAGCATTTTAAACTTGGGTATCCAGTGAGGCATTTTAGGCTAGCTATGAAAACCAGTTTGACCCGCATTTAATTATGCAATAGGCACAGAATTATGTAGGGAAATATCCTGTTGGGGTTTTTTTTTGCCTTGGATATTAAGACTGCAGGATATTCTCCAGTTACCACCACACTGATGCTTTTCAATATCAGCCTTGCCTGACTAATGAATCCAGATAATACTAATATGATGGAGTAACCTCATCCCAGGCTTAGTTTCTGCAATGTGGCATGTGAGACTAAATCCCACACCTGATTTTTATACTCCTGTCTGTCAAAATCAAGTCCCATTTAATTCACTGAAAATTCTTTTGTTAATAAAGATTTAGCGTGAAAGATTCTGTCCTTCAGCTACTGGCATGTAGGGATCTTAATAGGAAGTTGGACCAGTCACTTAGCTTGCAAATTCCTTGGGCAGGGACAAGCTTACTTCCATATTTTGTGCTGTTATAATGATGCCTCTCAGCAAATAAAGGTAATAAACACAGTGTTGTTTGATATACCAAGACATGAATTGTTAAACATTTGCACATGCTCATCTAGCCATCTTAGCTCCCTGCTAACTCTAGATGTAACTCCAGTGAAACTGCCGTAGGTTTGGGGGTTTACAGGAAAGCACAAGATGCAGAGCTCTGCTACAGTTAAAATGAAACTTCTTTGAAAGTGACATTTTTTCTGAAAGAGACTTTTTTGGAAGTGGCAGAGGGCAGAAGGAGCCTTTCTGTCTTTGCAGACTGTCAGTTTGAGCCTGGGAGTAAAGAGAAGGGCTATATGGAGCCTGTCAAAGAGATGTCAGTTTCCTGTGTCCTTCCATGAATTGCTGCAGAGGATCTGGGGACAGGAGAGAAAGGATGTTGTATGACTGCAGGAACACAAGTACATAGAGCTGAGTTAATGCAAGTTTTTGCCAAATCTTTAGACTGGTCTGCCTGTCAGATCTCTCTGTGGGCACAGAGAGCAGAGCTTCTACATGTGGGGTTGTTCAAGCACATCCTCCTCTCATAGCTGCTCCCCTTCTTTTATTTATTTATTTCTCCTAAAATTTACAGTAGAAAAATTATGCAAAGATGTCTTTAGTACTTGAATGGATGTGGGAGTGTTTTTGCAGGTGTCTGTGCTGGTGACCTGGGAATATGCAGTACTTAGGAAAGTATTTATACAGAAATAGAAAGCGTAAAATAGTTTGTCTTCAGATATGTCATCTTTAGACCTTTTAGTTTTCTTGTCCTTTGAATTATCAGCAAGTACAACTCATTCAGTGTTAATCTGCCTGTGAAGGAATCAATATTTTTGGCATTGATTTTTTTTTTTTTTCCCTTGCTTCATCAGAAAATTCTTGTCCTACATTTACAGCATACCTGTTTGCATGTATTTGTAAATTGCTTCACCTGCCAGGGAAATGCAGCCACATCTGTATGGGAACACAGGAATTGTGCAAAGGTGCCAAGCTTTACTCAGCAGAAGGGACAAAGGTTTAGAGATGAAAAGTGGGAAATCAGTCAGGAGGGGAGGGCTGAAAACTCTGGTGGAAATCATCACTGTTTGTTCTTGTGCAGGGAAGAACAACAACAAAAAAAAATAATGTAACCTTGTTTGGATGTTTGTAGATAGAAGGAGCGTTTGTCCAAGGCCTTGGGCTCTTCACCATGGAGGAGCTGCGCTATTCTCCTGAAGGAAATTTGTACACTCGAGGGCCTGGGATGTACAAAATCCCAGCATTTGGAGACATCCCAACAGAATTCTATGTGTCGCTTCTCCGTGACTGTCCAAACAGCAAGGCAGTTTATTCATCCAAGGTATACCTGCAAGATCTGCAGGCCTCTTCCTGCTCTATAATTCTTTGAAGCAGACTGTGATAAAGTAACAATGCATGTGTCTAAATAGTTAATATCATTATGCTGGCTTTATTCTGGGGTCAGGATGTTTTCCCATTCCTTACCAGAAATACGTATACTATCCTTTATATTTAGGAAGAATTGAAATAACCTGAACATTGCCACCCTGATTGTTCATCAGAGAGAACTGAAGTGGCTTTGCTGTGCCATTTCTGCTGTAACAGAGGCTGCCAGCATCCCCCTGCATGTCAGCCCCCTGGTTCCCTTCCCTGGCACCAGAGCCACTGCTGTGGATAACGTTTCAGCAGTATCTTTTCTCCAGATCTAATATACCAAGATCTTGTGTCTGAGTTTTCACGTTTTGCTTTCTTTACTGTTTCACAATGCTCATGTCACCCTTAAAGGTCTGTTATTAATCCATGTGTCCTTCAGCTGTTTCCACTGCAGTCAGCGCCATTCTCTGCAGTTAGTGAGGGCTGCACAGAGCAGGGCTGGATGTTACAGTATCAATGAATTTGCTTTACTTATAGTTCAACAGAGCATTTAGAGAGGCCACCCAGCATCCTTATCTGTATATGCCTGGCCTGCCTCCTCACAGTTTCCTGTTTCCCCTTTATCCACAGGAACATCTTCATCAATGAGCAGAACTTCTTTGGTGATTAGTACTGATGACAGAATTAAGAAAAAAGGGGCTGAAAGGGACCTCAGTACTAGAAAATACTTGTGTAATCCCCGAGGGAGGCATTCCTGCTGGTTTGCAAGGACCTCTAGTGATGGAGCATCATGCTCTCTGCCCAGACAACTCACCACTGCCTTATCTGAATTCCCTTTGCTGCAATTTTAGCACCATCCAAAGGGTAGTGGGAATGGGTTAGTCCCTTTTTCCTTCATAACACCCTTGCTGTGTCAGAAAGCTTGTGTTTTCTTACTGTCTCTTCTTTAAATGGACTGGGGGTTGTTTTAGCTCAGTCTTTTCTCACTGATCACACCTGGCAGACTGGAGGCTGTTTTAGCTTCGTGTTTCCTCACTGATCACGTTTGGTAGACTGTGGTTCACATCTGGAAGGTAAGGGGCTGTTTTGGCTTGGCCTTTCCTTCCTGATTACATCTGAGAGACTGAGAAGTTACAAAGAAACAATAGAAGAATGTGAACAATGCCTGATTGTCAGATAGGGCTTGCTTATCTTTCTGTTAGCCTGTTAGTCTTTCCAGGGCCAGAACTGTTTTGGGCTGCAGCCTCACTCTTGCTTGTGCTCTGTCTAGGCTGTGGGAGAGCCACCTCTGTTCCTGTCTGCCTCAGTGTTTTATGCCATTAAAGATGCCATCTACTCAGCAAGGAGGGACTCCGGCCTGACCGAACTGTTCAGGCTAGACAGCCCTGCCACCCCAGAGAGGATCCGCAATGCTTGTGTGGACATCTTCACCAAAATGGTAACAGCTTCTGGTTTCATAGTCTGATCCCTAGCCAGCCTACACCACATGGAGTGTGTGTGCTGGTCACAGTGGCCCAGGTCTGGGATAAGAGCAGGATAGGGAGGCTGTGGCCCTGCTTAAGCAGATGGGTTTTATTTCACAGGTGTTATCCTTCATTTAACCTTCCACCAAATGAGAGACAAATCCACAGACCAGCATTGCTAGGGCTGCGATACAGTATCAATGAAGTTGCAGTTCATCCCTCCATCCTCCAAGTGCTGTCTGTAGAACAAAGGCACTGACTTTTTGTCCTGATGCTCCAACTATCATCTCTTAGGGGATGAGCACCACTAACATATCTTGCAGGTCCACTCTGTGATTTAGTGGTGTCCCTCAGGGAGGGAGGCATAGGAAAGTGTTACTGAAAATGCTCACTTCTCCTGAATGTTATGACCACAGGATCCTCCTTAGAGGCTGTGGGCTTGATCTGAAGGAGTGCAGGAGCCAACCCTGTCACTGTCTCTTCATGGGCTCCTCCTCTGTTACAGTGTTGTGACAGGGCTGTGTAGGAGTGGGTCCCTGCACAGAGTCCTGATGATTCCTGTGTGACCCAGAAAACACAGCTGTCTGTCCATGTGGGCATCCTCCAGGCTTTCGTCAGCTTGAACCCCGCTGTGGTTAACAGCAAAACCTGGATATCTTAGTCCTTCTCACCTAACACCTGCATCACTTTCTGGGGAGAAGGACTTGGAAACGGTTTTGACAATGTGCACAAACTGTTGACCATCAGGCCTTCAGCTAGAGCCAGTCACAGCCTCTAACAGAAATGCCATGAGATAGACATCTCTGTGTTTTGAAAGACTGGGATATGAGCTCAGGTCTTCAATGGTACAAAGTCACCTACCTCAAAGGGAGCATGGTGGGGCAGGCCAGGGCCCTCATTTGTTGCTAACTTAATTTTTTTTCTTTTTACAGTGCCCTTCTGCTGAGCCAGGGACCTTTAAGCCATGGTCTGTGCGTGTGTAAAAGGGAAGTTTGAGGAGCAAACTCTCCTCATGAAAACTGATCTTACACCAGAGGGACCACAAGGCAGTAGGACTATACTGGGGGGGCAAATCTGTGTTCATGTGGTTCATCCACTGATTCATGGAGCTTTCACATTTAATTGTCCAATCATTGTTTTCTCTAGGAGAGGTAATTGCTGCCAGATTATAGCTGTGATGTAAATTCAAATGAAGAGTAAGTGGCAGGTGATGTTATCCAGATGTAATTGAAAAATCTTACAGGTTTCATTTAAAATTGCTGTGAGGATGGGAGACATGCTTATTTACCAGCCAATGTGAAATGGCAGGGTGGTTGTTTCTTTTTTTTCTACTCTGGGGAAAAGACAGATCACCTTGTCATGCTATGCCAAGAAGGACTTAAATGCATTGAACCCAGACAAACAGTCCTCTAGCTGAGATGGGGGAAGGCATGAGAGGCACCGAGGGCTGGACCCTGTTGTGTCCCCTCTGCACACAAAGACAGATATACACTAGAGGAAGATGAGGAGGAGTTTTGATGTTAGCTAACGAAGATGGTCTTACCTATGTAACAAAAGTGGTTCAGAGGAAAACCCTAAAATGTGACCAATAGCTGATTTATCCTGTTAAATGACAATTGCTTTGTCTGCACTGGGGCTTTAATGAATTCTTAGTTCATGTACTACCTTGTCTTCTCTGATTAAAGATAAAAACTAGAGATACCAAGAGGACTTCCAGCAAGATGCTGCTTCATTTGACCCAGCTTTTTCCTGCCCCATACCTCCACATCTTTCCCCATCTTTTAAATAGGAAAGGACATCAAAGACCTTGGAGTAACAGAGAAAGTTACTCGTTGTTCCCAAGGCAATTTATACCAGCCCAGGCAAGGAAAAGGAGGATGGACACAGCTGGGGATTAGTTGGCTCTGGGTGCCCTCTAGGGTCAATCCCTTGCTGTCATGCTATGGCCTTGCCTTCTTTTCAAGACAACTCTAAGTTTTGCTGAATGTAAGAGAATGGGTACGTTTTGCTACAGGGACTGCTTGTCTGAAAAATGTGCTATGTGATGACCTCGTGCCTTCTGGGTTGAATGCATTTTTCATGTTGGATTTAATGCTGGCATCCATCTTCACAGGTTTTGTCACTGTCAGATTTAACACTGTAGCATCATGTTATCTCTAGATGATGTCAGCCATGTACTGTACCTGCTCATCATGTGCAAACTTTATCCGTTTCTCTGGCCCACAGTTTTATGAAAATGTCCTTTTTCTATTTTTGCACTCCTAGGGCCATCAGAAAAACATGGTGCAAGAGGATGTAACTCCATTGCCTTATATAAAATTTTGCTCACATACAAACTGCTTACAATTGGCCTCCATCTTAGGACTTAACAATGTATGCACAGTTTGAAATATTTTTTTGAAGCACTCCAGGGTATATAGCTTGGAAATGTGTAGATTTATTTCTCAGCTTAAAATATTATGGTTCTACAGCCTAGAAAAAGGGCATTTATATATGTGAATTGCAGAAAGTATTTTGTGCCTGCTGGGCTTGCTATGTAATTGCTTTATTAATTGAAATATGATATTGATGTTTCTTAAGCTCTGAGGTACTGGGCAAGAACACGTTTTTGTTTTCTTCTGAAAGTTGGCAATATGTAAAAAACCTCTTAGAGAAGAAAACGTGATCATTTGTGTGCAAAAACAACTATCAGAGCCTGTGTATTCATGTTCTTGGATGTCCAGGAAGGGATGCAAAATACAAAGTCTGTAAGGTAGATTGGTGTTGGCAGTGTTTCTGTGGCATCCACCGCATGGGATTGCTGGACATGCTCATTCAGACCAGGCCGTGAAGAAGTACAAAGGGAATGTAACGTGTGTTAATGCAGAACATGAGGAGCTACAGGCAGAGTGCGTGATGTCGAGGAGCTTCCAGCATCGTCTTGGGGGAAAGCCACCAGCATTCACAAGATGCCTGTTCCCTGTGAGGGTATGTCACTAGCAGGATGAGTAAGTGCTCTTTATCCCCCATGGTTCTGGGAGCATGTTTTTCATCATTTCAGAATGGGTTCGTGGTGTCTCACATAGCCACAGTGACTGCCTGGTCAGGTGAAATTTTTTAAATTAGATGTATCAAGTCTCTCTCGTTATTCACTTTGTGCACTCATTTGAAGTGTATTTGTCAAGTTATGTGTACATGCAATGGTCAGGGCAGGGTAGTTCCGTGCAGACCTTAGCCTGTGGAGCCATTTTTGCTGCAGCATCAGCGAGCTGCTGTTTCCCAGGCACCAGTCCTTGCCCTCAAGCCCACCCCAGCTCAGGGCCCTCTTATTACCCTTTGACAGCCACTAGCTGATGGAAGGAGGAAAGACCTTCCTTTTGGGGTGCGCTGGAATTGAATGTAAATGCTACCAAACACCTACAGGGAGGGGGCAATGGTATAAAATCAGGGTTGCAAAGGAATCACAGAAACTGGTTTTGAGTGTGTAGGAAAAAGGGAAGCTTGGAGACTAACAGGAATTTACAGAGAGATCATTGGGTGAGACAGGGACCCTAAGGAACATGAAGCTGAGATTTTCATTTCACCTCTCAGTGTCTTAACATTTCATACATTGCTTTCCCATGGAACTTAGTGCCAGGCAACTTAGGGAAAGAGTGGGACCCGCTGTGGAGGGCTGGCAGGAAGAGATGGTGCTGCTATAGGACAGGCTGACTTAAAATGCGGTCTGCACTACAAAGCTGCCTGAGAACAGCTCTCTTGTGAGTGCCCAGCACTGTCCTCTGCTAGGTGCTGCCTCAGATCTTTTCACGCACATCTCGCTGCATGGGATTTCAGCTTGCAATTGCTGAAGGGAAAGCTACTTACAAAGAGAAAAATGTTCCTTTCCTAGTACTTTTCAGCAAAATACAGCATGGATGCATGACTCCAATGTTACATATAACTGGAAATTTGCCGCTTCTCTCCTTCCAGAACTGTATCCTCAGAAGAGGAACTACGCCATCTTGCTAGACTGTAAAGTATTACGCACAATAACAGCACTTAAGTAATAATTGCTGTAGCTGAATAGTTTGTGGGAGGGTGAAAGGAGGCCATCTGATGTGATGTCTTAACGCTATTAATCGCATGTCCCTCGATGAGAGAGGGAGGCTAACTTTTCCGTAATTATTTTAAGTCAGTTCTAATCAACAAGTTTCACTATTGTTTTTTAATGAGCATTGTCAAATCGGTGTCTTTGTCACATGAACGTATGCGGAATTCTCTGTGAATGTCACAACATTGCAAAATAAAGCTAAAAAATATTCTGGAAACTAGTATGGTATGGTAAAAGTCTGTTCACAATTTCAAAGCTGGACAACTTCAGCTCATCCTTGGCGTTTGGCAAGGATGGACCCTTCCCAGAGGCTGCGAGGCAGATCAGCTCAGTGGCCAAGGCTGGGAGAGGGCAGGTGATTGCTCCAAGGCCACCCAGCTGGATGCAGCAGGTGAGCCAGCTGGAGAGCCTGCGCCTCCACCCAGCCACGCTGGCAGCCAAGTCCAAAAAAAAGCAGAGCCAGTCCTTGCACTTCTCTGCCAAGAGGAGCGTACAATAGCCGCATTGTGTTTTCCACAGCAGCACAGTGATGCATCCTGATGCTTCTAGCCACCTCCACGGGGCCCACCAGCTTTCTGAGACAAGGTGGAAGTCTGGCTGTCTGCGTGGCGTGACTGGTACCTGGTCCAGACTGCCATATCCCTGTCTCATTGCTAGTGAGTAGAGCTGAAAGCTAGGCTTGGCCCATTTGAGTCAGCCCTGTAGAGGGGGGAACCTCACTCAAAACTTGCAAATAAAGCAAGCATCCTGTGGTGTCCCCGGGGCCCTCTTGAGCCTAAACATGCAGCAGATGTGAGGTCATAAAACAGGAATGGTTCACACAGAACAGATAACACCAAATGATGGGCCGGGCCCCTCCTGGCCTTCCCTGAGCATGAAAGGATTGGGAATATCACCAGTGGTTCCCCAGAAGGGTGTGCCACCCTGTGCCATATCCCACCCACTTGTGCAGAGTAGACAGACTCCAGGTGAGGTGTTCCTTTGGGAGTGCTGCTTGTTCTGCGCGGGGAGATTTGTCATGAAGAAGTTGTTGCCAAACCTCTTGGCCCAAATGAAATGGCAGTGCAGGCAGAGTGTGTGCAGATGCTGCTGTGGTTTGTAGCAGGTCCAGCCCACCCTACCCCAAAACGCTAGGTTTGCTGAGAGCCGTTTACCCCATCACAGTTCAGTTCATGCAGCTTTCCAAGCCCCAATGCCATGGGTTTCCTGATATAGCGCCTGCTCTTGCCATATTTAAACGCAATTCAACTACGTGAAGAGCCTCGATACGGTGTCCCTGGCAGCGGTCCGTCTCGGCTCTCTGACGTGTCTTTTGGAGCTGTGACATGGACAAGCGCGCTGCATGCAGCTGTGGAGCAAGGGTCTGCCTATGACCGAGCTGGCATCTCAAAGTACTTGCATTTGGATTAACGCTCTCCAAAACAGTCCCTTTAGCCCGGATATTTCTACCAGGTCTCTGGGGTGCTGAGGAGATCTGATAGCAAACTGCCAGAAAATGAGAAAGCAGCAAGGTCCCAGTGGTAGAAATGAGTCAGTTGCTTCTTCTGTTGGAGGGACAGCTCGCTGAACATCTGTTCTGATAACCAGCTGTAGGTCCACCGCACTTGGGTGTCAGTGAACTCGGGGAGGTGGCTGTCCACCGGCAGCCCGGCCCGCCGCAGCAGATGACCCAGCTCCTGCCTGAGGAAGCCAAACATCACCACATAGTCATACTGGACGAGACAGGGCTGGCAGAGGCTGACGAGCGGCTTCCAAGCCGTGGGGGCGTTGTGCTGCCCGCTGTCTAAAACGTCCTGAACAAAGCTGCTGAAGGAAGGGCTGCTGCCCATGCCTTGCATGAACGTGGAGATCAGCCTCTGGAAAGGGTCCCTGACAAACAGCACTTTGGTGTAAGACCCTAACATGGCCTCTATCTCCGTCAGGTTGAACTTACTCAGCTGTGTCTCTGGAGCGTGCTGCCGAGGGTAGGGAAGCGGCACCGGGAGCGTCACGTTTTCGTTCTCCTCTAGCTTCTCCAAAAGCTGCTGCCATTCCTCCATCCCTGTCGATGGCACTTGGCAGTAAAGGAGGTCCAGCTTGGTGCTTACCCTCAAATTCGAGAGCAGGCGGGCTCTCTCCCCCCAGCTGCTGGGCGGAGGGGTGACTTTGCCCGATCGGCTGCAGAAAGCTCTCAGTCTCTTCTTCCTGAGCTGCTGAATGTGAAGGAAGGTGTCCAGCGTCAAAGCGAAGCCCTCCTCCGCCTTGAGGGCCACGTCACCTGGGAAACACCATTTGAAGATGGGGGTGAGGAAAGCCCGCAGTGGACCTCTGCCCCAAGCCAGTACCCCAGCGCAGGATGCTGTGGCAGGCTCTTTTCCAGTTATCCCAGCATGGAAAGGATATAGCGTGAACGAAGATGATGGGTAGGAGAAGGGAGACCAGCCCTGCCTGGCAAAGAGCTCAGTTTTGCCAGGAAATGGGTTTCTGTCCCCATGAATTTGTGAGATCATGGACACCCAGACCCCACTTTCCCCAGACAGCCGTGTCTGAGCAGTGGTTTTGACTGTAGCTTTGTGCCACGGACCCCGTTCTCCACCAAATCATAATTTTTGCTTTTAACTCCTCGCTTTCGACTGAACTTAACTGAGGTGAGTTTACCAAAGAGTCAGAAATATTCTGAGAGACTGAGGAGTAGTAAATTGGTTCGTAGCTACAAATACATAACCCCCTGCAAACTCTTTTGCATCTGTTAATTGGTTAACATCAGCTATCGAATATATGCGAAAGGAAGAGATTATTCTTAATGGCTTGGAGCGATTTAGGGATCCAAATGACATAACTTCTTGCATCATTTCCGTATGTAATTTTTTTCTCCTGTAGATAAAAAGGCAAAAGCAAATAAAAAGCAAAAAGCAAATAGAAGTGAGAAGACAACAAAGCAAATATAAAAGGCAAAAGCAAATAAAAAGACTCCATGACAGTTGGTTTAATTTCTCAAATTTCAGCTTTGCTTTTTACTCTTTATCATCTTATTTTTGATGTGAAGGGGCCATAGTGGGTTTGCATGCAGAGGATGAATGCCTGCCTTGCTACTTTATTTTTTGTTTTTTATTTTTTTAATTTTTTTTTTAGCAGCAGCACGTCTGTCTCATCTGCTCAGTGCAGGCATTTGGCAGCCCTGGGGAGGCAGTCAGTTTGTTGGTTTCTCCCGAGTCCTTGGGAAGTTAAATATTTCCCACTGATTCAGGGAGGCTGTTGCACAGGGAAGAAAAGCACAGTTAAAATTAGGAAAAGGACACCGGGAACACAGGAAGAAACACAGTGGTGCCTGAAGCTATCCTGGGCTGCTCTTCAACTCCAGACCGACAATGTCTGCAAAATCTAGTGATGATTTTGCCCTGGACTGACCAGGACCAGAGGGGAGGGATGCGTTTTTTAGGCAAGTGAGGCATTAATCACAGATTTCTCTGCCCCTGTTCCCTCCTGCCTCCCCACCAGCATTTCTCCCTTCGCAGCAAAGATTTTAGGAGTTACCTCTAGCAGTCTGACACCTGGTTTCCCCACCACACCTGAGATCAATGACCCCACTAAGGACATAAAGCTGCAGGGCTCCACACCAAGGGCTTTCTCCGCAGGTTATCCTGCCCTTGGGGCTGTGCAAATGGTATTTTCTGTGCCGTAGGCGTTTTCCCACCGAGAACCTCCAAAAAAAGCTCTGGATCGTTTCCCCAGTGGTACAGAAACGCTGCCAGCCATGCAGAACCGCCGCAGTGCCCAGGTGTTACCTTCATGGCCGGCGGCTGGGCTCCGGAGAAGCAGCCTCCAGCTCAGGAAGGTGCCAATGCCCAAAGCAGCTGAGATGATGAGGCGGGGAAGGAAACGCATTTCTCGGGTGCCGCTGCGGGGCTGGGAGCCGAACGTCGTGCTGGCGAGCAGGTGGGGACCTGGAGGAAGAGTGTTGGGGAACCTCCTGTGTTTATTTAAGAGGAAACACACCCAGAGCTGGGTTAAAGTACTGTTTGGGCAGCAGCTCGCCTAGGGGCAGGGAAATGACCTGAGGCACAAAAGGTGCCTCCTGCCTCACGTTTACAACGTGAGCTTTTGGGGCAGATTCTGCCTTTTTATTCAACGTTCCTGCCATCCTCAGCACTTGGCCACGCCAGATAACTGAGGTCGCTGTGAGAAACGAGCCCTGCACCCACAGCCCCATGCAGGGTCCTGCAGAGCCAGATGGGGTGAGATGTCCCCGGTCCCCTGATACGCTCTTGTTCTCTGCTGGCTTTGCCTCTCGTTGAAGTACTGCTCAGGGCAGTGCCGCTGCAGGGAGTGGCGTGCCCTGGGACCGGGGCTGGACATGAGAGTGCTGGGCCGTGGGTCCTGCCTCCGTGGTGCTGGCGGGTCTTTCAAGGCAGAAGCTGGGGCAGGAGAGGGGACGTGATGGGGCACATCCAGTGTCATGTGGCAGGTCCATGACTACCTAGGGACTGGAAGCACTGAACTGCTGCCTCTGCCCTTTTTGCTGGGGGCTGCTTAAAATTTGTGACTGCTGCTTGTTTTGTGAGAGCATCCGGAGACCCCAGGCAGAGCAGAGGCCCCATTACACTGAAAAGGGAGCGCGCGCAGGCAGGCAGGCGCCCGTGCTGCTCTTCCCCTTCCCAAAGGAGCTGCAGCCTGACTGGGGAGTGTGACAACTGTGAAGACCAAGGCAAAGGGGACTGCAGCAGCCTGGGGAGCGTGACACACTCCTGTCCAGCCCCACGGTTATCACGGCTACAAAGACTGCAAAATCCGGGACTGATTACTTACAAACTGCCTTTTCATGGCGAGAGTTGCCGCCTGCCACCAGCAGCATCCCTCCGGCAGCCAGGCCACGGCCTGGCACGTGGCAGGGATGCAGTCTGGCTGAAAGACCCTGCAGCCGCGAGGGGCTATAGTGGCCAAAGTAGAAGGGATTGTTGCCTCGAAGCTCGGGGCGAGCAAGCAAGCACGCTGGGCACACGGACTGGGGCAGGGTACCGAGCCAGGCAGTGCCCAGCCGGTGTGGGCGCAAGGGCTGCGCTGCATGGGGGCCTGCCAGTGAAGCAACCCTGGGTGGTGGAAACCCACCTCCCAGGAGGTCTTGGCTGAGCCCGGCCTTGTGCCACGGGTGGATTATGTTCTTGTTTGGACAACCGTGATTTTTCCACCAGAGGGTGCTCCACGCCCGAGGAACCCCTGCGCACCTCCCAGCCGGTGATGGAGTTGGGCTATATGCAACGCTTCCCCACTGCGGTTTAAAGAACTGGCTTCACGGCCGTCATGGCCACGTTTGTGACTTTTAAGGTCTGCTGGGTCTCCTTTAAGCCCAGCAGAAAAAGCTGCTGGGACTCTGGGAAAGGCTGTGAAATGCTTTTCATCTCTCAGCAAGAAGGGTATATTTCCTCTAGGTGATGGGAACCCATGTTGGGAGGTCAGGTCTTGCAGCCAGACTCCGCTGCATGTGTCACTGCAACCCGTACCCCCAAATCCAGGAGAAGCACGGTACAGCCCGAGGTCAGGCTGTGTGGGGGCAGGAGTAAATGGCCACTCTTTGCTTCCCTTTCCAACAGAAGACACACATTTTACTTTGAGCTGCACTGCCATGCTTATTCCTCCCAGCCTGATAGGTCTTAGGCTGGGAGGGTGCCTGAGTGAAGGATAAATATTAACCAAAAATAAGCATTTCTTGTGTTATCGTAGTGCTGACCACCCCACAAGGGCTGTGTGACCTTTGGGAAATGACTGCAGTGCAGGACTCTGTTCAAGGCAGCAAACCCTGCCTTTTCCCCAGGGCAGGTTAGCTGGTGCGGAGAGCAGCGCCGTGCGCCTTCCCTGCTCCAGGTGGCCAAACTGGTGCTCAGCAGTGCTTCTCCTCTGCAGCTCCCAAAGGTGCTCTCAGGCAGCTGGGCAGCAGCATCCTTGCTCTGGCTGCACACCTGAGCAGCTGAGCCCTGCAGGGGCTGCAGCAGGAGCCCGTCCAGCCGTCAACGGACCCGGCTTGAGTACAAGAATGTCCTTTTTATTAATGGTCTGCAGCAAGGTTAATAAATAAAGGGGCAGAAGGAAGTCTGCAAGTTCTCTTAGTTAAGCAGGTGGCAGCAGCATGTGTCTTCCTGCATTAAAATACACCATTTCAGCAGGGACTGTCCCAACCGCAGCCCAGGCGAGCAATAGTGCAGCTGAAACTGGTAGGGAGGAACACAGTTTATTTTTACTTTACAGTCATAAGGTGAAAGCAAAGAGATGTTCTCTGTCTGAGGGACAGAAAAAAAAAAAATAGTGAAAAACCCCCTTTGCTCTGCATTGCAAGGAAACAGCACTTATAAAGATTTATCGGTATGGGTCTCTTCAGCAGAGCATGAGATATGGTGTCTGCTGTGCCTTTGTGACCAGCAAACTGCTGAAACTGCTCTTGAGCTGCTCAGGACTGGTTTTGGGGAGCAGCTGCTTTGCCATGGCTGCTTCAGCTCAAGGACTGCCTGGGGTCTTATGCCCCAAATGCAGATTTCCCTTTGTTAATACAGTATAACTGGTTAAGTTTGGTAACTGGAGGTCCCTCTCGGTGGCCGGCAGTGCTGGGCTGCGCTAAGCCCTGCCGGTCAGTGATGCCCCATGGGCATTAGCATCCAAACCCCGCTCAGATGCCTGTGTGAAACCCATGTGGTGGTCTTTGTCTTTTTTTCCCCAGGTTTTCTTTTCTTTTTTGGTGCTGGAAAGTTTTCTCAAGTGTCTGTAGACACTTTAAATTTAAACTTACTGCCAGGCTTTCCCTGCTCATCTTCCACTGACTGCTTAGAAGTGGTCAACAAGGCTGAGACTGCAATTCTGGAACTGAAAAGCTTCCTGCTCTATGCTGTAGGGAGGCAGCACCCTTTTTGGGCACAGAGGCTGAGCCAGGCATGGAAACGCACTCATATCCCACCATTTAATGCAATTACACAAGGGAATTCATTAGGGAATTCATTCGAAGGTTCACCTTATTTAGGAAGACTCTTACTGCTGTGACTGTGAGAAAAAGCTATTCTCTTTTTCTTTACACCAGCAATAGGATTGCCGGAATAAGGATTTCCAGATTTAGCCCCACTGATGGCTCAAACTGTATTGCCTCGCGCTCCCTTTTTTTTCACATAGGACGCAAACCCTTTGGAGATATTCTTATATGTTAATAAACATCCTCATCTTCAGCCTTCCCGCATTCCTCCCACACTTCCAAATATTACAAAGTATTGTCTTGTGTGACCGTGACCCGCTGGTGTGCCGGTGCCCCCCCTTGTTCCTTGTTCCTCCTCGCGCCCGCCTGCGCTTGTGGGAATGTGAACTTTGCAAAGTGATGGCAAATGCCGACTCATTCGGCGAGGGATGTTTTTACATTGCGAGTAAAGGAAGAGCGGATAGGAAACCTTCTTCTTCTCTTGCTTCTTGTTTGGAAACTCAGATACGACGTCTATGTTTTGCATGTGAAGTTGGGCCTGTCGCTCGGCAGAAACGCGGGAGCAGCCGGAGGAGGAATAAGCTGCCCCGCTCCCAGAGCATCATTTAATGTGGAAAGAGTTTCTTGCCTTTGGGAAGGACAGTCCTGAGAGCAGGGCTGCTGCGTTGCTGGCTGGGGATGCATTGCATTGAGTGAAGGGGCATTCCTCAAAATCAACCCAAAAAGTCAAGGGGGAAGTGGGTATTTCTGGATAAACTGGGGGTGCTGCAAGCTGAGTGGGTAGCCTCTTCTCCATCACATCTCCTGATTCCCCAAGCTACTCTGTGTGTGCTCGTGGAGAAGCTTGGCTGCCCAGCTTGCTTCAACACCGGGGCACAGACTTACCCCATCGCCTGCCCGCTGGGTTGCCTTAGTCGCAGGGGCTGCTCAGGGCAAGGTTTAGCACTTTGATGCATGAACCAGAGCACGTCTGTAAACATTGGCTTCTTTAGCCAAAAGCGTCCGTTCTTGGCTGCTTCCTGGTCGGGAGGATTTGAGATTTTCTTCTATCTAGCTCCTGCCAGATGTGGGCAGCTGTGGGGCGAGCCAACCTGCACAGCGCCCTGGGCCCGTCTCCATCTCCTCCAGCACTTGCATTCAGCACTGCTGCCGAGGTGCCAATGTTGGCGGTGGGTTAGAAAGGTGGACGTTTGTCCTTCTGCTTTGGACAGAGAGCACCAGGCTGGTTTTAGGCAGGCGGGGAGAAGCCGGAGGCCGCAGGGACTGTCCCGTGCGGCAGCATCCTGGGACTGGCCAGTGCTGGACCAGAAATAGTTACGCAAGGCGGAAAGGAAAGCAAAGCAAGTTCACATCGCACCCAAGGAGTGGAGCAGGTAGGACAATGTTTGGAGTGGTTGTACAACTCTGGCGCTTCCTGTTTTCCCGCGGGCAGGAGCTGTGATTGTCACTTCTTATTCAGCTCCTCATCCTGGGAGGAAGACGGTATCGGGCTGTCCGGGGGCAGCAGGATGTTTATGTGGTAGGCTGAGTCAAGGTGCTGCTTTTAATACTCCCCGGAGCAGAGTCATTGGGGGAAATGTACATTTTAGATTTTTATTTTTATTTTTTTTTTTTTTTTAAAAGGCTCATAAACATCCAAACTGCTTTGCAATTGCCATGTGGGCTGTGCGGCTTACTGCCAGCGGTGAGTGTCATTTTTTGCTAAGGCTATTACACGAGGATTTTACAAGGTGCCGTGAACTATTGGTAATTTAGGGAGGATTCGTGTAATTAGTGATGCTATATTGAGAGGCTTTGCTTAATTACTATGTAAGCTGTTAAACTTCGCATCGACTCAGCCGGGCCCGCATCAACATGAGCACCTGACCGTGGCGGAGAGAGGCTGAGGCAGCCGTGCAACCTCCACCACGTGCCCACGCGGAGGACCCCTCTCTCCCCGCCTTAGGAAGGACAAGGGCATTTTCCTGGGAGAGGCAGACCTGGGGACTCAATGAGCCTGAATGTCTTAAAAACTAAGGGGATTACAGCCATCATCTCCCTGTGGTAGCAGATGGGAATCCCATGGAAAAAAAAAATAGGGTGTGTTTCGATCCACGTGCGCAGGGGAAGGATGCTCATGGGACTAGTGGCCATTGCCTCCATCCCAGCAGCTCCCATGGGAATAGCAGCCATCCGTCCCATCACCTCCATCCCATCACCTGCCCATGGGACTAGCAGCCATCACCTCCATCTCAGCAGCTCCTCCATCCAGGTAGTCCCAGAATTCCCAAGGGACTAGCAGCCATCACCTCCATCCCAGCAGCTCCTCACGGAGCTTCATGGTGCCACCCAAATAATGCAGGACCCTTTACTGCTGAGCATTTCTCTAACCAGACCCCAGTTTTGCTTTGTGTCCCAAGCACCTCCCAGCTCCTCCTGGCCTTCCTCTCTCTTCCTCCGACTGTTAAAATGCAGTGGTACCCCAGGGAGAAACCCAAAGCACTCACAGACAAACCACGCAGCACCTATGCACGTCTAGTAATTTGGAAAATGTAGTCCTTCACTATTTCTTCCTCATTTATTTTTAATATGAAGCAAGCCTTGTCCTGGCTGTTATGCTCCTTAATAACATGTGCTGTAGGGTGTGACTCTCAGCTGCCCTTTACATTTTAGGGCCCTGACTGCAAGGAATCAGTGTAGGCAGATGCTTTTTTATTCCATCCAGACACTTCTCTTTGGACCACTGTTGCCTTTGGGACCAGTGTAAGAGGGTGATCCACAAACCACCCTTGGGATCCACTTCTCCAGCCCACAAACATGGGGCCAAACCTTGTGCTTGACCCCCAGCTTCATGGAGATTGCATTTTTTTTTCTTGAGTGGCCACAGCAGCACTGCTGGGGGCTGCACAGAGGAGATTTGGGTCTGAAATGTCTCAGGACCTCCTGGAAAAGAGATGGTGGTGGTGAAAAATGTTGGGATGGTGGGAAGGAAACCTCGGATGTAAAACATCACTTGCTGGAGCCAGACTTTGATCTCCCTCTTGTGGGAGGAGAGAGGGAAGGGGAGGTGTGGGCTGGGGGGAGATGGGCAAGGCAAGATGGAATGTCATGGGATTTGGGCTCGTGTCTCCCGTGGCTCCTCTTTCCTGACCCTCAGCTCCCTCACTGCAAAACAGGGACCTCTTCCTCAGGCTTCACGCCCTGCACCTGCCCTATTTTTCAGGGAAAGTACTTTTGCTTTATGTTTACGGCAGTGTTTTCCCCTTTTATGCCTCATTTTTTTGTTGCTGCCTGGCCGGGCAAGGCAGGCTCTCACATGCTTCTGTTGCTGGACATTGGGGGATGGTTTCTCAGGCAGCTTTTGGCCCAGGGACTGGCTTTTGCTGATGCTCCCCGAAAGCTGAGCTTGCTTGAGAGCGCACCCAGACATCTGCCCATCGCTCCTGGCCTCTCCCGAGGGAGCGCTGCCACGTTACGCTGCCGGCTATCACATTTTCTTGGTTGTTTCTATTATTTGTGTAGCCATTCTTCAATTATTCAGAGATCTCTGTCTTTTTCTGAGCAACTATCAGAGGAGGCGGCAGCAAGGCTCGCTTGGGCTACCTCCACACCTGGCTTTGCGGGATGTTATTTCTGATGAGCGAGGTTTTCGGGAACTCTGGGGTCTCTGGTCCTGACTGGTTTACTGTACCAGAAGTGGCGGGGGGAAAAGGGTTTAAGGTCTGTTTGTTTTACTTTTTTGTCCAGACAATAAGACAGCAAATACTCCCAGGTTGTTTATATTTGGATAAGACTGCTCTGCGTCCTGTTAAAGGAAAATGACACATCTACTTCTCCTGGGGAGAGATGGTGTGGGACAAATGGACCCGGCTGCTGGCAGGCATGGCTGCCAGAAGCCTCTTGATGCCACTCGTGTGATGCACGGGGTGGTCTGGGTGCTTCAGTCCGGAGGGTGAGGGCACAGCAGGGGCACGAATGCTGGTTTTATCCCGTTGGTGGCACTAAGGCTGGGGGCAGATGCACAGTAAGGGCAGAGCTTGGCCCCCAGCGCCAGCCCCGTGCTGCTGCCTCCTCCTCCTCTCCCACCAGCTCCTGCGGTATGCGGGGCTGTGGACACTGGGAGGCGGCCTCATCAGTCTTCCCATCCAACAAGTTGTTTCTGGAGCCTGTGGGATGCAAACCACAACCCCAAATCCTTCTTTCCTGCATTTTTTCCTAAAAGCACGGCCCCTCTCAGTGTGGCGTTGCGTGGGGAAAGGGCAGGAGGCATCACGGGGGGGTTCGGTTTCATGGCTTTGGGCTGGCTCTGCTCGGCTCCCACCACTCCCTCCCTGGGCACCATACCCCACCCAGAGACACCCAGTTTGTCGTGCCTGCGTGCCCCCATCCCTCACCAGCCCTGAGCCTCACGCCGTCCTGCAGCTAAAGGGATTTACCTGCTGCAAACGGGACCGGCAGCAAAGCCGGGACTGAGCCAGCGCAGGTCGATGCCCGGCCCCGTCCAGCCTCAACACGAGCCTTGTCCGAGCGTGAGCGACTGCAGGATTCATTTGGGGGTACGCCACATACAGCGTGATACCTCCCTGGGGCTGGGTCTCGTGGGTGTGGGAGTCCCTCGCCCCGTCCAGCTGCGCAGAGCTGAGGGATGCTCTGCCTTCCTCTCCTCCAGGTCGTCAAGCTCCTGCAAACCAAACGCATACCTGAGATGTTTTCACAGGAGATGGGCAGCCCTTCATGGCTAGGCACAAGCAAGAAGGTTATACAAACAATCCCAAAACTTTTTTCTTTTTTTTTTTCATTTATTTTTTAAATTACTCACTTGTGGAGAGCGCTAGCTGCTTGCCCGACAGGGAAAGGTCGGGCAGAGGGAAGAACGTGCGACCCCAAAACCCAGAAGCACCACTGGCACTGAGACACGTGAGGGGAGAGGAATTTTCTTGGCCGGGGCATCGAGTGCCTGCTTTACCCCCGGGAAGCTTCGGCAGCTCCCGGAGCAGCTCTGCCAGCCTCACCCTGGAGCAGGAGCTTTGAGAAAACGCCAGGAGCTTGTAGCTCCACCACAGTCTGTAGCTCCAACTGGTTCCAACATCCTCCTTGATCTCAAAACTGGTCAGAATTTTTTTTAATTTTTTTTTTTTTATTTCCTCAGGGTTATTTTTATCTAAAAGTGAAGCAAAGAGAAACTTCTCTTCCTATTGTTTTTTCCCAGAGTTTTTGGAAGGAGGAAGAGGGGAAATGACTACCATCCCTCATTCAAAGCTGGCAAACACAGCCAAAAATTGCCGCCTCCTCCCATTATTTTACGTTTATTAGTAAACCTCGCCTAACTGTCTGTAAATTGGGCATTTCTGTGGATATTTTTATTCTGTGAAAAAACCCACTCCCCTGCCTCTTCTCCTCTCTGAGGATCCTACAGGTCGAGGGAACTGGTCTCCACAAGCTCAGGGCTTTGATGGTCCCATCTGGGGGTACTTGGGGAGATGGGAATGTCAGAGCCCTGCACTTCTCTCACTCCTGTTTATCTGTGTCTTCCTCTGTATGTCTCGGTTGACAAGAAGAGTTGCCCCACTGCAAAATCTTCTATCACCCTGCTACCTGCCACCCTCCCAGCCACCTCCACCTCTCTGTGAAGGACATCAGTTTTGGTGCCCAGCCTTGGTACTGACCACGGCACGACCTCCTCCTTGGTGCTGCCCCTTCCATTGTGGGGTGCAGCAGTTGCAGCGTGGCAATGTAATGTCTTAAATTACATTGATTTAAATATGTTGGGGGTTTTTTCCCCTTCAAATGGTTATTCTCAAACAGTTGTGACAACATTATTCAGAGAGATCGCACTTGTCTCCCTCCAGGTGCTGAGGTGCATTTGACTTAAATCTTTCCAAACAGGCTGGAGACCAGGGAAGCGGCTTCTCGTTACCTGCAGCACCACGTTTCTGCAGAAAAAAAACATGATGTTATGAATGAAAGGGCCTGGAAACAATGAAAAATCACTGAATAAAAATGATGCAAGCGAGAAAATCGCCATGCTTTCACACACAGCCATGATTAAAGCAGCAGCAGATCCTGGAGTCGAGGCAGTTTCGGGCTGAAAAAGCGCAAAGGATTTCAGCTATGCTTCCTAGTGCAGGGCACGGAATGCGGCAGCTGTTAAAAGTCACGCTCTGGTGCTCCACCTGCCCCGCATGCTTAATTCAAAAGTAGGCAATGAAACTCTTAACTAACAGGGCAAGAAAAGCACAAAATGGAGGACCAGAGACCGTGCCTGAAGGACAGGTCCAGGAGGGGTGAAGAGCTGTTTCACCCCAGCAGCCGCCTGACGCTATGAGCCTTTGTCTTCCCTACACCTATTTCCACTGAATGTGGCATGTGGGAACGAATCACATTTTGGGAGCTCTTTGGAAGCAGCAATTTCAGATGCCCCATCGCTAACTCTTACCTGAGACCTTGCAGCAGGTTTTGCCTCTGGGATCTCATGACCCCAACCGCTTGCTGCACCCTGGTTGAGCATCCTCAGCTGATTGTCCTGGTGAAGATGAAGAAGGAGATAAAGAAGATGGGTGACGGAGAAGTGGCTCCCTTGGGAAAGACACGCGCGAGCAGGCATCCATCGCTCGCGTCAGCCCCCGAGGGAGGGCAAGCCAGCAGGGAAGGGGTGGGAAGATGCTGTAGACCCTGTGCCAAAACAACGCTTTCAACAGCTCCCGAGTGGTTGGGAACTGGCATCGCTGCTGGGATCCGTGTGGGAGTGCTGCCCCAGCCCTTGGGGTTTAACTGGAGCGGAGCACTGGAATGGCCCTGAGACCTGGCTCTCGGGTCCTCCTGAGGCTTTTTTAGACCCTTGGCTGGTGGTCTGGTGTTGCTCCAGCACATTCCCGCTCCCTTACTCCTTCCCCGGCAGCCCCTTTGTGGAAGACCGTGCTGGTGTCCCAGGAGAGCTGCCAGTGCCAGCTGCCTCTATAAATACTCCTGCTATAAATTCAGAGAGCTCGGTCCCTGGCAGGCACAGCCCTGCCTCTGATCGCCGTGTTGTAGGGTGCCGGGCTGGAAACTTACAGTCTGTGAGCACTGCCACAAGAGAAACAGCTATTAACGTCTTGTTAGAAGGCTTACGTTTTGATTTTCAATTGATTAATAAAAGTGATGCTATGGTGGCTCTCTGGTACTGCGACATTTCGATTCCCTTGGTCTTAAGTCAAATATTTTAATTTTCGTACTGGGATAAATTGTTTTTAGAAAGCAAACTAAGACATGCATGCACGCAAAAGCACTGCAGACTCTGTGGCAATGAGCCTGGGGGCTGGCGTTAGATGTTGGCGTGTTGGAGTCAGACCTGAGGGTCTTTGTTTCGCCATTTCATGGAGGAATCAGCACGAAGCTTCCCACGGTTGCAGGATACATCCTTCCATTTCGAAGGCTCGAGCTTCCCCAACAGCAGGGGCCTGAAGGCAGGTCTCACCCCCCTGGCCCCCTTCGCTCTCCCCAGCCTGGGGAATAGCAACAGCGGTATTTCTCAGGTTGACCTAAAGGGACATTTCTTTACTCTATCCTTGCTCAGACTAACTTTCTGAGCCTTTTCACATGGTGAGGCCAAGTCCCCAGGCACGGCCCCGTCGGATTCAAACCCACGCGAGGAGGAGGAGGAGGAGGAAAGCCTCGCTTGCCTGCGTGTGTCTGACAGCCCCCTGCCATATTAAAGGATATCTCAGGGATGGGCTGCAGGCAGAGCTGCTTTCAGTCCTGAGCGCTGTATTTTCTACATCCACAGCCCCAGTGACAGCATCAAGATTTATTCTTAAAAGGAAAAAAATATGCACTCTTCCTCTTCTCAGGGAAAACTCTCACTCCCTTTTACGCCCTTGCCAGGAGGAATGGCTTGCAGGGGGTTGAGGGAAGCTTCTGCCTGAGACCCAGGAAAAGCGTGAATTCCTCTTCACGTTCCTCTTGGCGCATCTTTCAGCACTTGAGGATTTCTTCCCTGGTCGCAGAGAAAAGCAGGCAAGAAAAGAATAGGAGCCGGTGGGCGGCAGAGCCCTTGCCAGCGTTTCCCTTTCATAAACAATGCTAGTGACCTTGGTGGCTTTGCAATACGGTTTTGGTGTGTAAGTACCTGCCTAGGGCAGACATAGCTAAGAAGAGCGATGTTTTTGTGTTACAGGAGACTGAAAATCATTGGCGTTCAGGCTCGAAACAGCCTGTCCTGAAATTGTGGTACTCCTGTGTCCTGGGTGGAGGTGGGGAGCAACCCCCCGAGGCAGGTCCATACGTACTGCTCCTCCCCGTAGCTCCAGGATCTGTGTCGGGGAGCGTGGGTACACGTGTGTCGGGGAACGTGGGTGCCATGTCATGGGGGAGTGGGAAGGGTGGGAGGAATGACTGTTCTCCCGCACTTATATTTATCTCCTGGTTGATGACCAGGCTCAAAAGGCAGGATACGCCTCCCTGGAGCCTGACAAACTCACAAACATCTACCTGGGAAAGATGCAAACCCGAACCCCGCTACTAAAAATATTCAGGCAAACAGATTTTTCCAAAACAGAATTCCGGAAATGCTAAATTCGGTGGCGATTTGTTGAGGGAGAGGGGCACAACTGCTTTATTTTTTTTCCCCTAAGGCAAGTAGGAACAATGTAAATCCCGAACGCTGTTCGTCCTACCCCCTCGGCTGGGCTGTTGTGCTTTGAAGCGCCCATCAATAACCTCGTAGGCACCGGCTTCCCAAGAAGGCAGACCTGCCGCAAAAACAGGAATCCCTTATCGGGCGGCAGGAAATTCTATTTTTACATGAAGTTCAGATTAAAAATAAAAGAGAAAGATGCACCATGGGTGCGGGCTAAAATTAAACCTTGAGCTTCTCCCCTGATGGCTGGCTCCTGCTGCTCGCCTGATTGAGCAACCGATGGTGAACGCCAAGAAGGAGCCCGCTGTCACTGGCTGCTCTCGGGATTTGCTCTGCTGCAGTGCTTTTCTCCTCCCAGCGAGCTTTATGAGTGTGGCTTAAATAAACCAGCTTGGACCACTGCTGTGGCCAAGGCCTGTGTCCTGGGCAAGCGGGAAGAGGCGTTTTTGCATCTTCTTCACGTGGCTCCTTGACATATTTCTGAGCCAAAGGCTTCAGTTTCTGACTGCCCCGTGGGCTGCCCTGACCTACGTCCAGCCCAAGCCTTTCTCTGACCAAAATTTCAGCATCCAGGTGGTCTGACATGATGTACTGATGTATCACGAGGGTTTGTCTTGCCCGAGTGACTCCATCGTTGCCAGCTTTGGGTCTGCTCCCCTGCAAGGGAGGGTCTGGCACATCTGGTCTGGATTTTGAGCATTGCCTTACAAGTTCTTTGGGATCCACAGTAATGAAACAAGCCCTGAGCCACAATCCCCAAATCTCTTCCTTTCCTGCAGTCCAACACTGAAAAGCCACTGCCAAAATAGCGCTGTGGCTGTGTATTTTCATTACCGCTCTCATTTGTACAACAAATGCAACCCATTTGCAGCCACACTTTTGTTCTTCTCAGGGTTCTGCCAGCTGAAGCTGCGCTTGGGGCTTTCCTCTGAGCTGCACCAGCTTTACCAGCTCTGCGGGCAGGGTGGCACTGGGACAAGTCCTGCAGGGACCGTCGGTCGCAAAGGTGGCCCTGATGGCACCTTGTCAGCTCTTCTGTCAGGCAGCTCATTTCAGGCTCATCTGTATTGGACTTTGGACCAAAAGGCTTTTTGGTTTTTTCTGCTTGGCTTGCAAAATGCAATTAAAATGTACCCAGAGAAGTCACCTGGTAAAGTGAACGCACGAAGTGCTTATGTCCTGACTGACCACGCTGACATTTTTTTATGCAGGGGCTGTGTGTGCATGCATGTGTGTGTGCATATATATATATACACGTATAGGTACAATCTACCTCCTGCTTGGGCAAAGTCCTTTTCAAATGTCTATGGAAAGCAGGAGGCCTTTTGAGCTCAGGTGAGGGCTCTTTGAACCATGACAGTGTTTCCAGCTGGGTGAGAGATGCTGAAACCCCACGGAGGGCTATAACCAGCTCCTTGGGGGTTGCAGAAGCAGCAGGACACCTGCAGCTTGCTTTATCGGTGCATGGCCAGGCATGGGTGTTTTAGGACTCAAAGGGTGAGCAGCGTGGGAGCACAGCCTGTTAACATTGACACAGCCCAGAAAAGCAACAACTCTCCAAAAAGCAGTGAGAGGATTGTAAATGGCAGTCAGAGACAATAAACTGCATGTGAAAGTTGAATGTTTTGAAGCTCAACAGGAGCAATGGAGCAAAACGTGCTGAGCCTGGGGGTCTCAGCCCTCGCTTGCCTGGGGGTATCGCCACCAGCTCTGCCCAGGCTGACCCTACACAAACTTTACCCAACAACTCCTCTGATTTGCCTATTCTGGGATAAAGCAAAAGCATGCGATGACCTTTTTCTGCAGCAAAGCTTTGCTCTGAGCCTTTGGCTGCAAAACACACCCTGAAAGGTTGTTTGCTTAGAAGAAACGCTTGAGAGTGTTTGCAGCCTTCATCAAGAAAGGGAAGCCCAGAAAAATTGAGTGGGGCAGCCTGAGTTAGCCAGACCCCTGCAAATGCTTTGCTGAGGTTTGACTTACCAGGTAAACAGGAGTTTGAGAGCAGAATTTCTTTCACCTGAGCTGGTCTCCTCCTACTTAATGCAATTACAGGCAGGTTTGAAAGGTTGGGGAGAGAATGGTAGTGTTGGGTTGCTGCTGAGAGTGAAGTTGCATGATGGGAACTGCCTTTGGAGAACAGGTAGGGAAGGAGTGGGAGGATAAATGAAGAGAGAGCATTTGGTGCTGTTTTTGGATACTCTTGAATGCCTAGGACTGGAGGGAGCTGCCTGGGTTGTTGGTTCAGCCACAGTGCTGTTTTCAGATGATGGCTTTTTAATTTTGGGAGGTGGTGGGGTTGCAGTATCTATCACTGCTCCTGTTTGTGGTTGGCCTGGTCAGCTGTGTGTGTTGAAATTTAATGTTGTAGCATCATTTGCTTTGCCTGTTTTCTTTGGGTCTGAAGTGGGTATGCGGGAAGAGCTGCTGTCAGCCTTGCTAGCTAATATAGGCAAGGAATTAAATTGCGTTGGGCAACTCCATGTGCGAATGACTATATGTGGTTTACAGGCAGTGAAAAATGAATGTCTGAAAGTCCACAAAAATGCAAGTCTGTGATCTCTACTATGTTGTGTAAGTAATTCTCACTTCTGTCATTTACTGTAAGATGAAGTGGTGAAATTTGGCTTACAAGAGAAGTGATGTGAAACAGTGCCTAGTCTGAATTGGAAAAAACACCAATCGGAGGGCTGCTCTTCCTCTGTGGGGTGCAATCTGTTTTGAACTTCACCCTGTAAAATTATCTTGCTTATGCACAAAAGGTTTTCCTTTGCAAAACATCACCTTGCTATTTTGTCCTCTTGAAATCGCTGTCACGAGTGTCCAGACTGCTCCTGTGCCAGAGAATCTGGGGGCTCTGCCCTGCCTTTGCCCTTCCCAGGGGCAGGGACTATGTACTAGAGGACAAATGGAGTATTTAAAGTTATTTTTACTTCACTTTCTGGAGTGGACTGACTTCATAGCTGGCTATTCCCCTTTCAATGAGAGGTGAAGTGGGGGATTAAATGTTAAAATCCTGTGTGGGAATCTGGTGCTCCTGGGGGATATCGTGTATCCATATTTGATGTTGAATCAAGCCCATGCAATGATTTTTCTCCGATTTTTCTCTTGCCTCTGAAGAAGAGAGGCTTGCAGGGCTAGTGAAAACAGAAGTGAATGTGAACGCCTTTAGGCTGGGACTGGGGGGCAAATCCTCCACCGAAAGTCCCTTGGGTAGGGGAGCACTTACAAGGAAGGGGCAACTGAGAGGTACTCCTTTCTCTGATACAGCCTGTTTGGCCCAGGTGTAGGACCTATGGTCTGACCTCAGTAATCAGGAACAGCAGGTCCAGGAGGTGCACTGATGTGATGGAAAGGTGAGGGCTTCCCACAGAGGCCATCAGGATCCCCAGGCTGCTGCGAACTCGGGGCAATCCGCGCAGGAGTGCTCGCTGATGACTTTGGGGTTTCAGATGAAAACTGGTGTCTGAGATCCCTTGCATGAGTATAGGGCAGGTTGGCGGTAAGCAGAAACAGCCACCCATCTGGTGGCTCTCCTCAAGCGTGCATATGTCCCCAGATGCAACAGAGGTTGTGCCACCCCCAATAAGACAGGTAAATGCAGAGCTCGTGTCCCTGGAGATTTCAGCTTTTTTTTGCCTGCGCTAGAAACCGCGAGTGATGCCAGAGGCGGTGCAAAATACAGAACTTGAGAGGAGACAGCGTGGGGTAGGACCAAAGGTTTGTGCTGAAGCTGATCCATCATCCTGAAGTGGTGATGGACTCGATGTGCTCCTCTCACCTGCCGCCTCAGCTGATGCGCTCAGGTTTCTTGGACCTGGTCCCCATTTCACATTCAGCAAAGCAGAGCGTGTTTTGCAACACAACATGTTTGGGGGATGGGGGGAAAAAAAAGAAAAATCTGTTGGTCCTTCCTTTCTGAGATGTTTGAGAAAGTAAATTTTTATCAGAAAAAAAAAAACCCCAACCCAAAACTCAAAACAGGAAACTCTTATCAGCTTGCCAGGAAGCTCTATTGCTTTGTGGAAGTGTTACCCTACGGTCACTGCTACTTTCAGTAGCTGTTTGTGAGTAATTTATGGCTTTAAGATGGGCATCAATTTTCCATGCAAGCAGGGGAGAGGCCCTAAAACTGGAAGAGGTAGTGGCAGGAGTGGAGGGTGGAGGGGAAATACCAAGGAACAGGATTTGTATTATCTTACTACATATATTTACAAGGATAAGATTTTCATTGTCTTCTATGGTAAATTATGATCCTGTTTTTGTTCTGTATTCCGATCAGGAAACAACAAACCTATGTCTTCAAAAAAAATGCACAGGCTTAGTCTTCAGTGACTATTATTCAGCAGAAGTAATTGAGGGACTCGGGATGATATGTATCTTCTTGGCAGGGAAATTTCTAAATTATTGCCTTGTGAAATTCTGTGCTGAATGTGTGCAGGTGTCTGTAAAACTACATATATATATATAAATATAAATAAAGCTATTAAAACTTGTCACAGGGGATTGGCTGGTTCTTTTTCGTGCCCCAGTTTTGTTGTGCCTATCTCCAACATAGAGGGCTTGTTAGGCCCAGAAGTAATTTCTCTTAAAATAGCATTCCTCTAAAGTGTCTTCAAATTAAAAAAAAAAAAAAAAAAGCAAGTGTGGTATGCAATGTAGTAAAATGTATCTGAAAACTCTGTGTGTGTGGGTGCGTGCTTTATGTATAGAGCTCAGGAGCTTACCATTCAAATCTGCCAGGTAGTTGTATTGAACAGCGCTGGCTCCTTGCCCAGTATTTCCCTTTATTTTGCGTTTTTGTCCCCTGCTGTATCTGTTTGAGTGCTTTGTGGATTGCTGTCACCCCTGTGGTCACCCGACATTACAGCAATCCTTCCAACAGAGTTATTTTGTGTCCTGCAAGCTGTACTGGGCAGGCATGATGCAAAGAAGAAAGTGCAATGCTGCTGCCAGGTTATCGCGTTTGTCATGTTGACTGCTGACTATAAAGTGCTTGTTTATCTTTTAATTTGTGCTGGCAAACCTCTTTCACTTAAAAACAAGAATTAAACTTTTGTCTGGGAAGCTGAGCTTCTGGACCATGAAGGAAAAAGAGACTTTCTGCATGTGTCCCAGCTCTCTTAAAGGCGGTTTGGCAGCAGGGCCGTGCAGAGGAGCTGGGACGATGTCCTGGTTGAGCTCGCCGAGTGCCACCAGCGGTGCAGAACACCTTTCTGTGGGATCCTGGGCTCTGGCCTGGCATTTAGAAACATACCATGACGTGCCCAGGCTTTGGGAGTGTGGGGAACAAGGCTTTTT
The DNA here is from genome assembly GCF_947461875.1 of Haliaeetus albicilla. Lineage (NCBI taxonomy): Eukaryota > Metazoa > Chordata > Aves > Accipitriformes > Accipitridae > Haliaeetus > Haliaeetus albicilla. The sequence goes on along the minus strand of NC_091495.1, from coordinate 6,233,193 downwards.
TCAGGGAGCAATGCATTTCTCAGCATGGCTTGGGGTCCCTCTCAGCTGGAGGAGTCCCTGTGAAACCAACATCAGAGAAACCAGAGAGGTCTCTGTCCTTCTACCTCATAACAGATAATGAGTGCATGTTGAAACCTGGCTGTGCTTATTGGCTTCTGGTCTGATATCGCTCTCTGAAACAGATCTTTAAGTACAAAGATCAACTTTTTTTTTTCACCCTCCATTTTTTAAATGATGGTCTTAAACCCAGAGCACTCCATGCAAAGACGTTCAGCATGCTGGTGTTCAGTGCTTCTGGGAAACAGGGTACACAGGATACACAGAGGTACAGCATAGTAACTGCACTCATCTGGGAACCCATTTTTCTCTTTTAATATGCACTTATCTTTCTAATAGGGCATTTGAAGACATTTGTCTAAAACCCACTAAACAGTGGCCTTTTTCTCTCCTTGGACTACATTCAGTGTTTACATTGCACTTCATTAGGAAGTAAATAGCTATTTGCTGGGGCTGTAAAAAAATCACTCTTCCTCTCCTTGTACCTTATCTCATCTTCCTGGGCAGAAGTCAAGAGCCTCTTTCTTTCCCCCCTCCCCTTCCCTCTTGGCTATACAATTGACTGCGAATGATCCAAGGGGTATGATATGCCAGGTATTTTGCACACTCATCTCTGGGGAGCTGCCTGCCTTTCTTGGAAATGGCCTCTTGGCCTGTTCTCTCTTGCTGGAGTCAGCACTTGCTTGTGGGGCTGGGAGGTGCTTGTCTCCCTTGCCCCTCTGGCAAAGGACTTTCGGGCAGGTGATGAGGTTGCATCTGATGGTTTGAGGTGCCTCAAGAATAATTAATGCTGTAAGCTCATTGACAGGTCTGGCGGCTTAATTGCGAGCCTCCAACCGGGATGGTGGGGTCCTTGAAAGACATTTTCTCTGCTAGAGGGGGGAAAAATGGGCTGTGAACAGGTCTGACCAGCCCTGGAGATGGTGGGAAGCCAAGTCTGAGCATTCTCTTTCCCCAGGGGTCTCCAAGTGGCTATGGTGAGCCCACCAGCCCTGTGTTGTCCCGACTTTGGCAGCCTTTCCATGTAAATCACAGCTCTGACGTTCATGTCTGCAGCGAGAAGCTGGAGGAATAAATACCCTTCTGGGCAAAGGGGAAGGGCTGCAGCCGGCGTGTGCCTCTCGGGCTGTGACGGTGGCCCACGGCTTTTGGCAGGACCACGCCAGCTTTTGTTCGTAACTGTCCTCCTGAAAGGAAGTGGTGAAAGGCCGCTAGTTCGCCTTTATTTCTGTGAAACGAAGTGAAATGAGTGAGGCGACCCATCGGAAGCAGATCGTTAGAAATATTCGTGACCTTACATGATCCCTACAGGGCTGGGATAGAGGCAGCCAGAAAGGGCAACGTGTCCTCGTTTGTCACGTTAGCAGTTTATCATCTCCTCTGCGGGGCTTATTTCTCTCCCCGCTAAGGAGGTATCTGTGTTTCCTGCTGGGTGGAGAGTAGCTGCTCCAGGATGGCTGGGCAGACCCTCCATGGAGGCACGACCTGCTTTCAACATGCTCTACTTGCTCCAGCCTGCCCCAGCTGCATGGACATGGCACCTCGGCCAACTTCCAGCAGCTTTCCCCTGGTCCCCCCTCTGAACCCCTGGGGCTCCCTTCGCGCCTTTGGCAGCATCTCCCGAGGGCTGGGAAGCCACCTCTGCTGTGTTGCTTTGGGACCTGACGTGGACTGGCTTTCTCCAGGGGGCTACAGGACAAGGGCCATCACTCTTGGCCATCCCAGAAGGTCTTTGGGGTGTCAGGATAAGCACTTTTCTTCCCCCATCCCACTGTGCAGGTTGGGAGATCTGTACTTGCCCAAAGCCCCAGTGGGAGGGGAAGAAGGACGGAGAGTGGCCTTGAGAAGAGGAATTGCTGTGAAAACCCACAAACAAAGCCCGTAACTGCTCCTTCCAGGTTCTGACAAGAGATGTGAAACTCTGACCTTGGGTCTGTATGGAAATGCTGCCAAGGCTGAGATGATGTGGTGCTTCTGGGCTTTGACTGAGCTGCGTAGAGGATGGTGGGGGAGGGAGAAGCTGTTCAAGGCTAGACTTTGCTACTTAGGAGGCAGCACGTGATCTCTTCTCTGTGCTGTTCTGCCGAAATGCTGTGCCTGAGGCTTGGCAGAGTCTCCTCCCCAGCATCCCCTCTCCTTATAGACAAGGGGAACATAGCTTGCAAGGCTGGGAAAGTACTGCAGGCAAAGGACTGGAGCAATTGAATCAGCAGCGCTTAAAGGAAAATACTGCTGCCAAACCTCACTGCCTTGTCAGTCACCATTCCTGCAAAGTGTTCACAGGGAAAAAAACCAATACCACCCAAAACGCCACCACCATAAAGGTCGCATGGTTGCACAGACAGCTTTGAGACCATCAGTGCTCCATGGACTATGGTTTGGTTTCTCTGGGCCTGGATGTTTATGAGGCATTCCACCACTTCGGTTACGTAGCATTGCTATACTGATGGCTACAGCTGGTAAGGCAAAGTACATGTGTAGCTGTTGAGAGCTAATTGCTGGTTATAGCATGTACTGCCTGCCTTGGGCCGATGCAGGTTTGAACCAGAGCTTAAAAACTAGGTCTTGGTGTATCATCAGTACTTGACCCATAGTGGGTTTTTTGATTAAGGCTCCCTGTGAGACCTGGGGTTGACATTCACTGCTTGCATAACTCTCATTCTGTAAAGATCTCTGTCCATTCCTATGCATGTGAGACATCTCTGGGCAGTAAAACTTCTTTCTTAATTGCTCTTCCAGTTGCTGGATTATCTATTGCCCCTGAGCAGCCCGCAAAGCTCCAGTCTAGCATTAAATGGCAACAACTAGATCATCTTCTTTCCCCTTTCACAGCTGCTCAGTTTCAGGAGGAAGAGTCAGTCTTGTATGACTCAGAAGGAAGAAGGTATTTAGGTGTGCTTGGCTAATGTATGTTGGTGACTGCTGGTGGGACCGTGGGCAGTATGCCACCTTTTCTTTTTATAGTTTAGTTTGCAAGCTGTGATTTCTTGGCAGAGAGGATGGTCATCGGTCTGCTTTTATCCCTTTGGCAGGATGAGTCATCAAAGATGATGATATTAATTAGAGAACTAATCTTCCTTTGTGGCAAATGGTGCAAGTTCCCTAGTTTGCCAAGGTTTTGCTCCATGCTAGAACTGGATTGATGGGTGCTAGTTAGCTATTATGGCTGCTTAAGCTGCTTATGACCTTTCTGTGTGTAGAGAGGATTTAAAACTCCTGATTGGCATATGAAGGAACTCTTTACTGAGGAACTGAGTCCTTGCTCCCTGATTAGGATGGTGAGAATTTAACATACCTGTTAGCTGGAGTCCCAGCTGGCAGCTACGCAGTTATGGTGCAAACTGGAGATGCCTGTTCTGTGTGACATGTAAGCTTTAAAGGTGGTTGGATGTAGATAATTCCCCCTTTTGTGAAAGGCTTAAAGATGGTAGGCAGACAGGCAGCAAGTTCTCATTTTGATACCTTTCCACTCTCTTTAGGAAAAAAGCTGCTGAAACTCTGCCTTGAAAACTAAAGTTTGAAGGAGGCTGGAGAAGTGGCCAGAGCGCTTTCCCTGGGAGCTGTGCTTCCTTCTGGCCTCTGTGCTACCATCGCCTTATAAGGAGCTTCTGTGATTCTCATCTTGCTGATAAATGCATAGGGTGGTAGGCTGAGTGGTGGGTAAAAACTATTTAGAGAGAGTTTTTAGTTGGCATTTGCTTGTAGTGATCTTGTGAGGTGTAAGGAGAGGAATTCCATGCGTACACCCTTCCTTTGTCTGCACAACAGCACAAGCAAGGAGGACAATATTATCCAAGGCCTATAAATATCTCCCACGTCCATGTCTTCAGAAGACATTAATGGAGCCTTTGCTGACGCTTGTTTACACAACACGTAACTAGCTGGAGAAGAGCCCGTTTTAAACCTAGCAACTCGTACAGTGTTTGACATGTTCCTGACCAGCGAAGGGGTCAGTGGAATGGACATGCCGCAGAGAATGTGTGCCGTACGTGCCAGGGATTTCTATCCCTTCAGGCAGAGAGGAATTGTTTCAAAGTGCGTTCACCCTGCTTTAAATACTGGCTTCGTTACTCTATCTGCAGTGGCTGAAGGAGTTGGAAAGCTACAGTGATTGACTTGTCTGCACTAGCCTTGAACTTCTTAGCACGTTGAGTTTCCTAACCAAGCCTTGTTTTCCCCCACCCTTGTACAGACTGGGAAGAAGAGGGAAAGGCTTGTAAGCACAAGGAAGGAAAGGGAAAGACCAGAAAATAATAGATGCTGTGTTATGAAAACTACACAAAAATAACTTGGATGTTATAGTCATGCTGCTCCTCTGGAGTAGCTCAATGCTGTTCTCCGTGAGTGTTATGAACACCCAACTGTCAAGCTTCGAAGGACTTGAGGACTTCTGAGCCTAGGAAGGGGTTAAATAGTCTACCATGTCCCTTGATTTGCCAAAGCCTAAATGTGGAGTCACCTAATCCCTCTTACCACAGCTTGTCCCTATAATAAGAGAAACATCGAGATAAACAATAGCAGAGGAGGAAGCTATCAATGATGCAAGAGGTGTAGCATGTTCCGAGGTAAATTCTGGAGAAGCATGTCCCTGGCTCCTGCTGGGCTTGTAGGATCACTGTCACTCTATGTAAGGTCAAATGGCCTGTAACTCCGTGTTCCCCAGCCAAAGGTTGTTGTCGTAAGGACAAAGCATTAAGGCATAATATGGAGAGCAGGTTAAAAGAACAGTTTCCAGACCTATATCTGAATTTCATTGTTGTATGAGGTTAATGTTGGAACTTAAATGATGGAAAAACTGATTCTAACCTTTTCTGTTTGATTAAAAATCCCTCTGAAGTCCAGCATGCTGGCTAAATTCCAGCTCACAGAAGTAATTGCCTTTTGCTAAACTACACACCTCTTGCGAAATCTTATTCAGGGAACTTAGTGTAATTACTATCCTTCCCATCAAATAGATGGTTGTATAGCGCTGTTGATCCAATCTGCCTATCGTGTTCCACAGTAGAGAGAACTTAATTTTCAAGAAACCCATATATTAGCCCATATAGCATGTAGGTACAGATTTTTCTTCTCTAAATCCTTCCCAGAAAGGAACAGAAAGACAGAAGACCAAATACTGTTCCTACTTGGAGAAAGAGAAAGGACCTTTTTGTTTTTCTGATCTTGTGGAAGCTCTTCTGTCTAAGGATGGGTAGAGAGGGGCATGGGAAGATCAGAGAAGCAAGTGATACCGATACGTTCATGTGATAGAATCCCCCACCCACAGACATGAGCAAATGAATAGGTTCCTCTGTATAACTTCCTGGGGAAACCTGGTTCAGTAACTGAGAACTGCCCTTAGAAAAAGGAAGCACTGTTGGACACAGATAATCGCCTTTGGGAGCGTGGCTCTGTGAACCTGCAAGAACATGCACAGGCTGGAGGGCTGCATGCAGAGCCTGAAGTCCTGGTGGGCTTGGAAAATCACATCCTTGCCACAGATGTGAGAAACAATACAGGCAGCTGGGGTTGCCCAAATAGTCGTAACTCTGAAGGGGAAAAAAAAAGGGGGGGGGGCGTGTGTGTGTGTGCAGCTGCTGTCTGTGGGAAGGGGATGGAGAAATATATGCGTCTTCATGGCCATACTTGAGACAGAAAAGCATGTATTTTTGTATAGAGAACCTCAGGGTGCTTGAGGTTTGGTGTGGGGTTTTTGGCGGGTTTTGGGTTGGTTTTTTTTTTTACATTTCCTGAAGAGCTTAGCAAAAGCAAAACGTGCTGGATAGACTTATCTGAATATGGAGGACTATTTATAAACTGCTCCTCTGCACAGCCTCTCATGTTTCTGTCCTGTTCTCTCTCTAACAGGGTTGCTTTGCCTCCTGCCTTGTTGCTGAACCACAGTGCAATCACATTAAGTAACTGCATGTTTGTCACTAAAATGCTTGTGTTGGTCTTTGCCCTCCAGCATGACTGGGGAAGTTGCACTCTGACAGTGCAAGTGGTTTCTGAGGAGTGTTGAAAGAAAACCCGCATGCTGAAGTACTGCGGTGGTGTTTTGTGCGCTTGACCTGTGTTGGTAGAGCTCTTTGTGCTGCTGTTCTGCTGGCAATTCTGAGTGAATCCTGCTGAAACATCCTGGAGAGGCTGGCATGGGGACATAAAGAGCAGGAGCTTCTTGTGGCATGTGCTGTAGAGTGCTGGCATGCCCTAGCCGTGGTGTGGGGGGCGACCGCTGCTACCAGCGACACAGAAAAATCTCTCGCTGTTTCCTGTTTAACAGCAAGCCTTTTTTGAGATAGCTAAAGCACAACCACAGTCAATGCAATGAGAACTAATCTACTACATGTGTGTTAACAACAGGCTAGTGGTTTGGTTTGTGAACTTGTATGCCCAAACAATCAAGCACAAAAGGCTTTGTGCCCATTTGATACCTATTGCAATGAATTTTTGGCCTACCTCAGCACCTTGCTGGTTTACACTGGAAAAGATTAACAGACCTCACCTTCTCCCATCCCCTTTGAGAAAGCCAGTAATCTTCTGCTTTTTGAGAAAGTGTTAAATTTCAGCGTGACATGATTGGCACAAGCAATATGCTGTATGAGCGGCCACCGGGAAGTCATGCCTGCAGAGAGGTAGGGGTGACTCGGGGTGCTCTGTTCAGCCTCTACCTGGAGTCAGATGGATACAAATTCCGCAGAATGACCTGGACAGTAATAGCAGATGTGCACACTGTAATGACGGTTAAACTGGGGGTTACTGGGTAGTTGAACTGCAGCGGCATACAGTCTGCTGACTTCTCTCTAAATTTGCATTTATTGCTTCTTGCTCTCCACCCCGATTTCCTCTCCCCTCCCTCTCTCTCATGCTGTACAAATGCTAAATGGAAACTCTGCCAGCAATTACTGCTCACACCCTCTTTGAGTGCTTCCCCAGCACTATCCTAACTGCTCTGTCTTATTCAGTGCATCTCACTGTCCCATTCTGGGGATAACGATCACTGTAATGAACATGTAAAGAAAGGGCAATGAAGACATAAGTAAAATTAGAGCCAGCAAGATTTAAGATTAAGGCTTTTTGTGTCCTTTCCAGATCTTGATTAATCTGTAACATTCTCATCTGTGACTGGCAGGAAGAAACTCTTTCAATATATTCCTTTTCCTAATGAAGTATTTATTTGGTTGTTACTTCTCCCCTATGCTGAACAAGGTGAATTGTGGGTACAATTCCACTTGCTTCAGCAAGTATCAAGGTTGTGATTAGACTGCCAGAAGAGAAAGGAGATGTTGCAGATGTTAAGCAGTCACTCAGCAGTGCACACCCAAGTCTGGCAGGGCTGATCTGTACATGCATGTTTTGGGAGTGGGCTAAGGATGATTTCCTCCTTCTGTTGCACATAGAAATAAGGTTTTTTTCTTTTCAGCTGCATTTCATTTTGCTATGTAAAGAAATAGACAGATCTGGCCTTTCTTTTTTAATAATGTTTTAGGACCAGGGTACAAAAAAAGGTTAATGCATTAATTTTTAAGACAAGTGATAAATGTACTGCAATAAGCACATCCTACATACACAGAATATATTTCTCTATATAATATGAACACAGAGATATAAAATAAGTTATACTTGTCTTGGTTTCTCATCACAGTAGGAGCTCAGCTTATATAAAGTGACAACAGGAATTGGAACAACACGCTGCTCCGAAGCAACAACAAAAACCAGAAGAGTGCCTGCGTGTGTGTGTGTGTTTGGGAAACAAAATAGGAAATCGAGGGATTTCTGTCAAAATTGGGTCTTGAAAACAAAAATTTCACAAAGCATGAAAGAGGGGGGAAGGTCTCTTGGCCCAGGATAGCGGTTCTGGAAGGGAATCAAGTGATTCTGTGTGGTGAGGAGGAGGGTGGGTGAAGGCTGTCAACATCTGCTATATTTGTGGGGGCACAGGCAGCAGAGCAGGCTCTGGCCACTGCCCCACTGTGTTATCTGATCTTATGATGGACCATCTACCTGACAGTGCAGGGTTCTTATCTTTACAGCAAGAATGGGACCTAGTAGCTTTCACTGTGCACAATGAGAATAAACATATCACTTCACGGGAATGATAAACACCACCATTGTTCAAAGAGAAAACACCATCCACTGGCTGTGAAATGTTCAGTGAGCCTGGGAGTGGTATTCTTCCCTTCCAACCCACCTGATGTCTGCCTCTAGTGCCCCCTCCTTCTATTTCCCTTAGTGGGGTGGTTCTCTTGGCCATGCCTGCAGAACAAATCTCCCCCAGGGATTGAATGGGAGGTAGAGACGATCGGGAGTTCTTAGTGCCTGTCCCACAGCGAACAATGAGGAACTCCAGGTGCCCAGTTTAGAGCTGTTTCAGATTTTATTTCTATTTTTTTTTTTCTTTAAGGACAGGGAAATGCTTGTAAAATTTGCATCTAACAGTGAATCAAGGTTTCTAAAATTCTTAACTCTGGGGTTTAGTATCTAGTATTTTAGTGTAGGCTTATGTTAATTGGGAAGTGCTCTTTTTAGTTTGGCCAATAGCTTGGAGACCTTGTGGTTTCCTCTTCACTATCAAGATCTCAGTCTGCTGAAGTTTGTGAGACCCATTAAAGAGCAGAAGGTGCAGCCAAAGCTCAGGAGTGATGCTGGCAGTTAGCAGATTTGTATTAGTGCCTATTTTACTCTCAAAAAATGCAGCCCACTTCAGTTTTTCTTCTACTCCTGCTTATGAGATTCTCCTAGTCTCAACATCCTTTCTTTACCTTCATATTTACAGACTACACATTAGAAAGCAGGGACATTACACTGGAAGAGTTAATTGCATATTATCATGAGGAAGGATTGGACTTTTTTGTTCTGCTTTAGTTTTTTTTTCTTCATACAGCAAAATAGGTATAAATCAAAAGGTGATCTCACATCTAAAGGTATAATTTAAGTAAACATGTTTTTCTAGATCTTTTTCCCCCTTCCCTTTCCCTCTCCCCTGTAACCTTCTTCTCACTCTGCTATTTTCCTTTTGGATGGAGGGAGGAGATGGGAAGGAAGCTCGTTTGGCAGCTCATGACCCTCCAACTTGACTTTAATGAGATGATTCGCCAAGGCAAACTCCTCATCATCCAGCATGCCATCTTTGTCGATGTCAGCCAGTTTCCATATCTTGCCCAGCACCGTGTTGGGCAGCTTAGACCTTACCATCTCCTTCTTTGCATTGGCACCAGTTATTTTACCATCGACAGGCGAGAGTGTGTAGAAGATCTCATCGTACATAGGCTTGTCCCTGGCCACCACCCACTCGGCATCATCGATGCCTTCACCAGCGCCTTCACCATAGCCATGGCCGAATGGACCATGCAAGGTGCCCTCGAAGGCTCCTCCCTTCACCATCTGGGTTGGCCGCTGCGACTCTTCCTGGCGTACGAGCACCATGAGCTGGGCGATGTCATTGGCCAGCATGTCTTCCACAGTCTCCAGCAGCTTGCTCTTCAGAGGCTGGAACTTGCTAAAATCCTGGGCTTGCAACTGGTCCTTAAAGTGGGACAACATAGCAAGAGGTGAGTGACATGGCCACGCACAGTGCAGTAACAGTGTAGAGTGGGATGCCTGTCTCTGGCTCAAAAAACTGCTATTGCAGAGGAGGAGTGGGGAGCTCAGCATTCCCTCCTCTGATAGCCCTGCTCCTCAGCATGTGATGGGGTCTACCTGGCTGGCCTTGCTCTTACTTAAATCCTCTTTAAGCCCTACAGAAAATTCTCAGCTTACAAAGTGGGGCTGACATGGTACAAAGAGGGGAAGCGGTTTACTCAAAGGCCTAGGTGATGGCCATATACAGATAAAGACTCCTCCTTTCCAAGCCGCATAGAAGCAATCTTCCTGAAGACCAAATTGTTCAAAGCAAACTGGTTGTGCAGCTCTTGCTACATCCTGCAGCCAGCCAAGTGCTCTGCATTCCCTTCTGCTCTGCACTCTGGGAAGGAGATGCCACTCTGGCAAAAGACTATTTTACTCACCATCATGCAGTACATCTTTCAGATGCCATAAAGACAGTAGCATGTCTGTAAAGAGGTAAGCATGTCTTTTACAGCATGGCTCAGTTTCTGTAATTTTCACAGCTAAGCAAAAGTGCTTTGAGCAGGGCCTGCAGATAACTCTCTTCTAAAAACTGCAAAATGATCTACAGCTTTATCCATCACCTTCTGCTTGTTAAATCTACACTACTCACTCCTACTAGATTGGTATAGTTATTTTTAAACATACATTTTAACAAGCAGTGAATGGGATCTTCTATTGGATACACTCCACAGATCTCATTCCCAAGAACTTATGGAAAATATACTTTAAAAAAGAAAAAAAGAGCAGATGCTGTGGTCTCCATAGGGAGCGAGTAATGACTTCAACAGCTAGCAACTCAGAACAGGTTTCTGCTTGGACTGAAGCCACACAGCAATGTAGCAGTGTCCAGCATTGTTTGAATATACAATACAAGGCTCTGATCCAAGGTCCTGTGAAGTCTTTGACTTACACGAACACTGGGTCAGGTCTTAGCTCTGCAGAAGAGAAAACCTGCTTCTCTGCCTAAAATAGAAAAGGGGCTTTAGGTTTTCACAGCCTCCTTTCTCTCTAGAAACAAAGACTGAAGTAGATGACAAAAAAAAAAAAATACAGCTCTTAGAGAGGGGCATATGTAGGCTTTTTGGGATATAGCTTTCCTTTTAATATAAATTAGCAGTATTCTTAGGCCTGAAAAATCTGCAAATGGAACCTGGAATTAAAAATAAAGAAAACATAGAAGAAATAACTTGCTGTAAAGTGCTATTCAGGCAAAGATTTGAGAAATGAAGGCAGCTGTAGCTTCACATGAGCTCTGTGTGCAAAAAGTGTTCATGCCCAAATATAGCCTGCACGTATTTCAAGGCCCATTTCAACATTACAACAGGCCCTTCCCACAAGCAACATCAATGTCTGTGCGGCTTCTGTCGTATTCCCTGCAGTTACTCTAGTGCTCTTTCCTTGGATGTTTGGTGCTCCAGCCAAGACACCACTGCTTACCTGCATCTTTCTCAGATTAGGGAAGTCTCCTGGTGAGATCTGATGCTCCCGTTCAATTCGGGCATAAATCTCTCCCAAGTTGTTAACAAGTTCTTTCTTTTTATTGTCTTTCCCAAACATTGAGGGCATTTCCTTCTTTAGGGAACTGATGATGTAGGCATGGACCTGAAGGGCATTAAATGATATGGAATGAAGACAAGTGTTAGAGCACATCAGAAAATTCTTCCCAGCAGAGAGTATCTGGGTCTAGGACTCAACCCCATCTTGTTGTACCCTGGAGAGCAAGCTCAGCTCCTCAGCTTGCCTGTGCCTACTGATTATTGCTTCAGGGCTAAGTGTCGCTCAGCTGTGTGCTCTGGCTGTACTGAGACAAGGTGAAGACAGTGTATGAGTCCTGGGCATGCAGAGACTAACATTCATATGCACTTCCTGGAGGGGGTGGTTTGTTTGTTTGGATTTTTTTGTTTGTTTGGGGTTTTTGGGGGTTTGTTTGTTTTTGTTTTCTTCCACTGGCCATGGCCTTCCAGGGAATAGTCCCTTCCCAGTCCAAAGCAAACATACAGGTTTTGGAGCTCTCTAGACTTTGTTTAATGTTTTAGTACAAATACCAGTCATTAACTTATGTGACATTCTGGCTGAGCATTTTCTCTTAGAATTTAAGACGCTTGCATGAAAGCTTTTTAGGGATTTTTTGATATCTTTTCTCAATTGATATGGGGTTCTTCCTTGTATTCCGAGAGGCTTCATTCAGCTCATTTCCAATATTCAGAGATACGGCAGGCTTATTTACCATTCTTGTGAGTCTCCACCTCCTCTCTATCCGTCTAAGCCAGGTATCTCTCTTGGCTAAGAAAGTTTAAGGCAAAAGACCTGGAGCTTACCAGTTCCCTTGGTGTGTGATTCTGACATACTGAATTGGTCCTAATTCTCAAGTTGCTACCACAGAGCAACTGCCTTCCAGCTCCCTTCATGTGCTACCTGCTTTGATCTGTGGCTTTCTTCCTCACTCTGGCCTGTCGTGATTGACACACCAGACAAAGGAGGTGCTTTCTTCCTTGAAGTGCATAGGACTAATATGCTGGGCCTGAGTGAAATAGGATGGGGAAAAAGTTGGATCCACCAGCTCTGCAAGCCAAACTGGCCAAAACCACTTCCCCATAGCCTGCATAATGCAGACAGCCCAAACTGAATGCTTGGGGGGGTTCTGTGCCAACACCCACCTTGGCCAGCCGTGCTCGCTTGATGAGATCATTCAGCTTCCTCAGGGCTGCATTGCGGGGCAGGCTCTGGATGTCCCTGAACAGGTCCTGCTCCTCTGCCTCAAACAACTTGCGGTTGTCAGGGATGAGCAATGGATGGGACCAGAAGGAGCCAATGTAGACCCTGATAACCTCAGGAGTGTTGACTATCTTTCCCAGGGACCACATGAGGGCACCGTATACTCGCATCAGCTGTTGAGTCTCTATCTGGTCAGCCTTGTTGAGAACAACTCTCATCTTGTCCTCATGATTCTTCAGGGCCTTGATGACCTCAGAGAATTCATCAGAGATGTCCAGCTTGTGCGCATCAAACAGGAGAATGATGCGGTCAACCCGCTCTGCAAACCACTCCAGTACAGCAGCAAAATCGTAACCTGCAAGGGGTGGAGGAAAAGCACATGCATGGTAGTAGAGAAGCCTACTTGCTGTACCTAAACTATGCCATCTGAGGGTAAGCTTGCAAAGAGGAAGCTTCCCCAGTAGATCAGGTAGCTTGATAAAGGAAACCCAAAACATCATTCCTTGTCCCAAAGAAGGTGGAGATGAGGCACTGCCCTTCACGCTGGAACGCCCAAGATGTGTGCAGTTAAGGATAGCTCTCATCATCTCCACATGAAGAGATCACCCAAAGAAATCCTGAACTTGTTCTACAGATGCTTCATTCAAATGCATAAATGGGGAAACTGCTATATTCAAAGAGCTACTGCAGAAGTCTTGCATGTGGCAACAAGAGAGGTCTAGTTTCTGAATTACTGGCCATCAACATAGCCTACAAAGGCTGTAGAAAGCTGGATAATTGCAGTACTTGCACCCAGACTGGTTTGAGATGCGTATCTCTACTGCTTAATAACTTTCAGGTCTTGTCTAGTTGTGTGAGACTAACTTTGTCCCATCCAATTCAAAACCTAGGATGCAAATAACCTGCCTCACCTGAGTAATCATCCTGTCATACCTGCTGCATGTGCACAAAGCAAAATGATTTGTGTTTATTTTGCTAAGTACTTGATGCTTAAATACAGCATTGCTGTGAACACCAAAGGTGGACTCAAGCTAGGCACAGTGGGTTCAAATTTCACATGCCTCAAAACTAAGGATAATGGATGCACAGCGTTAGACTTGGGTCCATCTCTGGGCAATACAGGGCATGATAAATAGTGTGTGTGAAGATGTTTTTAAAACAATAGCAATGACAGCAACAAAATGACCTTTCCTGGCTCTGTGGTGTTTTTTCACCTTCTTTAAAGCCTCACTGAGAGGCTGGTACTCTCCCTCTGCTCTGTCAGGCTCTCCTATGGGGTTATCTGTGTTGCCAGAGTGCTGCACTCTGATAGGAGAGATCAGGACAGAGCATATGCTATTTGCATTCAAATCCTTTAACATACTATTTTAATCTTGGCTTTCATGAATAAATGTATGATAATTAGTTCAGTGCTTCCCCCCTTTTTTCTTTTTTTTTTCTTTTTTTTCTTTTCTTTCTGCCCTCTCTAAAACATAGAGGGCAACCAGTGTGTCCTAGTCATTAGATCAGAACTATGGAAGAGAGAACTGCTGAGCTCTGATCTTGATTTTTGTCACTGGCCTTTTCTCCCTTGTGACTACGCAAACTGGGTTGAAATCTCGGCTCTCAAGTCAGGAGTTGAAGCCTGTGTGAACTTTCTCTTCAGCTGGATAAACTGGTATTAACTGTTTGCCACTGAAAACTTCTATACAACTGCAAAGTAGTATTTATGGGCAGTGTTTGGTGAATTATAGTTTGCTCCTTACAAGAAAAGGGGGGGGGGGTGTGTGTGCTTTTGTATGTGGACAGCTTTCCCTGCTCTCTTCCATGGGATATACAGAAATCATAGATGGAAGAGACAGATGCTTGTCCCACCAACGGCCTTCTGCTCACTTAGGACACTGGTGCCTTCTCTAGCAGCAGCAAGCAATGCTGGGCCCTGGCTCTTTGGTCAGCTACGTTTGCTGCTGAGAACTTTAGAGAATTCAGAATTAGTATAACCTCTGACAGAGACCTGCTGAACATTCAATATATTATATTGGTATCTGTATATCTTGCCCAGTCTATGTGTCTGACCTCAGTAAAAATCATGAGTCAGACCCTCTTACAATTGAAATAAGCTTGGTCCTGCTTGCTTTCAGATATTACCAGCCTTTTAACCTTAGGATGTTCTCACTGTAGGGAGCTCACCTCCACAGGTCTAATTGTGTATCCACTATAAAGCTACATATGCTGACTCCTTCCCAAATTGTGCTCAGAGGTGCTGGCAGCAGGACAAAGTCAATGCCAATACCTCATTTCATTTGGACTGGGTTCAGGCTATAAACTGTCCCTCTGCAAGCAGATCAATGAATTTGCAAATGGGGATGCCCCCACCCCATCCCCAACTTTGCTAAGCATGGCATGCATACCCACAGCTAATGTTCAGTTCTGTCTGGGCTGTACTGGATGTCATTTAGCATGGCAGGATAGTTTATTCTTCATATGCAGAGCTACACAGCTTGCTTTTTCACCATGGAAGCAATGAGTCAGGGCGACTTTGTTTGGAGATGTTTATGCGTTTAATCTTGTCAAATCTCATTGACTGAGATGCTTTCTTGTCAAGCTGGCACGTGTTTGAATTGCACCATGACTACTTCTTCCAGCCCTTTTCTGGGGGCATCAAGGGGGAAACAGTCTCATGTTCTCTAGGGCACCTTGTTAATGCTACAGTGATGTCCTGTCACAGATCATGTGGATGGTTGCCCTCTGACAGTAGAGGAACAGCTACTGCTAGGTTCTCTGTTGTGTTAATAAGGGCTGGGATGAGGTGGGGCAAGTGTCTGCACCTGACACTCAGCCCACCTTTTAGTGATTCAGTAAAAATGAGGACTGATTATTTAAAAAAAAAAAAAAAAAAGTGGTATTGTAGTTTCGGTATTAGCTGAGGACTTGGGAGAATGACCTTAGCACTTTGATCTGCCCAGGTCTCAGTGTTTGTCCAAAAGTATCTTTAGGTGCTTAGGTCTGATTTTACCATGTATCAAGCCTGGATACACAGAAGCCCTTAGAGCCTATCTGTTCTGTGAGCCTCTCTTTCCTGTTCACAAACAAAAATGTTGCTCTACCCAACAAGAAGAGGGAATTAATATCGGCTCAGACCTTCTGTATGTTCCTAGCTGCTACAGTAACATACAGGGAGTCTTGAATGTCCCTGTGGACTTCATTAAATGTCTAGATTGATTAGCAGACTTTCTTTCCCGGCTTCTTTGCTTGTTCGGAGATATTCTCCTGACAGCTGTCCTGCATATCTCCACTAAAGAGAGAACAAAGCCCTGGGGAGTAACACGTGGTGATGTTTCAGAGCAGCCACAACAGCATAGCCTCATCTGCATCCCATGCTGGGACAAAGGCCCAACACACACATTCCTCCTGTACGTCCTGCTTGCTTTGGTGCTTACGGAATGCGTGAGACCTCTCCTGTTGGTGTCCAGCTAAGCAAGAAACATCTCTCTGTGTGTGCAGTTCTACCAAGTGCTGATCACACCTGCATTCTCCTGTATGGAGGTACTTGGCAGAAAAACCAAGGTGTAAGTGTATGTATTTTGTTCTTAAGTGATAGAATGCTTTAGAGGAAAAGAGGAAAATTATCATGAGTGTTGTACTGTTCCTTAACACATAGAATGACATGTGGAAAGGGCAGGTGGGACAGACCTCTGTTCACAACTATCTACTTGGGAGTCACCGACTGTGATGCTGTTTTCTCACACAGACAAGTACCTGGAGAATTGCTACATAGGTGATTCGTAGGGTTGACTTTTTAGTTTTGCTTTTAACATATAAACGAGTAGATTGTTACTGAAGCATTTGGATAGCTGGGTGACAGTGTAAAACTCTAAGGGCAAGCTATTAATAAAGATGTTTAAAATATGAATGAAATAATAAGATAATATTTAATAAAAAAATGAATTTAAGACCTTATTTTTAATGTTTAGTTCAGAGCTTTCATTTTCAGAGGACTCTTCAATAGCATAGAGAACTCAGGACATTTTGCCTGACTCCAGCCAGGGCTGGAGGTACTCAACACCTGAAAACACACGAAGCTCATTCTGTAACTAAATCTAAACGTTATAGCCTCACTCCAATTTCCTCCTTGGCAGTTTATTAGCATGAGCTTAGACCAAGAACTGATCTTGATCTACAATCAAATTAGGAGTTTTTGAAGTGTCCCCTTGCTCATTCCACTGCAAATGCATTATGTCTCTTTACACCCTCTCTTAGTGTTGTAGTGTTGCTAAGGCCTCTCACAAAAGCAGCCAGTTACTATATCTGATTTGGCAGTGTTTCAGTGATGGGTGAAGTTATCCACATAACATAACACAGTTTTATTGTGAAGTTACAGGGCATTTGGGAACTCATCTGCTTGCCAAAGCTGCATAAATGCAAAACCATTATTACAGGGATGTTCAGACAAAAATGTAAAGGGCAGAATATTTTGTTCAGTAATTCCTGTCTGTTTGTGGTTGCACTTGCATTTCTGTTGAAAAATATGATGCATATTTAAGCATTCTCTAATATCACTGATGCAGCTTCTTTTGCAACCTCCAGATAAGGTGGACATGAATAGAAAATGAATCCCAACCATGCAGTACTAGGAGGACAAGATGAACACGATAATAATTCTCTTCTATCAGATGTTTTTTCATGGGACAGATTTCCTTCTGACAGCATGAAAAGGATTCAACAGATTGAACACAAAGCTGACAAGTCAGCAGGACTGTCAGTGGATTCAGCCTACAGAGAAAATGATCTTGCAGACACCCTGCCACCTAGACTCCATAAGGCAGACTGGCTTAATGAATACTTGTCTGTGCACTATTGGAATACCTGGCAGCATGTATTTCACTAGGATCTGGCAGGATTATGCAATTACATTTCTGTCGAGTCAGACCAGGCATAATACAGTCTTTATGCTGACTGTGGGAAGATGGATGATACCTGACCCAGCATAAAATCTGCCTGGTTGTAACATTTTTAAGCCAATTTAAACCAGCAATGAGTGTGCATGTATTGGTTCAGCATTTCTCACCATGTAGCTACACTGGTTTGTTGGTTTGGTTTTTTTGTTGTTTTTTTGTCTGATAGTAAGCACACTACTGGATTTCCTGTCTTGTAGAACCATGGCCACAGCCTGTGTGGTAGTAGAGTTCAGGTGGGATGGAATGGGAACAGTAAGATCAAGAAATGCTGAAAAACCCAAAGCTGCTTCTTTGCACCAGGTATCTCACAGTTTGCTGTCACTACCGCTTTAAATAGCGCTGCTGCTTTCAGCAATTCACCTCTTTCCTGCTGAATATTAGTCACTGGGAGCTCCTTTCTCCTCCTTCTAAAGCAGGTGTTATCCAGAGACTGAAAACTCACTAGATCGCAGCCCTCTGTAGGGCTGAGTTTTATGGCTGTGTCCCTATTTGTCAACTGATAGATTGGCTCTGTGTGTCTGAAGATAGCACCAGATGATGGGATAGTTGGCATAGCAAACACTGACCACCTAGAGAGGGAGCAGCTCTTGGAGATGAAATGAATGCCTATTCCAGGGAGCTAATGACTTGACTGGAATTTTTAAATTGAATAAGAGGGTTTGGAGGCTTAGTCTAACTGGTCACAGTCATGTCCTGCCTGAAAGCCCTTCGAAGTCCAGGGGAGAAGACTGTGTCATGGCAAAACAAGCAGGCAGTCCACACTGGAGGGGGAGAATGTGCCAGGAGGGGCAGGTGTTACCTGAGTGACAGATGGCTGTAAGCAAAGGAGAAGGCAGGCAACACAGTAGTCAGAAGAGGAAAACGAGGGGAGAAAGGGAGGGGGAAGTGACACATGCCTTTGAGGACACACAAAGTGAGTGGGAAGCAGGGTGGGTGGCTGTTGTGAGACCCAGGGAGGGATAGTGCAGTGGAGAGAGGAGGGTGCTGGGAAGGAGTATGAGAGATGAAACAGCTGGGACTGGGTGGAAGAACAGTGATTTGGGCAAGTTTCTCTCAAGGTGAGGAGCTGATGGTGCCAGCAAGGAGAGGACAGAAGGGAAGATGAAAAGTGAGGGATGGGTATTGGATATACCTCACTGCAGCTCATCCTAAACCATCTTTGTAAAAAGCTGCCATACTCCTCTCTGGAAGTGGCTGCCTTCCAAGGGGCTATAAAGAGATTCCTGTAATGTACATCTGTGGGTGTGTTGGGAAGTAGACAGAAGTCCTTCAGGATGAAAAGATTTCTATGAATGTTACATGTCATAATTTCTAGGGCAGGCCTCAGCTTGCTGATTACTCCTGCCTTTGACTATACTCAAAGAAATAATCTGTCCTGGAGCTGCTGATTCACAGCACTAGGAGCTGCATCCTCCAGCCCGTGCCCTGCACTTCCCCCTCAGTACCAAGAACTAATAGAAGCATTACATACATTTTGGAGACTTAAAGGTTTCCAAAGCAAAGGCAAAAGGACTCAAAGCACAGCAAATCTGCCTATGTTCTCAGCTAGGAAAGATGGGTGGGTGTTGGATTTCTAATGCTAACATTTACATTAATCAGTACCCGGAGTGGCAGACTGTGTGGCCTTTTGCTTTCATTTTGTTTACTGCAAGGGTTTCAGGGTTGGGAAAAGTCCAGGAGCCTGACAGGGCTCTTGCTTTATGTCAGTGGAAATTGAGTGAAAACTCACTAGGCTTATTCAAATCAGGTGGAGTAAAACTGACAAGAGCATTGCCCAGAGCAAAGTTTCCTTGTTAACAGCCTGTTTAGCTTCTGTGTACACACAGCAGAACTTGTCCCCTCTACCCTTTACACATTTATATCTTTGTCATTTGTGACAGATGGACTGACCATTTCCTGGTACTTGGGCCAATCCTGAAAACAGTTTCTAGCCAGATTTTGAGACTTCAGAAGGCATCTGAATATAGGCCAAGTTCTCCAGAGAGGTCGGTGCACAGCAGCGCTGATGCATAGCTGGAATTTCAAGGAAGTTTCTTTACTATAGTGTCCAAACATAAACTGAATTCTCCCAGTACATGTAGGTTAAATCTGGGGAGAAATCATGTTTGAAAACCTGGCCTGAAATGGCCATCAGTAACTGATAGCTACCAGTGACCAGGAAACACAGTCCTTCTCCATTGTTACTCAGGATGGTGACAGAATACATGATGGGCATAAATAATGCAAATTGATGAGACACTGATGGGCATGACTATCTTTCCTTGATGTAACAGATACTTAGGATACTTCTGGAGTGCACAGTGGACACTAAAATGGACAAATTGAACAGCTGTTCTAAAAATCAGACTTGTTTGGTAACACAAATTAAATGCTTGCTATACATTAACAGGAGTAAAAAAAAAAAAAAAAGCCCAGCCCTTTATCTGTGCAACTATTTAATCTCGGTTCTTTTGCATTATTCCAGTTCTGGAACTGCAAAATATAGCAGTATTTCCAACTCAAATCATGAAGACAGCCCCTCTCCCTGAACAAAATTATGGTTTGGTCTTCCCAAAACCCAAATATAATCTCGAGTTTTTGATTGTATCCTGCTTTCACGTCAGAAGAGTTAGGCTCATGGCTTCACATATTTCTATGAATAAAAAGGACGAGAACTGTGTAGATTTTCTGCTCATTTTTGCGTTGCTCTTAGAGGAAGTGCAGAACTGTGTGACTGTAGGAGCTGAGCCTTTCAGTGGAACAGTATGTGTTTGTGACGACTGTGATAAAATCAGTCAAGTTGGCAGAGCGGCTACTGCACTGCAGTAATGGAGGTGAACTGCAAAGTCAAAACTAACCAGTGCACTTTCACCCTCCCAGGCAGAGTGAAATAAAAAATATAAGCAAACATCAGCAGTGGGGAGTATTATAGCAAATATTTGTCTCCCTTTTAGAGGCTTTCAGGGTGGATGCTTTCAGTTGTGTATCATGCTGTTGCTAGCACACATGACAAAACTCTTTGGAAAAAGTATTTTCTTGTACCCTAAACAATGTTGCATGAAGTGGGAGAACATGAATTCCCTTGGTGTTTGCCTTTCCCTTCCAAGCATGGCTATTTGAGACACAGTCAGTCTGAGAGCTCTGCACTGCCGAAGACTGTTGCCATTACCATTTTTCTTCTCACTGTCAGGCTGGTAAGTGACTAAATATCCCTGGTGCTGAAGCTACTGGTCACTTGGGAATTCTTCATTCCTAGGAGACACAGTAAGGCTAGTGTTTTTTTCCTTGGCTATGGGAAGCCTGGGCTACACTGCAGCCAGCAGAAGGGAACTGGGCAGAAGGCTGGAAAAAGGCTGGAATAGTGCATACTGGAAAGAAAGCCAATGGGGAATGATGCTGCCAGTCCTTACCTCCTGGCTAGGACCTTGTGCTCACTGCTAATGCGGGAAGGGAGGAGGTGACAGATACAGGGTGAAGATGAAGTAAGTGTTCAGGATATATTCGGAAAGTACTACTCTGAAACAGGGATCAAATACAACTTGGCCAGGGCATCACTGAACCTGGCAGCCAGCTTAGCTCAGAGCATGTGTAGGTTGAGATTGACAGCTAGCAGAGCATGTAAGGCTCAGCCCCCAGGGATGCCACTGCTACTGAAGTGCATGACTTGCTGTTACCAGGTGGTTCAATTAGCATGGCAGACTGCACAAGATGATGAATTATGAGGAAGTCCTAACTCCTGCCCTGGCTCTGCTGTACTGCATGACCTGACCTGCAGGTCTCCCATTTGTCCTCATTTATTTCAGTACAGTCATCCCTTTCACATCTTCCCTCCCAGCAGCATGGCCTAGGCTTATTATGTGACACCAGAACAGAGTTTTGCAAATGGATGGCATCCGTATTATTATCAATTTGTCAATGCAGCCAAGACTCTGCTGCTTTGGTACAAATACCTCCCCTATGGGCATCCTTGCAGCCTGCTGTTGCCTCATGCTCAACTGGAAACAATAAAAGAAAGGAGGGACAAGGTAATGCAATGACTAATTCTTTACATGTGGACATAGATCCATGTCCCAGTATGTGAAAAACACCAGCAGAGAAATGGCTGTTCTCCAGGCAAGCATAATACAGAAGCAATGAAGGGCAGGATGCTTTGGGCCATGATGTCCTGGGAACAGTTCCCACCAGGCCTGTAAATGAAACCTGTATATCCTAGAGGTCTAGCTACCACACCTGTGACACCATGGGTGTCCACCACGAAGAAGTGCATGAGTCACAGGAGCTCAGTAGGACAAATCACTGCAGGCAGCTCCGTGGCTACACTTTTTAGCAGAGCCTGAGAGCAGCAGCAGCTGTGTCAGTGCTGGTGATCTCATTGCATGCTGAGGGGATGTGGACTTCAGCTATGACAGAGTGCATCACCCTCAACTGCTTGACAGGCTTAAGCCTGCAGGTCTGCTACTGGGAAACTTCATGGGCTCTCTGTGGGGGGGAAGGTGGCTCTTAAGACCACGTAGTGGTGTCCTGGAAGATAGCCAGCACAGAGTTCTGTTTCTCAGGATTATACAGCATTCCTTGGAGGAAAGCTTGCTACCCATTTGCAAAGCCCTGCTGCTGGCTACACGAGGCTGACTGCTGCTACCACTAACACTGGCACGCTGGTGCTTCTGCATGCTCTCTGTCCATCGGGGAAGGGATTGTCTTATCTGTCACGTTAAGTCTTTCCAACAGCAACGAGGCAGTGAATTTAATTCAGAGTTGAATTCAGACAAATAAAAAGCTTCAGAACCTGGTCTTGGCCCCTGAATCATTCCTTTAAATCCAGTTTCCTCGCTCCTGCTCCTTGAAACATGGATGCAGTAACAGGAACAGCTATTGCCTTGAAATTCAGGGATATAAGGTGGCCCTCATGGATTGCTAAGCTTTGATACCACAGTATTCTGCCAAGCTGGCACTGTATAGATTAGCTAATGCTCTTGACGTCTAATGGGAAAGGAGACAGACTTGTGATGTTCCCAGTGAGAGGAATTTCCTATTTTTAGAAATGCTGCTGGTTCTCATGGGATGGGCAGGCTGGGAAAGCCTGCCGCATCTTATGCATCTTTACTTTTCCCCTCAAATTTATGAGAGAAAGCTGCTTTACTATCTACTTCCTTCCCTGACCTTGTATCACAGGTACCCCCGTTTGAGGGTCTTAAAAACCTACTACTAGCAAACAACAGGGGTAAGAAGAGCTTCCCTGTTCCCAGCAGTTAAGAAACTTCAAAGTGTCTCTTGGGAAACCTCTGTAAGACTCCCTCAGGTCTTGCTTCATTCCCAAGTGAAATCTGAGCAGGCTGGGAAGGTATAGAAGGGCAGGAGCATTTTGTTGCGTCAGCAGTTTTTAGCACTGTCTTGTTTTCTGCCTAGAAACCACATTATTGCTCTATCTGCCTCCAAAACCAACTTGCTAACGAGGACAGCTGGCTCGTAAGCTTGGTGGCAAAGGCGCCAGCCTCACCTCTTTTTCCTATTCCTCTTCCATGGGAGCTGGGAGGTGAGCCCTCCCTTTCAGACACCAGCTTCCTAGAGATAAGCTCAAACCAATGCCTGGCAGCAGCCCTTCCTAAACATAAGCACCTCAGCACTCTTGATTCTTTCTACTCCCTGGGCTGGATCCCCTGCAGACAGAAATTGCTGGAGTTCTGTCAGCTTCAACAAAGCTATGTTGATCTAAACCAGATAAGGATCTTGTAGCTATTGAAAGGCCACCTGACATGGCCCACATGACCAGTTTCAGGCTGTCCTGGACATAAACAGCAATGCAGTGAAATCCCACCTACCGTGTACTTCTAACTGTTGTGATTAGGTCAGTTGACAACCAGGTTGTGACAGCCTCCTTGTCTGGCTGGAGGTGTAGCAGAGCAAATTCCTGGGATGGTAGGATGAGCAGGAGATGGCTGTGCTCCATCTAGAGTTCTCACCTCCCAGCAAAAGGGTGGAGTGACCACACACTGTAGTCACAGGGCCAATGCATAAGCACTTAATTGCACTAAGGGCAGAAAAGTTGTCCAGGAAAAACCTGCCCCACATGCTGAGACAGGCCTCCAGTTCTACAGATAGGTATAGTGTGCAAAAGCTTAGAGAACTGGGACTCCCCTTTAGCATTCTCTGCTTATAAGGAACATTCCCTCAGCTGTTCCCAGATGTTTGGAGAGGCGTTACTGGCTTGGGTCAAAGTGCACCAGTGACTTTTATAAACAGTGCCAGTACATTTTGCAGGAGGATATTTTTAGTACTGGAAATAGCTGCAAAATAGGAAAATCTTGCAATATATGTCAGGATTTGAATTGGTGAGGAGATTCAGGAAAGGGGCTATGGAATCTTTTTTGGGACTTGAAATAGGTCCATTTTGACTGGCATACTATTTATTTATTTATTTTTTACAAAAATATTTCCTCCTAAGCAAGCTTTCTTCACAGTGATAGGTCCACAAGAGAACTGGTTGCTTTCAGTGGCATTTTTTGACTGAAAAATGTTTACACCATGTTTATCTCCACTTTTAAACACTTTCTGCTGAAAGGAGGAATGCCTGCACAGCATGTTCTTCAACCTTCTGATGAAGGCTTACGCATCTTGTTACCTTTTGTAGACTGCCTGGAAGGAATTTATGATTCCCTAGCAGTGCAGAGACCCATGCTGAAAAAGCTTAATGTGAGTTTTCAACTAACTCTAGCTGTCCTTTATAGCTTTATTGATGCTTCTTTAGCTAAGGTCCCCATGGTGCAAGATCCCAGCAAAATAAAGACCTAGCTCTGTGCAAGGTGGCTGCTCAATTAAAAGAGAAAAGGAAGTTTCCAAGAACAATTTCAATGCAAGGAGCATTATAGAAGTGGGAAAGGCATGAGTCATCAGAAATCTTACAGGACAGAACACCAAAATATGGGAAAAGCCTCAGCACTTTGGGTAGAGCCTGTGCTGCTGAAACTTAATTGTGCATTGTTAATAGGCAGTGTGAATGAGAACTGATCTTCTCAAACCTGAATGCTGCAATTACTACTCTTGGCTTTCTTGCAATGAAATGATGCATAGCTACCAGCTTTGTCTAAGGAACCTGCAAGAAATGCAAGCTATGCCACCATTACCTTACAGAGCAAGAAAGTGACCACAGACGTTAGGCTTAAAGATGTTGCCCACTTCAGAGGGTCAGCCTGAGACACTTAGAAGTTCACTAAGAGACTCTGTGCTATTCATCAGATCCATTTAGCATCCCCAGGATTTCCAGACTCCCCGCTGCAATGAAGAACCTGGGTGCCAATGGCTCTTAAGCCCAATCCAGTCCTGCACTAGATTTAGGAAGCCTGGACAGTGCAAGCAAACTGCTAGGTCAGCTCAAAAGAAACCAGGTTGATTGCCATGGGAGCCTTGCCTATTGCTCATCAATAAGTCACTGAAAGCAAGTGTTTCTGCAAAGCAGATAAGTATAGATTGACTCTTTCTGATGGAAATCTGTTCCACTGGGAAATACTGGACTGTGACACAGGTAGTGCTGACCTTGTCAGCAACCTTCCCTGAAAGCATTTCAATTCTCTATAGCAGATTGCAAATCAAGTCCAAAGGGACATTGGTAAAGTCATGCTGTATCTCTGAGAGGCTCCTACTAGTGTCTCTGTCTACAGCTTGTACAGCTTGAGGCAAAACTCATATAGAGTCCCTTTGGTTTTCACTACTGTCGTTTGGAAGAAAAGTGAACTTGAGACTTACCTCTGCTAATTCTCTGTTTTTCTCCAGAAAGGATTCCTGGTGTATCAATGACGCTGATGCTCTCTAACACTGGATTAGGTAGCTGGGCACAAACAAACCTGTGTGAAAATACATGTGTTTAAAATAAAAGCAAAAGGTATTTATGATGTGCTGAACATCACAGGCAGCATGGGACAAGCCAGGCTCTGATCTCACTTACAAGTCTTCAGTTGGAGCTTGGAGCTACTGTTGATTTAAAGAAATGAGCAAGAAGCCAGAACCAAGCACTTTCTCTGATTATTTTGCCGCTTCTGGAACATGGGTCTCAGTCATGACCTATGACAGGGTTTTTACGTGGCCCCCAAATTGTGAATTATTAATGAAAATGTGGAAATCCAAATGTTTTCATTTGCTGTTTAGATTTTAGCAGGAAGTGGTATTTGTTTTTCTTCACTTAAGCGTTCCCCTGCAGAGTCCTGAACTCAAGTGAACTGAAGTAACTCGTTTAAAAAAAAAGAATTAAAAATCAGCAACGTTGCAGGATTTTTGTTCTCTTCAAATCTGGTCTTAGACAGAAAGTGTGCTATTCTTGTGACATGGAAATCCTAAAGCATAGGCAGCATGAGATCTCAAGGGGTCACTTACTCTATCCTCCTGCCTCAAGGCAGGATCAATCAGATGTTTGTCTAAAGTGTTCTTCAAATCCATAACAATGCAGATGCACCAACATTTGCTGGAAGTCTACTCCATTACTTACCCTTACAGCAAAACCTCTTTTTCTTAATGTCTAATCTAAATCTCCCATGCTACAATGCCTTCCAGTCTCAAACACAGTATATGTGGAAAATGATTTATTTTCCCCCTCTTGTCCCAACGTATACTGTTGTCATCCTGTGTCCCCCCAGTCTTTCCTCTAAAGAAAACATGTTGGGGTTTCCCCCCCCTCAAATCTCTTTCTGTTCTCTCTAGCTGCCTTTCCAGCTAATTTCTAAATCCCTGAAGACCCTTGCAGCTTTCCTTTGGGTCCTCTCAAACTACTCCACATATTTCTTCAGGCATGATGCCCCAAGCGGACATGGTAATCCAGCTGTGAGCTTGCCAGTGGTGAACAGAGTGGATGGATTGCTCCTTATCTCTTACATATGACAGTCCTGTTTATATATCTCAGCAAGATGTTTGCTTTTGTAACAGCAGTATGACACTGTGGACTTACATTCAGTTTGTAATTCACTCTTCCCCCCTCTGCAGCTCCATTTCTGTGTAATTGCTCTTTAGCTAGTTGTTCCCCATCTTGTAGCTATGCAAATCCCTGCCTAAGAAGAGTAACTTGTGCTTCTTGTTAGTGGGTTGCAGCTCATCTATTTCAGTTGCTGGTAACAGCAAAGGACAGTAAAAGCTCCCAGTAGCATTTCAGGGATAGCCTTTTTGTGATGGCATTCCAGGAGCTATAAATATGTGTGTGTATATGTATGTAAGCATATTAATAGGGTGGTGTGACTTCCAGGCATAAAAAACATGTTACTGTGGGAGGAAGCAGAACCACATAAAGGATGGGGGTTGGCACAAGGGCCACTAGATGCAGTCAAGGCAGACAGAGCCTTGAAGCGCTCTGAGTGGCTGGTTCTGCTGAAGTCCCCACAGCTATGAGCCCCTCCAGGCTATGCTACAACCCCACCCCAATTTTTCTACTTGCATGTCTCCAAGAAGATTCTGACAAGAGTGAATCCTCATGGGTTAGATGAGTGTCTTCTCTCCTGAGCTGTCCGCTATTTCAGACCACATATTACAGCCTCTCTCTCTCACATCTACAGCTTGGCAGGTTGCAACAGGGAGCATTTCTGAATGTGTAACACCTCATGTGGAAGCGGGAGACTGGCTTGATTCTCCTGTTGAGTGCCAGGCAAAGCAGCAGAGAACAAAAGGCTCAGGAGGTCATGTTATTCCCCTGTCCTGCCAGCCCATGTTTGCTTGCCACTGTTACAGCCCTGAGCATTCCTTATGGTCTAATATTAAATGGCTCAGGCAAGGGGATTTTCCACCAGTTTCTCTAGGTAAAGTACTCCACAGGAGATTTCAGATACAAGGTCAGAGGCCAGCATGAGTGAATGCATTCTGGTTCTGTTGGCAAGGTTGTTAAGGCTGCTGCCTTCCTGCTGTCCCAGCAGAACTGCAGTATCTCAGGGAGCATGACCTAATTCTGCGTGGGCCATGTGAAGGAAAGAATGTGCTGCCAATCTAGACTTCCACTACCTCTACAGGTAGAGCATGGAGGTGAAGGAGGAACCTGTTATCTGTGATGTCTCCCACTGTTTACACCACAGAAGCAGGGCTGATTCCACCTTAGCTTCCCAAGACAGACTTTGGGGGTGGGAGGAATCTTGCAACCAAGCTAATGTGATATGAAAGTAATGGCTGAGATTCCTGATTTTGCTCCAGGCCCTTGGTGCCAAACAAGTCCTCCTGATAACAAGGTGCAACCTGCAATTTCTCTGCTGGGATCCCTCCAGAGCTGGGGTACTGCCAGCAGAGTTGGAGTGAGGAAAACAAGCCCTTCTCTCAGTACCCAGGCACCACCTGGGGCAAGGAGAGGCAGACAAGAGACAGGGTACTGCAGAGCTGCTACCCTCTTTTCAGCCCTGGGCAGCTTGTCAGCCCTATCCCTGCCCTTAGCAGAATGCCCTTCCTTAGCCAGGAAGGTATGGGCAGGCACTCCATCTCCTGGGAATGAAGGGAGGGAGGAGACAGGCTCTGAGCAGCACAGTTAGTTGCTGCCTCCCAGCCAAGTCCCGACTACCACTCTTCCCTTGCTTCCTGGAAGGCAGCAGATCCCAGTTTCTGCTGGGAAGGGAGTACCAGCTGAGGCTGGATGCTCACTCCTTCTGGTCCTCCGTTTAGCGCCTCTGGAGCAGCAGGCTCTGCACCCCAGATGACACAGTGCCATGGGCTGCCACCTCTCAGCCAAGACCAGCATGGTCTATGTGAATGCTGCTGCCTTGTGCTGCTCTGTTCCTTTCCACTGGTGCCCACAGCCAGTTGTTACCTTTAACCACCCACGGGTAAAGCAGACTTGCCCAGGGTCACTCTCTTATCTCAGCTTAGAGGGGTGGCTCCTGGAGATTACCTCCCTTCTCCAAATTTGCTGCTCACAGTCTCCTAGCTGAGGTCAGTGCCTTGGCATACACACAGCAGCAGCAAGATATGTGCAAGGCAGAGACAGCTCTGCATTGTCTCTTGCCAAGAAGCCAGGCCCACAACAGGGGTAAGTGTGGGTGGCTTGATCCAGTCCAGTGGATGAACCGTGACTTCTATCTGCTAAATTTCTGGCCCTCTGAGTCAATTCTTGCATGTGCTTAATTTCCTAATTAGCTGTGATGCTCACACTGCTGAGCTAGTCCCTCTTAGCATGTCTTCCTCTGCTAGTTAAGAAATTGTTACCTCCTTTTTTAATCTGTCAGCAGAAGAGGGGTTAATTGGCTGTTCTGGCAACTCCCTGCATTGCTAGCAGGACTGCACTTCTGCTGCTGCTGAGTCACTGCTGTGCCCCTCTGCCCTCCTGTCCTCACAGGCACACATTTGACTCCCTCCTCACAGGAGAAGGAAGAGGAGCAGGAGAGTAAGAAGAGCACTGCATGGTACAGTGAACTAGGCTAACGGACACAGAGATCCCTTGCTGTATTAGGAGCAAATTGCATTCAGGACACATCAATCAGTCCAGTTCAGGAGCATTTGCTTTTTTGCTCTCCATGTGTGGCTGCCTTACTCCTGAAGTTGCTTCTCCTCTGCAGTGAACTGTCGCTAGCTGTGGCTGTTCTTGGCTATCAGCAGAGCTGCTCTGAATAATGTTCTCTTCATCTGCTATCTCCTCACTCCAGGCAGGAGGCCTGTTATTTTCTTAGGGCAAATAATCTTTCTCCCCTGGTGTAGGGAGTGGGCAGTCACCTGACATAACTGTTGGCCAGGTGCAGATGTTCTGGGCCCTATTAAATATTGAAAACATCTCAGAGTCTCTCTCGTGCAGGACCATGTTGATGTATTTGAATGATGAGCCTGTGTAGTGATCAGATACTGCTTCCACAGGCTCTGTGAGGTTCTCTGCATAGTAGCAACTCCAGCTAGGTTCCTCTTCTCTCATCAAGCTTCTCCCCATGTTTCTCCACAGGCCTCTTCCCTGTCTCACTACAGCCTACACCAGCACTCCTGTGGTCAGTGCTGGTAGGAGATGATGTACTCTCTAGGTAGACACTCTCTAAGCTCGGAAGTTAGAAAGCAAGCCAAGGCCCAGCTTTCCTGGTTTATTGGCTGAGCAGCTGCCATGTTTGCTACGTCTCCCACACTGTGTTAGCAGGGAAGGCGCCAATGATGGGTGTAGTCGGTCAGTTTGTTCCCATCTGCCTGCTGTAGCACAGTTTGTGCTCATCTAGGATATGGGTGTGTGCTGCTGGCTTCCTGCAAGGCCTAGATCCAACTCGGTATGGTTGGGCTAGGTCTAGGGGATGGAAAGGTTACATTCCTCATGTCACAGAGCCACTGTCCAAATCCCCTGCTACCGTTTTTTTATGGAAAGACATTAGAGCTGTCATCAGTTTGCACCTGAGGTTATATGTATAGGGCATTAGAATGGAGAGAGCCTGGTTTTGTTACAAGGGGGACATTCAAGCAATGTTTAAAAATGCAAGAAAGCAGAGATGCACACATGGTGCCAGTTCCACTTCTCTACTAACTCTAGTGGCTACGTCTGGTTGGACTATTTAATTTCAGGGAACTGAACTGATGGCAGAATGGAAGAAGTTAGGAATATAAAAGCAAGGGAAAGCAAAGCGTAATAAAGAGATTTACCTCTAGACTCCTACAGGATGAGCTTGACAGGCTGTGCTGTATTTTTTGTTTTGTTTGTTCAAGTAAAATGAAGGTTTGTCCCACTTGAATTTGTTAATCTGCCCTTCACTGAGTGACTGATGTGCACCCGGTAGGACTGGAATGGCTTTGCATCAGCCATGTGGATGGGGAAAAAAAGGAAGAACAGTGTAATGCCTTATCCCTTTAAATTGCTAGCTATGCTGCTCATTAGGTTCTAGCTTTATTCTTCAGAGCACCTAAGATCTCGAGTACTGACCTGTTCAAAAAGGCATTGCCAAAGGCGTTGAGTTTCCTGAACGGTTTTTTGGGATCCACCACCAATGCATTTCCAGGAACGATTCCTTCCACATCTCCTTGCATAACTGCTATAAAGGAGTCGGTTGTAGGCTCTGGTCCAATCCTCATCCCTGGAAAATCCTGCTCCAGCAGGTACCTGTAGACAAAAAACCCCAGGGTGTAGGCATGAGACATGAGCTGCCTAAGTCCTAAATGAGTTGTACTGAAGATTGCAGTGTAATTATGAAGCTCAAGAGTATGGATCCTTCTGAGGCTATTTTTAGCACTGTCACTGAATCGTTCGATAAACGTCATGGTAGCTTTTCTACTCAGGATCTCCACGTTTAAAGCTTTCTTATTTCAGGTGGATTAAGAAATTGAGATGATTATAGCTGCTGGGAAGAGATTGTCATCATGTTTGATCATTTTGTGTATTTTAATCCTCAAGACATTTGGAACAGACTTAGCATAGCAAAGTAAAAACAGCAGTTCACTGCAATCACAGAGTTAATCCTGAAACCTTACTGGCCTTTGGTGCCAATATCAATTACTTCACTGCTGCTCATTTCAGCAGACTCATCCAACTAATGTGCTTAGCCCCCAGTCCAAATCAGTTGCTCAAATGCCGGCTTCTCCCGTACTTGACTGTTGAAGTCTCAAGTGTCCCTTCTTGTGTGCTTCTGCAACGCAGCTACAGGTCTGCATGACAAACTGCTCAAGCATATTGAGCATTAAGCATGTGGGTGGCAGAGTATATCCCAATATTTGTTATCAAGCTAAATAGCGCAGTAAGCACAGCATTCCTTATTTCCTAAGCCTCTGGCAGCCTCTCTGAAGCTGCAGTTTGGCAAATTTCAGAGAAAGATAGTCACCCATGTGGCTGTAGGACTTTGAATAGGATCCTGGCAGCACACCCTGACTCACCATGCCAAATTCAGGGTGGGTCAATGGTGTGCATGGGACAGTTCCCTTTGGCTCATGAAGGAGCCAAATGCCATCACTGAGGTCAGGTTTGTGTTTGTGGGTGCAGAAAACATCCCACCTGCTGGTCCTGTGCTGAAAACTAAGACCACTGCGTCCATGTGGCTTGCATAAAGGGAGCTAGAACTGGTCTAACCCTCAGTACAGGATGGTGTCATACCACCTGACCTGGTGATAAGCTCTGGATTGTTACATGAGGAACATAATGACCACCAGGTTATGGAAGTTAGTATTATACTGTGTTGCTTGTTGCCAGCAGATAGTTGGCACTTCCTCTTCTGGTGCTTTGACCTAATCTTTAGTAGGTAGAAAGTAGAAGTAGAAAGACAAATATAGAATTGTTGTGATGTTAAAACTAGATTCAGGGGATAGGGAAAAAGGAAACAGGAGAAGGGCTGAGGATTCTTCATGGTTGAGACCAGTGTGTTTAACAACCAGCATTGGTTCACTCAGGTGAGTCTCATCAGAGAGGGCAAGTTTTCTATGTGAGAGACTACAGGACCACTTGCATGAAGTCTTGTGATAACTTTTCAGGGGTTCCTGCTTTCACTATCATTTTAACAGAGGTAATCACTGTTTGGGGAACAGCAAAAAACTGTGCTTGTTCAGCAGGGCTATTTATTGACACCATGTCAGCAAACGCATCTTCAGTTCCCAATGGGTAAGGCCAAATCAACTGGATCCAGAGGTAAAACAAGCAAATGTACACCCAAGACATACTGCAAATCAATGCTGCTTATCTGGCTTGGTACATATTAATGAAGAGAATAGCTGCAGCAAGAATAACTCCAGCAATGATATCCATAATTCCCTTAGGATCTGACTACCTCCTTTATTGGTATTTTATCATGTATTTTCTTCTATCTTTCATCCAAAGTGATTTCCAAGTCCCGTGCTCACCAGAATGCCCCCAGAAGTGACCTCTCTTAATGGGAGCAACTCAGATGAAACAGCAGCTGTTTAGCAATTTCCAAAAAACTGAAATAATCCAGGAAGGATTGCAGGAAGGAACAGCCCTCTGACCTCCTACAGTAGGGTGGATACATCCTATCTACCTAAAGCCTATGCAGGGGTTCGTTGAACTTTCCCATAAAAGTGGGTCATTGCTTAACAAAAGCAGACTGCAGCTAACGCTGGTGTGTGACACCTCCCTGGCTGGAGATCACAATACACCTTCCTGGCAGCTACAGTAACTTCTCTCTAGCTTGAAGCTGCCGAGAGCAAGGAGGAGCTACTTTTCTCTCACCAAAGGCTCTGTACACTGTCCTCTGAATGTTCTAGAAGGCACTTGGCTGGACTCTGGAAACTAAGCTCAGGCCTCCTGGATGACAATTCAAAAATGTTAGCCCCATGGACATTGCTGCAATGCTAGTCACTGCTATTGGCTTTCCCGTGCTCCTGCTCTGTACTTTGCTTTTCATCTGACATAGTATATTTAAGAGTGATATATGGATGGGCATTCACTGAATCCATAGAAATGAATCTTTGAGTTATCCACTTGCAAACAGTAGAGAGAGAAAAGAAACAGATAGTGATAACAATTGTCAAATGCAACAAGTAAAGTGCTTTTGAGAAACACCCCTTATCCCCAATGCCACATCACAGCCTTGCCACAACAATAACCTGTTTGTATTTTTACAGGTTTGAGATGTACATGTAGTACGATAGCTTTTGAGCAACAGGAAAATAAAAAAGCCTGGGGGTTTTGCCATTTATAGACAAAGCTTCTGAGAAAGTCTAAGCAAAAGTCCTGCATATAATAGCAATACTCCTCTTCAGTCAGGCTGCTCGAAAGAATTTTATCACAGCTCCACTCAGCTAACGTTTCAAAGCATTTCTGTGTTTATTTCTTGTATAAGACTTAAAAAAAAAAGAAATCGCAACAAAAGCACTCTCATATAGAACTAGCTACAAGCCAATGTTAATTGATTTAATGTGCAACAAGTGGTATGAAAGCAGAGATGAAGATTTGCACTGCCTAGCATCTATTTGAAGCAAGGCTTCTGTGGGAGATTCAGGTACATTGTGCAGCAGGGTGACTGCAGCACAAGAATCTCATTGTACACAGGACAAATACAAGGGGATTTATTGACACTGTCTGACAGGGGGAAAGCAATTCTGCTAGGCAGTGCCACAGGCTGCTTCTGCTAGCAGAAACAAGCTACAGAACACATGCAATTGTCACATTTGTGGGGATTTCTGGGAGAGAAAAGTAAATAAGTGTGAAAAACACTGACCAACAGTGAGCAGTTTCCCCTGCCAGTGCAGCATGCCTTACTCTGAGCTGCTGAACACTTTCAAGGGCCTGGGGGAGCAACCTCCAGCCAGGCTGGGGAAGCCTGCAAAGCATGCCAGGCAAGAGGTGAATGTTGGGGGTGGTTTTTTTTATGACAATCTGCTTTTTGGAGAAGTGTCTGGAGTTGGTATGTGGCTGGGAACATCATGCTGTTTGCCCCATTTCAGGCCTGTCCCTGCTCCTGCTGAGGTGGGGGAGGAGGTGAGGGACAAGGGCAGGAAAGCTGCATTAGTGTCAGCCTGGCTTGGGTTACCCTTTCCCAGGCAGGTTTGGAGCAGCATAGGAGCCAGGCGAGGAGATCCCAGGCTCTCCAGGCAGGAGTTCTGCAGGATGTGGGGGAAGGGGCTGTTTGCCTGTGATGAGTCATGCAGGAGCCATGCAGGATGCTGCTGTGTGTGGCAGCAGAGGTGATGCAAAGCGGGAAAGGGAAGAAGGGCAGAGCAGAAGGAAATGGTGACAACTGCTTGGTGCAGGCAGAGATGAAAGGTTCAGGGCCACACACCAGGTCACACCAGAGCTCTGCATGCAGCCTGTAACAAACAGTCTGGAGAGGCCAGGACGTGTAAATGATTAGCTGTAGGAGGAAAGGGTGGCAACACCAGAAAAGCAAGCCATGTTGACAGTTAGTAGGGCTCTGGCAGGCTTGTTTATTTTATTAGCAGGATGGCTGGACAGAAGCCAGGATTATTTTTAGAAAAGACCACTGAATCTAAGTTAATTAGGAGAGTAATGTTCTGTCCTGCACTCCCACCCTCTTACAGGAAACATAAAAAGCAATAACATTATAAAGGCAGGCTCCAGCGACATCCTGCTGTGGCTGTCAGATATTCCCAGGTAGAGGTGTTGCCTTGCCCTCACCATTACAGCCTTTCAGACCCCAGCCCCGCAGAAAAGCCTCATCCAAATGTATGCTGAGGAGATAAATGGGAGTGCAGAAAAAGAGGATACAGCAGGAACCAGGAATGGAAAAGCTGCAGTTAGCAACGCTACATCTTTCACATAGCAAAATAAGGCTCAGCTCCCTGGGTCCCTGAAAGGAGGGGAGAAAACAGCCTGGTGCCACTGAAAACAAGCCAGTGCTCTGGTCTCACTTCACTGGCTTTGACCCACACAAACCACCTCCCTCCTCCCCACCTCAGCCTCTAGGAATGTTTCTCACTGCTGACCTTGACTGCCTTCTTTCTGCCATCCCCTCCTGACAAGAGAGCAGCCTCACAGCAAAATGCTGCAGCTGAGGTGCTTCAGAGCCTTGCATTTCTTCCTTCTTACACCTCAGATTCCCCAAGAACAAGGGAAGATGTTTAGGAGATAAGCCTACCTCAGGTAGGTGACTAAAGTCCTTTGTCCTTTTCTTTTTAAATGGTATACTGGGATCCAGGTGAACTGGGGCCGAGTTCATGCCACATGAGTGTTTAGTGACACTGTCATCTCCCTAAATTGCATGGCAGTACAAGCAGGATGCAATATTAGAGTGGAATGTATACATAAGGATAACACCAATTATCCCCCATCCTGAAGAGATTATGGAAGAGATGTCCACAGGGTTTCTTGCTTCATTCTACTGCCAAGACATAATGGTTGTCTTCCCTCCCACTTCCTCCCCCAGTCCCCTTTAACTCCTCCCTGCTCTCAGTTTTAGCTCCCACTCGCCTTCCCACAATAACTCTGGATGCTAATCTGGTGCTTATCCCAGCTCTCTAGTGACCAGTGCCTGCAAGCTCCCCGTGGAAGCCTATCACGAGCACCACTGTTTTCTGGCACCTCCTGCCTTTGGCTGGGAACATACTACAGTAACAGACCCTCACACTCCTACTACTAGAGGCCCTGGGGGTTCTCCGAGAGTTCTCAACTTTCACTTCTTATGCCTTCCTGGAAGGCCTTCTCAGGTCCATTTTGCACTCCTGTAAAGCAGAAGCTCCTGGTCACTTCTGCTTGATCACAGTCTCTGAGCAGGCTCATCCCAGCCCTGTTCACAGAGAAGGCTGGGAGAAGAGGACACAAGCACGAATGAAATGCAGTGGTCAAAGAGAGGCTCAGATCAGCTTGCTGACAGCAGAGCAACAGTGCTGCTGCAATCTCACAAGTGAAGACTCAACCTTCTCCTTTTGCCTGGAACATGCTTTAGGCAACTGAGCTTGCAAAAGGAGCTCAGGCTTATAGAAGGACTTCACTGAACAGAGAGGGGCAAAGGCAGGAAGTCTCTGCTAAAAACAGCATGCAGGTGAGACTGCAGGGAAACACTGATGCTGGCAATCCAGAGAAACATTAGGAAGAGATACTCTAGTTACACAGCCAGCAACCTCAGGAATGGATATTCAGCAACCTCCTTGTGTTCAGGGGAAGTTCTGCTCTGAGTGTCAGTAACCCAGAGGACAGAAAAAGCCTTTCAAATAGGTTTGGTACCAAGTCGCAGAACAAAGATCTGGAGTAGAATGAGACTGCTATGCTATCCAAGCTAGCCTCTCTAATTTTCACAAAAGTAACTCCCTTGCCAACCACGTGCCAAATGCTTCTCGGGGTCATTCATGCCCCTTCACCATCTGCCTGACCTGCTTACATGAGAAAAGCCTTTTTACTCTTAAACTTTGTTTGCCAGGTGCATGACAAGGTAGCAGAAATGCATTCTGTTCTTGGCTCCCAGCCGGGGCACCGAGTAGCTGGAATATTACAGCACACACACAAAAAACCCCTGCATTTCTCAAGGTCACTCCTTAAGAGGTACAGTCAATTTGATTCACACCTCTCTACTCTCCACAGCTCCCTCCTCCACCAAGAAATACTGGTAGAACAAAGGGCTGGCTGCTTGTGGCTTGCATCCAGATTTACACTGGGGTAATTCCACAGATTTCAACACAGCCACACCAGAAAAAGGCTGGAATTTAATGCTAAGCTTATGAATCACATAGGAAACACAGACAGCACAGCTTCAGCTACGATCCCAAGAGAAATGTTGCTGCAAGTTGAACTAGCAGTGTGGCTGAACAGAGATCCCTGCAACCAAGTCCAGCTGGAAAAGTTTAACCCTCTGTCTGACAATTTCACATCAAACCTGCTCCTGGCAGCTGCCCTTTCTTTAGAGTTAGGAGCCCTGAAGATCTTGGTCTTCTCTTGTGCACACCCCTCCCCCCCGAGCACACATGTTTCTCAAACTAGACTCTGAGCATTGCCTCTGGGCACAGCGCAAGGAAAGAAAGATGCAAGTGTGAGAGACAGACCATTACAAACCCAAGCACCCACTTTAAGGTTCCCTAAGCCATAGGTTGCCCCACCACCCAAACGCTCCATCAGGCTGAAAAGAATGGTTGTTAGAGGGGCTACCCCGAAAGCAGCAGTCATGGGGATACCCTGCGTGAGGCTTCCCACAGCCTTTGCACTTTGAACAGACAAGAGGGCCCCGAGTGACTCACGTCTCCACGCTAATCCACACTAATGCCCTGCCCGCACTCCTCAGCCCTGCTCCGGGCTACGTTTTGCCACGTCGGTGTTTCGTGGGACATCTCACACCACCCTGTCCTTGCAATGGAACGCTCTCCGAGTTTGAGTGGTGGTGGCTTTTCAATTGAAAGCTGTTGATGGGCACCAGGGGCACGGAGCAGGGGGGAACAGAAGAGGGATCCAGGCATAGCACAGGTAGCAGAGACCTCTTCTGCCCCACCACGGCCCACGGCCACCGAGGATGCCGGCACGCCCGGGAGGCAGGCAGGCAGGCGGCCGGCTTTTACCTGATGAAGGTGGTCTTCCCAGTGGAGTACTGCCCCACGAGGAGCACCATCGGCTTGTTGTCGAAGTCGGCATCCTCCAGAGCCGGCGAGTGGAACTCGTGGAACTTGTAGTGCTCTTCCAGGGGGAGCAGCTTGGTTTTGTAGAGCTTTTTCAGGCCCTCGCTAACCGTCTGAAACACCTCGGGGTCCTTCCTCCGGCGGTCGTCGGTGCCCAGCCAGCTGAACATCTTGGGGCCGCCTGAAGCCAGCTCCGCAGCGACCACCGGGGCTGGGGCGAGGGGCGGCGGGCAGGAGAAGCGCCGCTGGCTGGCTGCCGGCGCGGGCTAGCCCCGCATGCCCCCTCAGGCCGGCGGGGCCCGGGGGACGGCCTGGCAGGCCTCGCTCCCCTCCAGCGCCCACCCGCGAGGGCCGCCTCCCGTTACGCGACCCGCGCCGGCGGTTTCAGTCAGCAAACGGTCCCCGCGGGAGGCTGCGAAAGGCCGCTTCTCCTCGCAGCCTCGGCCGAGCGGCGCCGGTGGAAGACGCCTCCCTTCACGCCGCCGGCTCCCGGCGTGGGCATGCCGCGGAGGCAGGGCGGGAGGGGCGGGCGGCGGCAGCCCGCGGCGGGCGGTGTTTAAGGGCGGCCCTCCAGGAAATGGGCCGGCGGCGGAAGTCGGCGGCTCCTGGCAGGCGCCGCCCGTTCTTCTCGGCGGGTGAAGCCGCATCGGGCGGCGCCATATTGAGGCGGGGCGCCATATTGAGGCGGGGCGCGACGCCGAGGAAAAGCAGGGCGGGGGGGACGAGGACACAGGCCCGCCCCGCTTTTCGCGCCGGGACACGGCGCCCCCTAGGGGCCGCTGCGGGGTTTTGCGGCCCGGTCGCCATTTTATTCGCCTTGTCCCCTCGCTTTGAAATAAATCCCTCCATGTGCAAATTTGACGGGGGATCGGCTGTTTCTGAACGCTGCCGCCCCGAGCTGGGTCCCCAACGCTTCTCCAAGCCAATGACTCGGCTGCACTGCTGCTGGCTGCCATTTCCCGGGGGCTTGCAGAGACGAGGCTGGCTGTACCCAGAAGAGTTCACCATTGAAGCAGATGAGACAGGCAAATTAGCTGCTGTCTCCACTCATTTATTCCTCCAGCAATTAGGGCTGACAGGGCAGC
Source organism: Haliaeetus albicilla (assembly GCF_947461875.1). Classification (NCBI taxonomy): domain Eukaryota; kingdom Metazoa; phylum Chordata; class Aves; order Accipitriformes; family Accipitridae; genus Haliaeetus; species Haliaeetus albicilla. Next base: position 6,194,924 of record NC_091495.1, on the reverse strand, counting down.
TGCCGAGCGAAGGCTGCAGTGCTCGGGCCGAAGCCAGCATGGGTTTTCCAGCGGCAGCCCGTGGCTCGGTGTCCCCCCAGGGCCAGCCATCAGCCATAATGCCCCGCTGCCCGGCTCTCCTCATCGCCACTGAGCAGCTGGGACAGAGCAGGGGATTTTTCCTAACGTGTCTCCAAGAGTTTTTTTCACTTGAGTTGATCCAGCGGGTCAGAGAAATGTGGCAAGAGGCAGTTTTGGAAGCGGTCCCGCCGTGTGGCAGGCTCCTGCCCTTTCCCAGCCGTTTGCGGACAGGAGGAACGCAGGCCTTGCGTAAGTGGAGGTGGCGGTGCATTAAAAGTGGTTGTTTTTCACAGGGTTGGGGGGATGACACCCGGGGATGTGCGTGGCCCCGTGTGCCTGCACAGTGATCCAGGTCCCCTTCTATGCATCTGGCTGCAGGAGCTCCCATCTTCGTGTCTGTTCCTGTTGTGTGATCCCATCCACTTTTACGCTCTGCGGCATGACCTGACTCATGAGGTGTGAGTGATGACTTCAGGGACCGGTTTTCTTTTTCTGGAAGAAAATAGCAAGCTGACTATATTTTCTGAAGGTCAGGCTTCTCTGCTTTCCCGCCAATGCCTAAAGCTAGTCTGAAAGTGGAATTAATGTTTTGAAACTTCCTTAAGACTAATTTCCCTTGTTTCTTTAGTTTTATAAATAGAGATTTTTGGCTTTAAGAGTTTGATGACTCCTTCCCAGTGAAAACTCCTGAAAATGAAAGGCCCCGTAGAAGTCAACACGTTTTGGCAAGAATTCTTCATTTTGTAGGAAAAAATCACTTTCATCTTCTAGACAGTTCTGCCATTTAAGGGCTGCGCTTCTGCAATGCCATTCTGGTATTTCTACAGCTATATATGGAGTGTCTTTGGTGCTTGCTTGTGATATTCTCAGAGCTGAGTAAAGGTCAGGCCAGGAAGCCTTTGATTGTAAATCTCCCCAGGCCACCTTGATGCCCTTCCTGAATGCAATGAATGGGGGAGGAAAGCAAGGTTTCTGTTGTGCAAGCTGTGGGAGCTAACTGCTACAGGTACAGCAGAAGCACGCTTGTCCCACGTTTACAAGAAGAGGATATGTATTAATCATTAAGTTGCGCTAATCATAAATGTGTATACCCAATGGCCAAATAGCAAAAAAAAAAAATGTTTCCTTGCCTTGTCTGAAGAGAATCTCTTTTCTTTGGATTCTTTATCACCGGGGCAAGTCAAAACCAAACTCGACAGTTTTTATAGACTTTCTTTAGGTCACTCATAAACATTGGACGATTTTATTTATTTTTCAGTCTGTTTTCTTAGACATTTCTCTCTGGAAGGCTGACTTCCTCAAGGACTCTCTTTACCTTGAAGTATAGAGCTTGTCAAAAATAAAAGGAAGTAAAATTAGGAAAGGAAGTTTAGAGTATATTTTGCCAGAATCCGAACTGAAAATTTTAATCTGTTTTCATTGTTTATTCCTATTCATTTCTTAAACAGGGATGTTTTAATGGATGGTTTTCTGTTGAACAGAGTGGTCTCCTGGTGCAATTGTTAGGCTTTTTTTAAAAAAAAAAAAAATTACATTTTTTAAATTTTGAAAGCAGAAAAAGAATAAAACCCATTACATCTTTTTTTTCCAAACAAAGGTTTTTCATTTAAAATGTCACTGCTGGAAGAAGGGCTGTTTTTCCTGAAAGTTTCTGAGCTGTTCAAATGCAAAAGCTCTCTCTTGAATGCCCTGCACAGAAACTACTGTACTGCAGTGCTCAGGACATACCTGTATCTGATACTGATGGGTGTCTTCTACTGCCATCTACTATAGAATTTGTCTTTTTCTCTCAAGCCGTGATGAATTGAACTTTTAGCTCTGTAGTTTCTCAGTCATGTCCCTGCTGTTGGTAACATGGCAGGCAGTCACTTAGCTGGATGCTTGCCTTGATTGGGAGAGACACACTTTGCCGGACAAGATTCACTTCCACTTTGCTGGAAGTGAATGGGGCTGGACTAAGTCACATAGTATTTGCATTCAGAACGAAATCTAATTTGGGGGGGGCAAAACACAACATGGTACAACAGAAACACATTTCATGTGAAATTAAGTCATGGTGACGTGTGTATTTGCTTATCTCCTGCCTTAGGTTGGACAGGTTTACTTCCTAAGAAAGATCATCTGAGCTTTAGCAAGTCACCAAGTTTGAAAAGAGGTGGTGACTCAGTACCATAACACTTTGACAGTTTCAAGAAGCTTGTGGGAGTAGCTTAGTTCAGTAATATTAACTTCCTGCCATGCAGTTACTGTCACTGTTTGTTCATTACCAAGTAAGAAGCCCAACTAGACGTGTCAAAAGTTCAGGTAGTGATGGGTTCAATAGGGAATAGCTGGGTTTGTGGGAAAGGGATGAAGGGAGAGGAAGGTGCAGCAGGCCCTCAGAATTAAACCAAATACACTAATTTGATAAGTAAGGGAAGGAGAGTTTCCTCTGGTTCAGCTAGATCAAACTTCTCAACTGCCTGCTATTGTTGCCATGTGGCCTAGGAATAAAACCATCTCCAGCATAGTCTATCCCTTTCCTCACTTATTGCTTTGCCTTTACAACTCAGAAAGCTGCTGCCTTCCTCTCCTGCCCTCACTGCTCTTTCATATACCTCTGAAATATTTCCTATTATGTTTCTCCTACCATTGTTCTCAGGTGGCTTGGTATGCACATGCTGTCCTTTTCCCTACCTTCTCCATGCTGCTCTTACCCCCTCATTGCCTGGGGTGGAACAAGGTGCTAGTACCCAGAAGTGCCACCAGAAATGGAGAATATGGGGTTGGATAATCTATACATATTGAGTGGGAAGCATGCTTGCCTCCAGAGAGTTCACTCCTTAAATTTGTATGGCAAAGAAAGCACGATGTATTGCACACAGGAGACCTGACCTATGTGATACCTGTAATAGTGCCGGAAAGAAAAATCCTCTGAGCCCTTTGCTATCCTTGCAGTGCAGAAGCTTGGAGGTTTCTCCTATAACTCTTGGATGGTTTTGACTGTCTCTGTCATAGGACGTATACTTCCCTGAAACTTACATAAATGCTCTTTTTAAAAATGGTTATGATTTAGTGATCGACAAAGTGGAGAGACTGTCATGGCCCCAACTGCTCTGAGAAAATGTGGGCTTTTTGAGGGTATTTCCTTTCTGAGCTTTTTCTTACCTGAAAGCAGAAGTCCTATTAAAATGTATTAAGACACAGTTGAATGCCATCTTCCTGTTCTACCTTGTCAGTGATATATGGAGAGACGTGGAGTTTTGTGGTTTGAATAATCAAATGGCTAACTAAACAAGGAAGCTGCTATCCACTGAAGCGATGGGTGGGTCAAACAGTAGTCTGCATGATGGGCTGACCTGTTCTCTCATGTCTTCTGCGAAATGTTTTGCATTGGGCTTTTCAGAAATATTCTGGCATTACTCAATATACTTTTTTCCCCCACCTCCTGCTTCTACCACAGTGCTTGATAGGTTAGGACTAGCTCTCAGGGTTACGTAGGCAAGACATATATATAAATGCGCACACACATTCACATAAATACACACACAGGTAGAGATAATATATATACTATTTATAAGCAGCAGGCATCACTGCCAGTGGAACAATTATCTTTCGCTGTAAGGATGCACCTGGACAAGGTAGGACATCAAATGCCAAGTGGTATGTAGAGGGATTTGGTGCTGGCATTCAGCAGTTGTCTGTGGCTAGCACAGGGTTAGGATTTTCCAGGGGTTTGAAAGGAGTATAACTCTGTCACCACACCACGGTGCTGAGATGAAGCTGTCCTCTAGGATCAAATGGGTGTATTAGTTACACGACGCTGCTGGCCGCGCTCAATGCAGCAGCTGCTGCTGTACTTTTCTCTGGAAGTGTTGAAGGGAAAGGCAAAAAGTTCCTATCAGCAAACATGAGAAGAATGGGGGTGATGTAAAGCAACTAGATGAGCCGCGTCAGCTGCCCTGCATGTCACAGCTCCAAAACTTCTGCCTGCCAAATGGTTGGGAACACAGACTGGTGCTTTAGCTAACCCAGATTTTGTGTACTCTTGTTCTCTCAGTTTTGCTGTTTAGGGGTGATTTAGCTTAGCTGATACTTGGTCACAAAGTATTCTGCAGAGATCAAAAGTTTCATCTGACTTTAATGGGAGTTGTGGGCAGTCAGAATCTCTGATGATTAGGATGATTATGAATAGGATGTTGTAACCTTAAGTGCTAAAGGACAGATCTTGAGTAAATGGCATTTTCATATTTCCACTGATTTCGACATAGCTTGGACAATTTACACAGCAAAGAATATGTATTTTAAATTCTCAGCCAGCTTCTTTAAAAGTGAATCGTTGCTCAAAGAGTTATTGTTTGAAGTTCTGAAAACCATCCAGGCATTTTTGATACAGACTTTTTGTTAACATCTGTGGGAGGCTCTAGGGCAGGTTCACTGCTCAGCCTTGAAAATCTCAGCACCAGAAGGTGTTCATCAATTTTCGGGCCAATAATCTATGCACAGGAGATTCAGGGCAAGGTCCTCCACCTGTCTGTACGTTCATTCATTTTGTAAGAAAACACAGTTCAATGCTTCTTTTCAGGATATTTCTATTTGCTAAAAAGCCCACAGGGAGAGTGGGAGTCAGCTTTGAGTTTTTATTTCTGAAATACACCACTATGTTTAATCAAAGACTTGAGGTTGTACCTGCAAGTGCTGTTTTCATACTGTGTGTTTAGAGACTACTAAAGATTAACAAAGCCTAATACAGTCACATTTCCAATTTGACTAATGACTGCTGATTTCTGTAGCTAATGTTCTGCTGTATTACGAGAATGGTTGTAAAAGATGGCCCTGCATCATTTGTTCTGCTCACCCTAAAATTTATTATTTTGCATGCAAACATTTGCTCTGTTCCACAGAGTCAGGAGCGGCTCCTCAGGCCGGATACAGATTATCTTCATTAAATCAGAGTAGCTGGGCTGAGCTCTGTCAGCTCCAGGTTTAGCCCTTGATTGCCCACTGCCCCAGCGTTGCCTAAGATAAATCCTCTCATGGAGAGAGTAAGAGGACCTCAGAGAATTCTTTCATGGTCCAATTACTTTTACTAAAAGTGGAGGATTTTCTGTGGATTCCTCAGATTCACCTTTTAAGACTTAGGGATGAGGCATCTAAGATGTTGAGAAAGATCAGGGGAGATCATAGGATGGTAACGTAGTGGAGGGACTTACATCAGATGGCAAACATACTAACTAGGGGAACGTGCAAAGAATAGAGAAGCAAATCTATCCAACCTACTCGTTCATGGCTTCCATCTAAAGCTTTAACCTCTGTCTGCTACACTTGGCTGCTTTCCCTTAGAAATTTTAATTGCTGGAACAGACATGCACACACTCTGCTCCACCCATGCCGGAGGACACGGAGGGACACTCCGATTCAGTCTGTTTCAGTACATTCCTGAGTGGGGTACAAGTGATTTCCAGGTATAACTTGGCTAGTCGCATACAACTGTATCTGGCACCTGCCTGTACATGAGCGTGGCCACACAGGAGGCAGAAGGTTAAAACACAAGGTGGAACACCTTGTAGCTGTCTAAGCAGTGACGTTCATTACACATAAAATGCTTCATTGCATCTTTTGTTCAAAGATTTCCAGGTAATTTGGAAAAGAGTTTAACAATACACCTACAGGCAGGTTCAGCTGGGAGGTTTTCAAAACATATCAAGTAGCTGCATCATTGACTCTCAACACACACTGTTACAGTCGGGGCTGCTGGCTGAGTTTCTTGAAAGTAAGGCTACATATTCAGGTGATTTAAACCTCCATTTTTGAAAGCATTGCTTTTTTCATACTATCTCAGGGTTTCAAGGCCTATCTATAAAGTTTAGTTCTTTTTCAAGTAAGTGCCAGACTGAGGTGAGAACTGGTGAAGGGTTACAATGATTTTATCAGGCATTGTGAATGCTCTGCACAACCAAAAATCAAGTCTCAAGTATTTGCTCTTCAGTGTAGCTCAAAGTATGTCAATTGCTCACCATTTCTTTTCCTGGGGAGCAGCAAAATGAGAAATTCTTCTTCATATGTGTTTTGTCTGTCTATATAAAGTGCAGCCGGTCTCCAGGCTGTTTTCTTCCTCTTGTTTTTCTCTTAAATCTATCTCTCTGTCTGTTGCTCATGTTGTTGTAGCCGTGAAGGTCAATGGCTGTAAAAAAGCAAGGTTTGGAGGGGAGACAGTATTTTTCATCTGGAGAAAAAGTAGGCAAGTTGTTAGGCACTTAAATCCTTTTTCAGGTCTGAAATGTCTACTGTACAATAGAAAATTGAAGTTTTGTTTCCAGGGTTATATTTTGAAGATTTTTCTGTTTGTTGCCCTTAAGGATCAAGCCTTGTGGATCAGTTGTAGAATGGTTTTATAACAAATGAGGGCTCTGTGTGGGAGGACAGTGCAATCTGCGGTTGTATGGTTTCTCACAGGGAACACCAGTGACCTTCAGCTTCAATGGGAGTAACAATCAACTGGTTCCTAACTGAGACCACTTTCCTTGGGTGCCCGGGGCAGTGATTTTGGAGATTTGGAGAGCCTCCTCTGCAGGGAAGCCTTCCAAATACTGTATCATTATGGCTTGTGAACCATTTATTGAACTTTGTATCTAGATTAGTTTTTTCAGTCCACACTGTAATGAGAAGGCAATGATTATGATCACCTTGTTACCACTGATGGGTGTGATTTGCCTGCTGAGATTTTAATCATGATTTCTCCCAGGAGCCACCACTTACAGCAAAAGGTGATGGCGGCTAATGTTTAGCATAGCTGCTAATATTAAGAAGGGCTATGAAATCTCTCTTTGCTGTTTTCAGTGGGGGGATGAGAAACATCTGTCTTGAACGTTACAAGAAAAAAAACTCTCAGCATGCGATTTCGTGTGTGAATCTGTGGTAATCAGCAAGATGGTATGTGATCTCTTGGGGGAGATTGTATCATTCTCCAAAATGAGGAAAAAAGGGCAAAATAACCATTGGGGAGTTGTGAGTAACGGCTTTGTAACACCTAATGTATTCCATTTTTCTGTTAGCCTTTGGTTTATCTCGCTATTTTTCTTTTTTGGGGAGGGAAAATGCCCACATGCCAGAATGTGATTGAATAGACTGTCATTCATGTTGCAGCCCATTATGAAAATATCCTGGAGAGCCTAAGTAGTCCAGAGGGAGACTGATAATAGCCATATCTATGGCTTCAAAGCCCCAATAAAAGTCAATGGGGTCACTCATTTTGATTTCACTCAGATCTACAGCGAATATAAAACCTTGAAAATGCAGGAATAGGTGCTAGATTAGAATCAGATGGGTCCCCCACTTCTCCTGGGACTGCCATTCCCACACATCCCCCTGCTAGCTAAAGAGAAGATTTTAAAAGCCATGATTAAACTAACTTTTTACACTTATTTTAATGATCAGTAATTCTTCTGGAGAAGACACACCTCATCCCAAGAAACAAGGAGTTTCTGGCAGGACTGTGCAGGGCAAGATCCCTGCAGAATCCTCAGTGGAAGAAATTAGCCTGGTGTTACTATGGACATTGCCATGCCTTTTCTACCGTGCTTGAAAAAAAAGAAGTCACCTGTGCCTTTAGGCAGGAGTGTCTTTCAAAAACACACCCCACCCATCCAGCAGAACTACCAGGCCTTGCTGGAGATGTGCTTGAAGAACAAATGCCTGTTCACAGATGACAGCTTCCCTGCTAACATCAGCTCTATTGGAACGGGAGCACTGCTAAAGAAACTACCCGGAAATTTACAGTGGAAGAGGCCACATGTAAGTGACTTTCAGTGAATAATCTCATGATAGCCAGCAAATAGTGTTAGCATTGAGCAGACTACTCTTAGACTTTAATTTAGCTGTGCCTTAATGCCTCCAGAGATCACACTTATTGTATCAGCTGTCATTTTAGAGGCTGGGGTACATGGAGTTTCATAATTGCCTTTGAAGCATTTGTTGCCCAAAATCATAACTAGCTTTGTTCTGTTTATATCCAGTAATGCTCAGAGCAGGCAGAAATAGCAGGTGAAGGGAGTGAGGTGAGCTGGTGTCCTTGGAGCTCACAGGTCTGATGATCCCACCATGATTCCATGATGACAGTTCTCATGGCGATGATCCCTCTCCCCAGAATTCAAGGTCTTGACCTTTTAGAAGATTTCTGAGTTTCTAGACAGTTCTTAGCCATTGACCCCTTTCCCATGGCCCACATACTGTTGTGATGCTGGAGGCTGCGACTTTCACCAGCAGCGGCAGGTGCCTTATCTTCTTGCTGGGCTGTTTTTTTCCTGCTTAACTGTTTAGTCTATTGTACTTAGACCAATCTTTTCCCAGCTCTCAAGGTTGAGCTTCTACCATGACCAGTAATTGGTCATCAGACAGTGAGTTGTTTTTAGTTCTGGAGGCTCTGTTTTCTACTTGTTTCCATATTTCCAAGGCCTTTGCTGGTATCCCATGCTTAAACTGAACATCACAACAAGAGACACCTGGTTGCAAGGGCTGGTCACAGAGCAAGTTCTCATAACAAATGGATAGATAAGAAGTCTAGGAGGCCAGAACAGGGGCCTGGCACAGTTAGATAAAGCCTGTTAATAACAATGGCAGTTCTGTTCTTACTGAGGCACTAAGCAACGTATTGACAATCAGATCTTCTTGAAAGCCACGTATAGAATTATCTGAGAATTACAGTAGCACTGACTCCTTATGTTACCGTATCTGTAAAGGAATTCTGCCAGGTAATAGCAGATAGCATCTCCTAGATAAGTTATTTTCTAGCTGTCATATTTTGTCAGATTTAACCAATTTCTTAGAAGGGCTGAGTTTCTGCAAAAGTCATGAAAATCACTGGGAAAGTAGAGGCACCTTTGCAAAGCAAGCAGGAGAGCTTGGGAATAGCAGCCCTGGTTCTCAGAGTTTCATACATAATTCAGTCTCGCATATGGTTTGTGTTAAGTCAGGATTTGCAGGCAGAGGAAGAGTGCAGTCCTCAGGAGCCTGAGCTGGGTTGTGCCGGGCACTGTGGCTGAGGCAGTTATGTCAGCATAAAGGTATTTGGGAGGGAAAGGTCAATATGAGTCCTGGCCTCTACAAAACCCTTCAGGTGTCCCTCCACCCCAGGGATATTGGAATGGACTTGAAACCTTCTGTCTCTCAGTCCACCATTCAGCTGCTCTAAAACTGCCTCATCAAGAAGGCTGCCATTTGTTCTGAATGCCAAACCTAGCCCAGCAAAGGCTCTCTGAAGAGAGATGCTGTGCATCCTTCAGTCCTTATGCTGCAGAGGAAACGCTGAGATTCTGCTATTCAGCCTGCAGGCTTGTAGCTTGCTGCATCTATGACTGATGGCCTGCAAACTGAACACCCAAACTCACCAAGGATAGGGGTTGGTGTCTAATTACTGTGACTGCCTTCTGAGGGTTTGCTGTTTCTGTGCTACTGCCTGAAGGGGAAGCCAACAGTGAGAAAATTAGCTTGAGCAATTTGTGGGTCATTAGAGTGAAACGTAAGTTTGACACTTAGTTTATTAATTTGACCCCAGAGGCACTTGTGAGAGGGAAAAAAAAAAAATTCTCTCTGAACAATTATTCACAGACCCACTCTTGTCACAGCAACAGGAACTTTTGTAGCAGCCATCGGTTAGTCTGTAGCTCGATTGTCAGGCAAATTGTGGAGATATCAGCTAGGTTAGCTGAAAGTTTGAACAGTTATGTTCTGCCATCGTAGCCTCTTTTGGCTGAAACCTGTCAGCAATTACAGAGGAGCAGGGCTGGCAGGTCTGAAGGGTTGTCTTCTCAGCAAGGTGTTCGTGGAGACCTGTGGTGATGCATCTGAGCACCAGTGGCTTATGTCTGAGACCAAATTCAATGTAGACCAAACACAGATGTGTGCCCAGGCTTGTTTCAGATTAGCCTTAGCACATGATAATACTGAAGCTATACCTGAACCAGAACAATATCTGCTGGGACAAAGGGATCCTAAGTATTTTGAAAGCTTTGAACCGGCAGAGGGAGTGTTTTGTGTCACATATCTATGAGGTTTTTACATCCTAGACTAGGAACTCACTGGATTTCCCATCTTACAAGGTCGCAGCTCTGCAGGCAGAAAGTCCTTGGCTTCAAGCTAAATCAGCTCATGTTATTGACTCGACTCTCTCCCTCTTTTCTTTTTGGTTGTGTGCTTCCCAGGCTTTGCACAGAAGTCCGGTATTTTATGCTGCAAACAGAAAGCAACTTGATCTCTGCCAAGGATTGGTGGGTAAGGAGGCTCCTTTGTATAAATATCTAAGTATTCTTATACAAGATAACATTTTGTGTGGAATTTTGACTGTATAAAACTTGGCATAGAAATAGAAGGTGCACATATACTTATCTCCTCACTTGGCATAGTGTGGATGAAGCAATCATTAGGATGGGATAGGCTCAGTAAAAAACCTGGCAAGCTTCAAGGTGGGATTTGAAGAGTGAGAGGTGTCTCCACAAGCTGAAATTGCCACTCTCTGTGTTGCTTCTGTGCATGCTAGTACTGCAATAGGAAGTGATCCTGTGCTTTTACTGGTCTGTAATGTTGCTGCTTGACGACAATTGAACATAGACCACAGAAGCAGGAAAATCTGAGACTTTCACTATCTTTGTATCTAAGGGTTAGTGTGAGTGCATTCTCTTCCCAGCTGAGCAGTTAGAAAAATCATTTTTATGCCCATGTTACCTAAAGTAAAAAGCTATATTGTCATCTGCAAAACAGGTAGGGGCAGGACTAAATTTATTTTTAAGTGCTTTAAGCCCTTAAAACACAAAGTCTGATAAGTACAGTCTTGCATGTGAGATCCATTGGAAATGATTTTTCTCTTCTGAAAAGTTAATGTTTTCAAAGAAAAAGGGAAAAGTGTTTTTTTTTAATAGTGTGCCTTTACAGAGAACAGAAAAAAACATGCAATGTCATTAAAAAACTGGAATGTTTCCATTAAGAGCTATTTCTTGCTAAACTTCTTATTTAACCAAACAGTATCCAAATGAAAAGATCATGAGAGAACAATTATAAACCAATCATGGTTTGGTTAAATAAAGCACACGTCTGGATCATCTCATTTTCTGTGTATGATTTCTTATAATTGTAAAGACATCAGCACAACGGCTCTTCTGCTAGCATCTTGGTGGTGTTCCTGAACTTGGCTGACAACTCTCACTTTTCAGCCAACTGCATGTGTCCGTTTGTCTTGGCGCAGAGAACTGCTGGTTCCTGGCGGCCCTGGAAGCCCTGACGTTCCACCAGGACATCTTGGCTGTAGTCGTGCCACAAAACCAGAGCTTTGAGAGGAAATATGCTGGCATTTTCCACTTCCGGGTACATCTGCTCCCCCAGAGCGTGGGAGATCTTCAGAAATCCTCTGTTACGTTTTGTGCCACACCCTTAGATAATTTGTACACGGTTCCCCTTGGCCAGTGGCAAGTGGCCAGAGCATATCCTGGCCTGGAGAGTAGCCCATCACCCCTCCCACAAAGCAGTGCAGGCAGTGGATCAACTACAAGCCACTGGGAGGATATACCTCCGCTTGGCCCTTCTCTCCAGCTGTACCCTACCCATATTTTAATCCAGACAAAAGTCTTCGTCCATAGTGGCAACAGTCAGCTGGACTTGAGCATATCTGCTCTAACCTTCTACCCCTTTTCCCAGCTCTTGTTGCAATTCTGCTGCCCTGCAGTTAGGAACATCTTCCCAGAAGCCTATCTGTGTCTAATTTCCCTGCTTAATCCTTTTACTCCTGGTATGTGCTTTGTTTTCTCCTCTGGCAGGGTGGAGCTGAGGAGTTGGCTTTGTGGGTGTATCAGCACATCCCCCGACCCAAAGCAGCCCTCCCCCCAAGGCAGCTCGTCCTGTGCCCCCAGCTAAGCTATCTTGCCTTTGCTTTTGTTTAAAGTGGAGGTCCCCTCCAAGGGAAACATCAGCTTATTCTTTTCCCCTGACAGTTCTGGCACTTTGGTGAATGGGTTGATGTGGTGATTGATGATTGCCTGCCGGTGAACGAGATGGGGGAGCTGGTCTTTGTTTCCTCAGTCTCTAAGAACGTGTTCTGGGGAGCCCTTCTGGAGAAGGCATATGCTAAGTAAGTGACTCATTCCAAGTTATTCAAATAGTCTCTCTAAAATATGTTGGTTGGTGCCAATGTGGTTTGTTCTTGTTTATAAATGCACCTCCTAGGCCTTGCCACATTTGGAGTCTACTAAATGGTTCTTATCTTTCTGTTACTACACAGTAAAAGCTGCCACTGCAGTAGCTGTTATCCATCCAGGCCCTTGAGTTTAAACCCAAGGGTTTAGGAGTAGGTGTGAAAACAGACCTATCCTGGGGAATTGTCCTCTGTTGTCATTGTTTGGAGTGTATTGGCTAGGATGATGCCTGCCTTGTAAATACCACAGAGGAGTGGAAGGCCACAGATAGGGATTTTCAAGGGTGAATGATTTCTGATGCCTCCTTTGATGCATTATCAATTTGAAAACCTCCCAATGAGTTTTACTTTGGGGGCCTGCTGAAGAATTGCACTTTGGTTTTGGTAGAAGTTCCCGCTCTGGGGTTCCCCACAGCTGACGCATTCAACAAGTCACATGGCACAGGGGAGAATGCTGGCTTCTCTTCAGGGTGTTTTGTCTCGTGTGGTTTATCAGGACTAAGAAGATAAGCAACAAGGCGTAACTGGTGGAGTGTGTTAATCTTGGGCTGAAGTAATGTCTGCAAGGAAAAATCCTAGTTAACAATGAGAAAAAGATCACAGCAAAGGAGAGAAAGTTCAGTTATTTCCATTTGGGGTTATCATCAGAACGGAAAGAGCTGAGAAAGTTGCTCTGCAGTGGTGAAGAAAATCGGATTGGAGACTGAACTCTCAAGGCACTGTATCATTATCTGGTGATATATTCAGACAACATTCGCTGAGGCAGAGTTATCAAAGAAGTAGTGATGCACATGTTCTCACTACTGTGCAGTGAGGGATGATAGGGAGTGAAGAGTCCCTTTCAGACTATGGCCAATCTTGGAGGCAATTTGTTAGATTCCTAAATGAGAAGGATTCCCCTAAAGTAAACATGAGTTAGTTACAGCCTTCCTTGACCTATCATCTGTGACTATAACCCCAAGAATATATTGATTTCTTTTTTGCTAGACTCTATGGCTCCTATGAAGATCTGCAGATTGGGCAAGTTTCAGAAGCCTTGGTGGATTTTACAGGTGGTGTTAATATAAGGATCAATCTTGCAGCAGCTCCTCCTGATCTGTGGGATATCCTGACAAGAGCAACCTACAGCAGATCTCTCATGGGCTGTCATACACATTTAGGGGTGAGACTTGGAGTGACATGAAATGGCTTCACAGCTAAAAGCCTTTCCAGATCTGTTTCCCTCTGCTCAGCTAGTCATTGTGACTCAAAAAGTATCAAAGCTGCCACACATGACTTTCTGTAGAAATCACATTCTTAATGTTAAAGTTTGCACATGGATTGATTCCCTGCTGCTTTCAGCTCCCTGTTGTATACATTTAGGAACTGGTTTATCTATCAAAGAACCTCTATTAAATAAGGATTCCTCTTTTTGTTAAATAAATGTTCCACTTTTACAGTGAGGCACAGAGACTCATGGAATAAGCTTATAGCTAAGATAGAGAGAGGTGTGTAGTTCAGAACATGAATTCAGGTCTTGGCTTCCAAGCCTTATGCTAACATTTCAGCTGTTGGGAAGCCCTACTATTCTGAAAATCAAAACCTAACCTCCCGGACTTTTAAAAAGTGAGATGGTCTCTAGTCAAAGATCCAAATTTAGGAAGAGACCTTCCCAATCTACCTTCCAATTCCAAACATACTGCAAAATATGGCTGTTAGGAGCTTAGACTTAATTTTTTTTTCAGTTCAAACCATTCTCCATTTGCTTTGAGAGTTGTTGCTTACACAGGTACAGGTCTCTAGTATTGGTATGAGTCTGCTGTGTAAGTAGGGATAGCATGAAAGGTTTATTTTCCTTCTGTTTCTCTTCCTTGTATACAGGCCACAAAGGTCCTGAAGAATGGGCTTGTTGCTGGCCATGCCTACACAGTAACCGGTATTAGAAAGGTAAGACTAGCCCTAATGTCCTGGGTCCAGGTTTGTTTGGATGTCAGCAATTTTTATTGCAGTCATAGGTTCAACCCTTAATCAGGGCAACTACTGTATCTCTGCCCCCAATGCTCTTCTCTTAGTCTAAGGCTAAAAGAGGCTGCGTGCTTTGTAAAGATTCACTTTCAAGTGTGTCCACTTTAGTATCATGAACCTGATGTAAAGGACAATGGTTATAGATCAGCATATCTCTAAGGGTGGGAATGATTCACAGGGCTCTGCTGAGAGCATCACCTACAAATAAATCTTAGCTGTTAAGGATGAAAGAACTGGCCTTTGGGGATGCTGGGAGGATGTGCTGAAACCTACTTCAGGTAAAAAGCCTTCATCTGAAGTCAGAGGAGAGGCCATAGAGAAGTAAAGATAACTGAATACAAGGGCCAAAACATGAAAAACTGCAAATGGGAATGTGAGTCAAGGCTAAAGTAAGGGAACTGAACTAGGCTCCTGTGCAGACTACCAGGTAGACCCCACTGATCTGCAGAAGTATCATTGGGAGTCCCCTAAGGATATTTGTCTAGAGGTAAGGGACAGTAAAATAATAGGTCCCAAAGACTGGGAGAAGGCTCAAGCTTTCTCCTCCTGGATTGATGGATGACTATCTTGTCCAACCTCAAAAGGAGGTTGACAAGGGTAGTGAAGAACTTTGTGGGGCTTTGTGGGTGAAAGCACATTCAGTACCTCTAGCAAGAGATACTAGGGAAGCTGGAAGTGATACTATGAGCTGGATGATGCACACCTGTCTCCCACACACAGCAGGAGGGTTTTAGGTATGGACTTTATCAGCGACATGTCTGTCAGTCTGGCTCCTCTGATGGGATGAAGAGCCAGGCAGGAGTAAGGGACTGAGTGAGCACATGGAGCTGTATGCTGCCAACAAAGCCCCTAGTCAGCCTGGCTCCCTCTTGTCCCACCATGGCATCCCATTTCAGGAGACACTAATCTATGTGGTTACCCCGTGGGCTGCATTGTGCTATGCCATTGCACTGGGGTAGGACTTAGCTTTCACAGTAGTACAATCCTGCCCCCACATAAGCACAAAATGAGCAGATGTTGGAAAGGAAGAGGAATTTATGGACAATCCTCCAAATTAGGAAACTGTGAGGTCTCTGGTTTCAGTTATAGAAGGTAAGATAAAGCTTCTTAATCTTTTTGTTCCAGCATTCAGAGTTGTTCACAGATTTTTATCATCATACTTGCTGGCATATATGAGAACAAACAAAATCTTTGTTAATATCTGACATAGTACAGTGATATAAACCAGATGAGAACTGCTGAGACCTTGGTAAGCACAGTGTTACTGTTTTATACAGGTGACCTGTCAATGTGGACCAGAAAACCTAGTGAGACTGAGAAATCCATGGGGAAAAATTGAATGGAAGGGAGACTGGAGTGACAGGTGAATTTAAAAAAGGGAAGGTTTGATGCTGAGTGGGAGGAAGGGTTTCTCGGAGGAAAGATGCTGCCATCTTCAGGCATGAATTAGTGCTGAGAGCAGCATTAGGGTAAGTAACAGTTGCTTGCACAGACCGTCTGGTGTCAAAGCAATGACTCGATAGATGTGTATTTCTCCAGCAGGTAGTGCTCACGTAGTTGGGCTCACTTCACACGTGCAGCTTCAACAAGCTCAGTTCCGCTTTTCCATTCACTGAAAGTCAGAGGAAACATAATATGAACACCAGATGCCGACCATGTTGCTGTGATCTTGATGGCATGCAAAGTGACAGATAGCTGTGCAGAAGGCTCTAAACAAAAAGCATGTTTCAGGGCACACAGCCCTTTATCACAGGAGAGACTGTGCTAAGTCCTCCATGGGTGGGAAAGTGTTGGAGCTGGGTGACTGCAAAGGAGTCCTCCGTCCTGGCTATTTGGGGAACTACAATTGTGTATCCGATCAGAAGAAGCAACTAGTGAGGCAAATGGGCCCTGTTTTGCATCTGCCTGAATTTTTTGATTGGGATCTATGAAAGACAGTGTTTTGCATTCTAGACCATGGGCAACTGTAGACTTGTGTCCTGTTCCTCTTTGAAGTGATGCATATTCCTTCCTTCCAAGCTTCACTTCATTCCCTGCACAGGCCCTGTTAGCTGAGGCTTGGGGATATGGAGGAGGGACGAGCATAGGGAGGTGTTGGGAATCTGGGTGACTTTCACCTTGTCTGCAGAGCAGTAACTTCTCTGATGCATGTCTGTCACATAATGACAACATACCAGCTGTTCCTGTTGAAGAGCATAATGAGCAACATACTGTAGGCCTGCCTTTTAAATGACTCCCAGCTGCCTCTTGTGCTGTCCTAGTCATTCATTCATTATGCCAAACACTCTTCCTATTATGTCTCCTTTGACAGAAAATTAACCAACAAAACAGGTCTAGATTTTTATATTTTAAGCACTTGGAAGCTGTGTGTGCAAGTGAATGGACTGGCTAATGGAAATGGAGCATTTCTGGCTTCTGCCAGAGAAAACTGGAGCCACTTAGCTACAGCTCATGGGGACCAGAATGCTTGTGGAGAGTCTCCTGTGGCTGAAGGCATAGGGGGCCTGTGTTTAGTGGGGTATAAATGTTGAGATATATGGGGACAGGGATTTGGCCTCTGTAGAGGAAAGCTATGTACTCTACCTTGAATTTGAGGACACATTTGGTTAGTCACCTCATGTTTTTCCCCTCAGCTCTTACAAATGGGAGCTGCTGAGCCCGAAGGAGAAGATTTTGCTGAGGAAAAAGAAGGACGATGGAGAATTCTGGTAATGGCATAGTCTTGCCTCTTCTCTCCTTGCCAGTAGCTCTGGGGCTGCGTCTGGAGATGAAGCAGCACATTGCCACTTAGGTTGAGGCATATGTGATCTGCTTTATAACAGCCCATGCTTGCTTTCTTGCTCTCCTCCTCTGCTTGATGATATGAGAAGCAGTAGCTGTGCTGACACAGAAGAGATGCACTGTTCTTCAGTGGCAGGAGTGAGGGAGAAGCAGGATGCTGCCAGGTCTCCCAGGGCTCCTGGAGACATGGGCAGCTTTCAGGAACTTTTGTCCTGCCTTTTATTTTTAAGGTAGCTTTGGGAAGCTCTTGCTTGCCTTATATTTGTTCCTGGTTTCTCCACAGCTTCTGCCAAGAGGTGGCAATGTTGTTGCCTGTGTCATTTCACTGCGGTCCCTTTGGTGGCAATATTATTTTACTCTCTGTGCTACTATACTTTGCTGAAATCTTAGTCGTGCATTTGCTACTGCTAGATGCTGCTGTTGGAGCAGACGCTCTCTTCTTTACTGCCTAATAAAATATGAGCATTACCATATGTAACACAGAATGGTGCGGCTTCGAAGTTCCCTGTTCCCTTTCCTTTTCTTTTTATAAGCCATATGGACTAAACTAAACTGCTGACAAGATGTCTCTTGGCACTCTTTTCTCAGGATGTCTCTGCAAGATTTTAAGATCCATTTTGTAGATCTGATGATCTGTAAATTAACTCCAGACCTGATGAGCCAGGAAGTTGGGAAGAAGTGGATGTACTCCCTGAAGAGTGGGAGATGGGTTAAAGGAAGTACAGCAGGAGGAAGTCTGGGATTCTGTAATGGTGAGAGGTGCTCTTTTGGATGACTGTGGGGTAGCATTGCTCTGCTGTTGCAGTTACCAGCACCTTATACCTGTTAACACGAAATTGACAACAGAAACATGCTCTTCCTGCTTAAACGTCCACACAAACATCAGAAATAAGCAGCTGAAGGACTTGACTAGCTTCTGCTATCATAAAAGCTGCATGACTCGCAAACACAGGGCAATAGGCTGGTTATAGCATGAAATGAGCTGCAGAATCCTAGGATCAGTTGCCAACACTGGGCTGCTTTGGGGCATTAAACTTGTCTGTTAAAATTTGTATCCTCAGCATCTCCAGGGAGTGGTACTTTAAGTAAACTGAATGGGAATTGCAGAGCCTCAGCCTTTCTGGAAGCAGAGCAGGTGGGGTCTGAAGTCAGCTAGCCCATATACCAGAGGTGATAAAGGAATGGTGATACATTTGTAAACAAAATGACCTCTTAGTTGCAGGTGACTGGAAATGTAGTTCCTTGTTCCTGGGCCTTCCTCCTGTCTTACTTAGTGGTTGCACTGCTAAACTCGTAAACTGCACCCTAAGATCAAATCCCTGCGAGGTCTGGAGATCCAGACAAGCTGTGACCTATTCAGTCTGATGCCAGGCATCATGTGGGAAGCTGGCAACCGATTTTGTGATGGAAAATGACATAAATGTTTTTCTTGTTTTGCTTAGGCGCCTTTTGGATGAATCCTCAGTACTGGCTGAAAGTTTTACCAGCTGAAGACAGTAAGAAAAGCCTGGGTTCCTGCAATGTGGTTATATCCCTGATGCAGAAACACAGCAGCAAACACCGGAACCGAGCTCCTCACCTCTTCATTGGATTTTCACTCTACAAGGTGCGAAGAATTCTTTGCCTTTCTTGCTTTTACCAAATAGGAAAATTTCCAGCCCCTGTAAATTGTAGAGCTTTGCAGACCAAGAGTTTTGCTATGCACAGGGTGATCCGTGCTCTTTTCTCCTTGCCTGTGCCCAGTCTCCTCACACATCAGGGCCAGGCTCCCTCAGGCTCTGTGGCCCGCTTGCTGCCTCTCCAGCATGCTGGGTGTGAGGCTGCAGAGCAGTGAGAAATGCCACTTGCTTCAGAGCACACGGGGCTTTATTTTTTTCTCTCTGAGAGTATGTGCAAGAGCTGGGAGAGGGTGCCAGGAGTCCACTTTGAGGCAGGGAGAGTGCTGCCATGGTAAAATTGTGCTTGAGAAGTATTCCTAGTATGATGTGGCAGCTGCCCATGTGTGAATACTGCTAGTTCGCTGTGTATCCAGGGGTAAGTGGATATCACTAGAAGGAGTGAGAGTTTCCCCGCCTCAATTCTTTGCTTATCTGTGAGCCTTGCAGAGCCACTCTCCTCCTGTGAACAGAGCCACAGCTCTTGTTGCTGCTGTGAGTTTACACGGTTATGGAGAGATGGCTGTGGGGCAGGGTTTTCAGGTGGAGGGGCTGACATTTCTGAAGGCAAAGACCCCAGCTGGGCGTATGTAGCTGCTTCCCAGCAATGATATGGCTATGTCTGACAGATGCTCTGTTTCTCTTCTTCCTGCAGGTGGATCTAGAGGTAAGTCCCCTGTCGCCGCTGCTGGCTGTTTGCTGGTGGACCTGGATTGGTGCAGCTGTTATGACAACACTGAAGGTGTTGTGTTTGCCTTTGCTCCTTGGCTGACAGCTAGTAACAGTGTATTTGAGTTCAGTGAGGCACCACAGTAAGTCACTATTAATGCAGAGCTATCCACTGACTCTTCCAAAAAGCAGCCGTATCAGGAAGGCTCAGGGCTCAGAAGCCTTAAAATGGGGCATTAGTTGTTCAGCTTCTGCACTAGGTCTTCAAAGGTATTAGAAGTTGCATCAGTGTTTACCTGATCAGCACTTCGTCCCTGCTGCAATTGTAAGATGGTGCCCCAATTCTTGGCTGTGTCTAAGCTGGACTCACTGCAGCAATCAGGGAAGCCAGAGCTACCTTTCTGCTGCCTCCCAGTCTTGGGATGGGGTGGGAACAGAGCCTATGTTCCATGCAAGTCAGGGGTCTCCTGGGAAGCTCAGGTTCCTTCCTGGCTGGGGATGCTCTGAAGCTGACACTACAGGTGTTTTCAGCTTCCTCAGGCCAGCTGAAGGCCAGCTTTCTAGCATTTTCTTTAGCCAGTAGCCTTTGAGACCTGAGGAAGGGCCCTGGAAGTTAAACCCTGATGTAAGTCCCAATTTTGACCCTGACATCAGAGGGCTATTTAAAAGAGGGAAAGGTTTAGCTCCTTTTGTCTTGAAAGGGTATATCTTCCACTCTGTTACTACTCAGAACACCTCTGAAATGAGACTCCCTTTGAATTTGGGCTGTCAAAGAGCTGGTTTGGGTGTATGATCAGGGCAGCGCAATTGTGTTCTCAGTTATTGTATTTCCAGCATGGTAACCATGAGGTAAGATGCTACTCCTTCCTGACTTAAATATTGTGGGCACTATCAGAGTTACAAGCGAGTTAAAATTCCTGGCAGAGGGGGTCCGAGTGTGGCCGTAGCACGCTGCTGTGCTGCACCCAAGGGGGAATGGTGGCAGCCAGGACTTTAATTTCAGGTTTGTAGCGGTTGCCAAGATCAATACAAAGAGATGGCAAGCTGAGAACATCTAAGGTATTGGAACTACAGTCAACAAAGTATTGACTGGAATATAAAAACTTTGAATTTAACATAAGGGGCATGAAGAGGAGTAACCCTGAACCCTTCAGAAGAAAGATTGCTCTATTAGTAAGAAAAATACTGGCAAAGGAAGAGGAATAGCATCTCCACTCTGAGGCTGTGGAGTAAAATGGTTAAATGTTTTGAGGAACAGCCAAGATCAGAAGGTGACAGTGGGTTTAGCTAGCAGGATTATTTATTTGGCTTGTGTACTGGGCACTTGGTGGCATTAAAAATGAGTTCAGAGTTGCCTGGATCAACACTTTATCTATCCTCCTATTGCAGAAAAGTGCTGCAGAGCAAAACATCTATAAAAGCCAAGAGTGCCAGGCAGATCAAGGACACATGTGGAGTCAGGGCTAGGGATTAGGTTGCTCCTGCAGTATGCTCAGATCACAGGTGCTCAGAAAAACCCTCTGCTACCAGATCCCTAGTGCAAAGGACAAGCTGGGGACAAAGTGTGTGGTACCTATGGGATAGGAGGGGTGTTCTGGCTAGTGAAGAGCAGTCTCTAGAGCAGTTCTTGCCTGCAGTCATTTCTGCCAGTATAGAAATGACTTTTGCAGTAGCCACTCTGACAGGAGCCTCTTCTTTTCCCCAGTCTTTGCTGCTGTTCCTTGCAAGTACTATTATATTGTTGATAAGGTTGCAGGAAGACCTGTTCTTTGTCATATTAACATTGGGCAGGGGCAGTGCGTAGTGAGAACCACCATGTCCTGGGAGGAGACTGAGTCCTTTGGGCCCTGTTATCTGCTTGTGCTGTAAAAAAATATCTGAGATGTGAAGGCAGGCTGTCTATGCCATGCCTGTGAATTCTCCACGTGCCTTTTGTCTCTTTGTTCAGCTGGTGCAGAACACATTTCTCTTCTGTTTTTTCTCTTAACAGTACCAGGAAAGCAACAGAAAGCTGCCCCCAGCTTTCTTCACCCGACATCAGCCTGTGAACAAGCACCAGGTCTTCCTTGATGAGCGGGAAGTGACTCATGACTTCCACCTGGCACCTGGTATCTATGTGATTGTCCCATCCACCCTGAAGCCTCAGCAGGAGTCTGAATTCATCCTGCGGGTATTCTCGAGGAAGCATGTTCTTCGGTGAGATGCTGGTGCCCCTCTGACAGTGCCTAATTCTCTGGGATGGTAGGATGGTCTGGTCTTTCTAGCCTAATGGGGGCAGCATAAAGACTTTACTCTGCAATAAGCAGCACAATCTCCTTCGGAGAGGCTGGCTGTGGGTTTCTCAGACCTCAGGATTCTCAGTGGCTGAAACCGCTTTTAGCCTTATCCTTTCAAGAAGTGTTGAGGTAGGCCCACACAAGGGATTCTTGCAGCATGCTCAAGTTTGAGACTGTGGAGAAGGACAACAGTTTTTAATGCACCATCAGTTTGCCAGGAGGCCCTGCTGGCAATGCTAGGATGGTTGCTTGTGCAGAAATGGTGCTTTGGAGACTTCACGTGCCAGCAGCCCCTGGGGAACCATGTGGGCATGAGGGCTTCCCTTACTTCAGGTGTTACACTAGGGAAAAAACCCATATGTTGCAACAGAGGGTTGGGGCCCTGTCTGAGGATGGGGGATATCACCTGTGATGAGACAAACACACAACTCTGGGATATCTCCTTAATGTGTCTGCTTTTTTGCACCTCCAGGGAAATGGGTGGGAACACCAGTTTCACCCTCTCTAAGGTGAGTGAGTATGAGGGGAGTGGGAGGTCTGTGGTTTGGTCTTCAGGTCTCAGTGTTGGGTTTTTCCTGTTGCCCTGCCCTATCGAGAGGCTGAGAATGTGAGTGCTTGTGTTGCAGCGCTTTTGAAAGGGCAGCTTGGGTTTACAGGCAGAGTCCCTTGGACCACGTGGACAGAAGCAGTCAAATGTCGGGGACGAGCAAATTTTTAGACACCTTTGTTAGTTGCCTTTTTGTGAACTTCTTTTAGTGACACCATCTTACTTGCTCTGCAGTCTTTCCTATTCATGGCTTTTTGGAGACTCCCGGTCCTTTCTTGCACTTCTCCCTGCTCCTTTCATGCCTTGAAAGTTTTGAAGACATCATGGGACCTGAGCAGTATTGTTCCCATGCAGTGGTCTATAGGTTATTTTCAAAATAACTGAGCTCAATGGCAGTGCATGCATGTCTGCAACTTGTGCCAGGGAGTTTATAGCATAGTCTGTTCCCCTGGCATAAACAGGGCCATTCTTTCTTTCATGTCCTCTATCCTCCTGTATAAAGGAGGACAGAGACCCTTCTCTCTCTTCTTGGCATGGAGTGAGCCCCATTCTTTGTTCTTGCACAGCTTGTTGCGGGGCGGGGGGGGGATGTTTCTTCTCACTGAGTGTTATATGAGTATTTCTTTCCAAGCAACAGCATTTCTATGAGGTGGAGAGCTATCTTAGCAGTGGGCTGCGTTAGTGATATAGCATTGATTGCAGTGGTGGGGAGAAGGTGGAAGGGCAGGGGATGAGAGTGCAGTTCTGGGAAAGCATCTTTACTAACTCTGTCTTGGATGGTGACATTTTTCTTCCTTGAGTTAATGATTTATTTATTTATTTATTCATTTAAATATCTTAAAGGAAATTGTTGATAGATATGAAGGCAAGATTTGGGAGGATTTCTTCACAAAGCATTTTGAACAGGTAAGCGTGTGCATGAGCTGCCGGAGTAAACTCCTCCAGAGCTATTATGTAGCTCTGTGAAAGTTAAAGCATATGGACATTCAAGGGAGGTCTGGATGTGGAAGTGTGGGGAGCAGAGAGGGGCCACAGGAGGTTGGGCTGTGCGTACAGTGCTGATTCCATGCAGCAGATTTGACCGCAAAGCTTAGCAATGTGTTAGCATTGAGATAGGCATACTTCTCTATGCTACGGGGTGTGAATGCCTGGAACTTAATGCCACAGGATGTTGTGGATGTGACAGTACCAACAGGCTCAAAAGGTATTAGCAAACTGATGGGCAGCAGGTCTGTAAATGAACACTAAAGGACTAGGCAGCTATGTACCCTCTAAGATCCATTTTCCAACAGGTGTGGGTGCCAGGAAAACAGGAGAATGGACTGCAGAAGCTGACCAGGCTCACATGCTCTCCCTAAACTTTAATTCCTATTGCCTGTATTGGGGGAAAAAGTGGTGGGCTGTGTGGATCCATCCTACCCTTTATGGTGTTCTTACGCTTATTGGAGAAAGTCACCTATTAGGGAATACCCCCTGAAATATTGACACTTGTCTCATACATCCTTCATCACAGTTTGATGGCAGCTAACTTGTTTTGAGAGGTAAAGTAGGTATCAGGTGTCCCGTCACCTTTTTTCACTATTTTTTTCTAGTGAAAGATTCTTTTTAACGATCTCTCTGGTCTGATTTGGGATCAAGTTGACCTTCAGGGATCCCACTAACTATGGTGAGGGATGAAAGTGTTTCACCTTTCAGAAAAGGTAGCCACATTTATTTAGCAGTATACACTATATTTGACAAACAAAATTTCACAAAAACACATTTGCACTTTTGATAGCAATATTTTGATGGAAGGAGTAACTAAAAACAAGCAATGCTTTTACTTTTTGCCACTTGTTTAAGATTTTGATTTTGAGAATGGTGTGGCTTTCAGATGTGCTAGAAATTGCCATATATTGTGAGGTGCTGGTCCTTTGCTGTCAGGAGGTCCAAGTATGCACAGAGGTGAGCAGTAGTACCATTTCTTAATGCATTACCTTGGCAAGCCTCAGTGGTCTGAAAACAGGCTTTTATTTTTGAAGGGTGACATTTAAAAAAATCCTCCAAACAAACAAATGTCACAGTTTCTAAAAAACCTTTAAACTTTAGTGTAACAAGGAGGAGGGGAAGTCTCTGCTTTTGAAAAGTTTAGGGAGGAAGTATTCCGAAGTTTCCATCTTTTTTTGTTTGTAAATGATAAAAGGGAAATATTTGAAGCAGGTCTCTTGACAGTGTGCTTGATGGGACAGATGGCACCAGGGCTGAAAGGTTGGCGGTCTGGATCCTCACTCAGTGTAAATCTGCACTACTGCATTGATCTGTGTGGAGCCCGGAGAACTTAGCCCAGAGCAGACTGCAGCTCTTGCAGGCTGAGAATCTTGTCATATTCAAAGGGAGTTTTTTCTATTGATTTTCACAGTGGCTGGAGTGGGGCCAGAAAAGCAGACAATGAAGATGGGACATGCTGGGGAAATAAGAGGGAGAAAAGTGATTTAATAATTTAAAAAAAATAAATAAAAATTCTCTTCCATATCACAGAATCCTGAAATAAATGCTGTTCAGCTCCAGAAGATCCTGAATAATATATCTTGGAGAAGTAAGTGCTGAGAAGTAATATTTCTGTAGAATAAACCCTCTTAGAGAAAAGCCTCAGCTCCTGTATCTGTTTCTTGAATTCTGAGAAGAGAAACTGGCTTGAATCTGACTGAACTGACTCTTCTGATGCCATGTTAGATTTCCAGAGAAAGGATTTGCTGGGGTGTGAATCAATATGGTAGAAATTTTGTAAGCGATGCTAATCTAGTTTGAATTTCAACAACTGAAAGAATGAGGGGGAAGAGCAAGCATAGGTATTGTGTGTGGATGCAGACTCTGAATTTGACCTCCAAACCCAGCTTGACCTCAGCCTTGACTCTGAAACTGTATCTCATTTCACCCTGTGCCACTGACACAGTCTTGGCAGCACCACTGCTAGAAGATGTAGAAAGTTAGCTTGGTCTGCAGGCAGTTAGGTGGTGGAAGGGGGTCTTGTCTTTACCTTGATGTGCCTGGTTCATGCTCACTATTCCTATTTACTCTTCCCTGCTGTGCATGCATAGGGCTGTTCCTTGTTGTTTGTGTTTGGGAGACAGGAAGGAGGTGCAGGTAGCCTGTGTAACTTATGCTTGTGAGAACCAGGTGAGCCCTGGGGTTGTCTCTCTAGTGAGGACTGTGACATCCACTCTGCCAGTGGCAGCCCAGAGCACTCCACAAGTTCATAGTTTGGTCCCTAGTTATAAATAATGCTACCTGGACAGCAGCAAGGTATTGCAGTGGCTGATTTCTTTGAACAGCAACAATGAAGTTACAGATACAATGATGAATCCAGTTTTTCTTGCCACTTTCTTCGCTGGTAACAACCGATGTGCAACACAGAAAATACACCGTCCGGCCATTATAGGCAACAAAGATGACGAACAAAAGACTGATATGATGCCTTTTCCACTTAAGGTGAATTTGACATTGCTCCCTTTTCTACAAAGGTGCACAAGGATAGCTCTTCTATCTTTGCAAAGTGACCCACCAGGCACTGTTTTATCTGTGAGAAGACTATGTTGAACAGAGAGTCTTTATTTTTCATAAGTCATCAATTTTAAGACATTAATTTAAAAACATTACTGTACTTGATTCATATTTAGTAAACAGGGCTATTACAAGATTAAAACATCTTCACTTTCTGAAGAGAAGGTATTGGTGAGTTATGCTTCTGTCCCTTGCTCAGTGGAAGTCTACAGACAATGTATAATCATGATTTGCAGTGAGATTAGAGTCTATTTCTGTTACTCTTCATGTAACTTATGTATGAACCAGGAATGCTAAGCTTTGATGCAGCATCATGTTTTCAGTGATGCCTGTACTTTTAATTACATTAACAGAGCTGGCAGCGTGTCTTTGAAAGAGAGAGAGATGCTTAGCACAAAGGTTTCAATTAATCTGCAGTGCTGCTCCCCAAAGCTCTTCAGGTCAAGTGACTTTGCTCAAGGTCATGCAGTAAATTCTGTTTGGGATTACGGCTTTGGATGTCCTTTTCCTTCCATTTTCTCTTAATAGCTGGAGATAGTGCACCGTATTTCATTCCATATTACACGCCTGCGGGGAGCTCATATTGGATTTTCTGAGACTAGTAGAATCCATCCTGTTGCCTCATATTTTTATCATCATAGATGATATGTCTTCTCAAGTGGGTGTAAAGTTTCACAAAGGCTTTGGGGCCTGAGCCCTATCAAGGGAGGGGGAATTTTGTGAGTCCATTTTTCTGAGAGATGTTCAATGACTCCTCAAAACAGGTTTGGTTTTTTTTCTCCCCCCCCCCCCCCCCCCCCCCCCCTCCAGATTTCCGGAATTTTCACCTGAGTTTCAGTTTGGATGCCTGCCAGGGTATCTTGGCGCTCCTGGATGTATCCTTAGCATGAGTGATACTTCTGACTCATAATACTTCACTGAAGCATTATTTCTTCAGGCAAACGGGGTGTTACTGTGATTTCTTTACCACCAGGACATGGCCCTGCTTATTGAACTTCTCACCCTCCATAATAACAGTTCAGCTGTGACAGAATGGAATTGGTTTGGGAAAGGGTTGATTCCTACCGCCTCTGAAATCAGCGGCCAGGTTTCCATTGACTTTAGTGGGAGGAGGATCAAGCCTATATATAGGCTTGTGGGCTAAGAAATCATTATCCTCATATTATAATTGTGTGACTGTTAAAGTGGCTATGAGTTTTTGGTTTGTTTGGGTTTTTTTATGTAATGGGTGCTCTCTGACATTTAATTGAGATGTTCTGACCTTAATTGTCTCATGAAGCTGAATGCCTCTGGCACACTGAGTATCCAGGAATTGAGAGTCCTGTGGAAAAGGCTGCTTTTCTATTTGGTATAACAATAATTTCTGTGCCCCCTCACAATATCTCCCTGCTCACAATCCCTTTGGTGTCATCTGTTGTTTTTTGGGGGGTTGTTTTGTTTAAAAATATTCACTCCCACCTCCCACAGGAAGTTTTCCAGAAAGGAGATGCTAGCAAATCAGGAAAGCTCGACCTTGTGGAACTGCATGCAGCTGTACAGGAGACAGGTGAGCCCACAGCGCATCTTGGCAAGTCTCATCCTCTTCCTCATAAAGGCTGGAAAAAGCACAGGGCTGGGAAGCATCTTGAGAGTTGTAGGTAGAGCCCAGGAGTGGAAAATCTCTGTTTCGCTCTTTAGCTGGGTAAACACATCTGAAAATTATTTTGCTGTGGAGTGGGCTACTTAATTTTGCCCCAGTGTGGTCTCATACTGATAGTTCTCTGAACCAGAAGTGTCTGTCTATTTTAGACCCAGTTTTTAAATCCCTTCCTGTTAGTTGCTAATTTAATTTTAAAAGACTGTGTGGGGTTGTGTGGATACATGCAGGAGGCCAGGTCTAGCTCATATTAAATTGCTACCTCTGCTGAAGACGACAGCTCAGGGACTGAACCTGGAAATGTGGGACTTGCACAGAGGCAATACTGGTGCCAGACTTCACAGATACAATGTCTGAAGCTTGATCTAAAAATGGAAGATGATACATATGGGTCCAAATACTGGACCAAGCTCTGTTGCTGTTACTGAGTGGGGGCTTTGAGTGGGGGCTGGTACTCAGCCTTGTAGCTTCTTTTGCACATTTACTGCTTAAATATCACTCCTCCTTTTTTGGTGTGTGGTTCACCCAGTTCATCTGAGTCAGTGAAAGCACAGTGAGAAACCCAGGTGTACCTCTGCTAAAGCAAACTAAAATCCCAGGCCACGAATAGAAAATACTTTTATTCCTTGTAAATGCTGCTTGACATTGGGACTGATGGTTTCTGTATGAGCTTCCTCTGGAATTTCTTTTTCATCTCCTTTCCTACCCTCTTGTGGAGTATTGCTCTTAAACACAGCTGCTGTTATTACCCTCATACCCCATGAGCAAAGGATGCCTATGTGTATTTTATTCCAACTCTGGCAGGACTGTGAGTATAGGGGTCAGATCTGAATGCTTTTAAGTTTGCAGGAGATATCTCCACATAGTGGTCTCATTTGGGCTGGCTAAGATTTGATTATCTTAGGGGAGGTTTGAAAAACCACGCTGTTGGAGAAGGGCTGAAGACCACTCAGTTGTGCATGCTTATAGCTGTGTGCACACCCACAGCTGTGCACATTCAGCTGTGTACAGCTGGGAGCTGCCATCTCATTCTCTTTTCCCCCCCTTTTTTTTTTTCCTCACAACCCCCCCCTTTTTTATGAAGGCATTTCACTCAGCAACGAAGTCTGTAATTTGATGGCAATCAGATATGGTGACCCTGACTTACAGATCAGCTTTGAGAGCTTTGTGTGCTTCATGCTTCGAGTGGAGATCATGGGAGGTGAGGCTGGCGTTACGGGACTTGCCAGGAAGCTGGGCTGTCCAGCTAAGCCCTGGCCCTTCTGACGCTGCTCCAGCTGGCAGTTGCAAGGTCAAAATTAAGAGTGGGTTTCTGAATAGACCAAGAATAATCAACTTAAAGCGAGGGACAGATATAGAGGAAATCAAGCTCTTTACCTTTCCACCAGTGGCTTTCTACAGACATCCAGGCTGTACATATCAGAGTGATTTAGCTCCCTGCAGATTTGCACCAGCCTTCTGTAGGAGGAGGCAGGCAAATTACAGATGGAGGTTGCTCATTTTCCAGGAAGAAGAGAGCCTTGGAATATACCTTTGGTGGGACTGCAGTTGTGATGATGAGACAGCTGATACTCAGCCTGTGAGCTCATGCTGTAGACACTTCGCACGTGTCTCAAAACTGTAGTGGGTGAGATTGGGACTGTCTGCATTTTGGGGTTTCACAACTGGATGGACAGACAGTAACATGCCTGACTTTATTCAGCTGCTCCCTATGTCCCAGCCCTCAGGGATCTTCCAGTGATAGAATGGAGAAGCACACATGCACTTGTGAATAGCCTACAAACTCTGCCTTTGAGGTTTTTCCTGAGACAGAGTGTCTTGGCTGGTGTTGATCTCTTGGCTATTAAGTTAATGCTCTTTATTTATTTCTTTTCCAGAGGCCTTTCGCAACTTAACACAAGATGGCAAAGGGATATATCTCCGGGAATCTGAGGTAAAGCCTGCTCCCTGGCTGTCAAATGTGGGCTCCTTCACTGCAAGTAGCACTGCATGTTTTGTTCTGTAGCATTAAAAAAGGTATCTTTACCTGATCACTTACAGTGTAGGTTAGAAACAACAAGGAACTTCAGGCTTCTAAGTCTTCTGCTTTTATTATGGCTTCTGCTCCTTCTGGAGACAGAAAATCTGCAATGCCCCATAGTCCACTGCAGTTGTGAATATTGCAGAGCTCTCACAGGGATGGATGAGTTCAACCCACTTTCCCCATTATTTTACAGTGGATGATGATGACACTGTATTCCTGAAGCAATGCTGTAGAGGAGGGGACAACACAGACCTGTACCAGGATGACGAAGGCTGCTTTGTATCAACTTTCTGCGCACACTGGACTCTCTGGGCTCAGCCCTGCAATTTCCCTCATATGAAAAGTCTTCGCCTCAAGCAGACTTGACCTAATAATGACAGACTTGGTGAATTGAAGTTTTGCTAATTAATGTACTTATTTTGAGTCCTCCTTCACTTCAGACAACCTTTCTGAGAAGAGACTGCTGGATGCCAACCACTACAAGTGCACAGTGTGACACCATGGAGTGTGGTGGCTGAGTCACTGGGGTCACCTACTTAATGCTGGTGTTATGCTGTCACTATTATAGGATGGCATACATTGTGGTAGTGCCCAGAGGCTGTGCTTGGTGATGGGGCTCTTGAGCCTGGGAGAGAAATGGCCCCTGCCCTGAGGGGCTTGTCACCTAATAGAGGAAATCCCAGTTCTGCAGCTGCTAGGCCCATGGTAGAGGGCAGGAGTCTGTGTACTTGTGGGGAAGAAGGGGTGGGGACTCTCTGAATGAACACTCTTCCCTAGCCACGACTTGGAAAGATGATTTGCAAGCATTCAAACCATCTCTTTTGCTTTTATAAGTCAGCATAGCCCTATTGAAGTGAATCTAAGTTGATTTGACCAAGCAATGAGCCAGGCCTCCAGCTCTTTATTGTGGATGGAGGCTGTGATGTCTGTGTATTTATTTCAGAAAGGCAGTGGGTTTTCTCTGCAGATTGAAAAGTACAGTACAGTGATAAGTAAACTGAACCCATATTGTCTTTAAGTCACCGGAGATTGGCAGGGAATAGATGTTCTCTGTAGCATGATACAGGAGCAGTCTGGTAAAACATTTGGATGTTTGTCAGTTACTTTTATAAAGCAGGATGAGAGAGCATGTGTGTGTGTGCCTTTAAACAATGCAGGCACATGTAGGTTGCAGCTAATTAAATAGTGGAAACTGGGTGCGTAGCTGTGAACAGCGTTAGAGAACATGTTATAAGTGGGACTATTCACATCAAACTCTGTGCTAGAGTTGCTTGCTGCATCTGTCTGTAGGATCCTTTTTCACTTTCTTACCATTTATTTAATTGGGCTGGAAGTGTCCATGCTAAGTGCCTGTTACAGGTTGTTGCTTCTATTCCTGCCTGCCCCCCCCAGTCCTGTGGACAGCACAATTGTGGCTTTTTTCCAGTGCAGAGCCTAGTCTGAGTACTGAAACAGAGCTTCCATGGGAATGAACATACAATGAAAGACCATACTCTAATCTCTTTGTAGGAAGGAGTTATATTAAGCTTGCATAGGCAGCCTTCCCTCTGGCTTTTTGTGACTTTTTAGGTGCTTAATCTCATAAATATCCTTTTAGAGTGTGTATGAGATTCAGGAATGAGGTGGACTGTGGGTAAGAAAGTAAACACGAGCAGAAGACTGAGCTCAGGTATGTGCTTACTGCTGCATTGAAGCCTGTGCAACAGCATAAGCATATTTAGAGAGAAACCCCATCATGTATAAGTGTTCTCAGTCAGGAGGCGTTAAACAGTAAAAACAACAGTGTGCACTTTATTCCCCAGAACAGTCTGTTTCTAAACAGTATCATTTTCATACTGTTTTTATGAGAAAACTGTTAGAACCACATAAATAGATAGCTGCGTTTGTGCTTTATTACAGATGATATATCTGTTGTCTACTGTGGTGTCACTGGAGCCACAGGGTTCAGATCTGCGAAGGTTAGAGGGAGCTGGGACATCCAGGACCCTTGAGCAGCGGTGTTGCAGCACTGCCATCCTGCTGAGCTCCCGAAGGGCCTCTATTAGCAGCTCCCATCACAAAGCACATGCCCTCTCCCAACTGTCATGCCTCTGTTTTCTTTTGTGACTCACAGCTGAACAGGATAGTGCAAACTAAATTAGCCTGATTTAATTTGCACTCAGCTCAGTGGGGGATATTATAAACACTGATTTACTGTGTGCAAGAGCAGCACTAGAAGAACCGAAAAGGTTGATTGAGAGAGCGTAGGTCTTACTTTTTCAGTGCACTTGGAAAAAGATGGTCCCTGGCACCCACAGGGATGGCTGGGGGGTCTGTGTGAGTGCAGAGTGTTCACAGCAGGACTCTGCTGGACATGATGGGATGAAAATCTGTCAGTCCCAACTGGGTTTGTTGCACAGTATGTGTAACCAGCTGAGCAAGAATCATTAAAGGCTAGGAGTATGCTGAGCATAGCTCTGCCACAGGCTGTGCAAAACTGTGGTGCAGGACACCACAGTTTCAAATTGCAGTTCATTTTAATGTTGTACACATTGTTTTTTTATATCAGATTTTGTACTTATTTACTTCACACCTCTTTAATGCAGAGCAATGTAATTGCAGGGAGATTATTTTGCTATTGATTACTTGATCCAGGAAAGAAACAGAATTCATCCATGCCATGAATCACTAAGCATTTGCAGCAATAAACTTTATTGAGCCATGTGACTTGCTGTTACAGAATTGTAAAGAATGCTTTACTGGAATGATTATACCAAACCGTGTACAATTCAAACTGAATTATCTGGCTCACAATAAAATGTTTTTGGCAAGGGCACCTACTCGGACACTGTGAGGCTTTTATATTGCTAAAAGAATAACGTTTTCTGGGCAATTCTGAAGATATATTACTCCTCATTTACAATGTGTATTGTAGAAAAAATGGTCTAAAAGGCTGCTGAAGGATGCATTCGCTTGTAACCACAGCGTTTATAGAGATGCTGAGCTTTGCAGTGGGTGGTATTGCTCTAGCAGAAATGAAAGAAAAGTGGGGCTGCAGCTTGAGACTAGTATTGCTAATAAAGGTCCTTTTTGGAAAAGGCGGGTGCAAATAACAAGAATAGCAAATAATGGTTGGAGTGTGAAGAGGAGCTGGATGATGAAGTATACTGTAACAAGTAAGACTGAGATGAAATTGAAAGGAACTAATCAACCCTTTGCAAACAAAATATTCAGCTAGAGCTTATTGCCACAAGATACAAACACACAACTGGAGGTATTTCATGTTTCCTGGATATAGCTGGTGCACATATTTAGTATGCAGTTGGGGTACAGCAGGTACCTGTCAGCCTCACTGCATGCATTCTGCATGGTCAGGTCTTCTGTCCAGATGGCAACAGGACAGGCTCTACCCTCAAGCCTAATAGGATTCAAAAAGGGACTAAGACTTACAGGAATGGCAAGCATGGCTGGAGCGATCATGGCCTCTGTGAAGAGCTGTGGCACAGACCTGACACCTGGCTTCAGGCAAAAGGGGAAGAGCTGTCCCCTGGGAACAAATTACCCCAAGGCAAATCACTCCAAGATCATGGGGCTCTTGCCCTTGGACAGCTAGGGTTGACCACCATTGGAGAGATACCAAGCTGGTCCAGGTTTGAGATTGAGTATTTCTGCCTATCTGTATTTCTTTCTGGGTAATCAATTAAAATTTGAAGGTCTACATGCTGTTGAGATACTGCAGTGTAGTTCTCTGCCTGAAGGGTCACATCTCTCCTTTTCGCCAATTTTACAGTGGGGCCAACAAGACTCCTGCCTTACCTAAAAGCATGTTACAGTCCTTTGTTGGGAGGTATTATATTCATGTAAGGGGCTACTGCACAAACCACCATCGTGCCTGACCAAGCTGTGCCAGTGGACTTTGACCATACCATGAGATGTTCTGTGTAGAATGAATAATGCTGCTTTGTTTTTAATTATTAAGCAGTACATGTAATCTTAACTCCATGACCCACAAAAGGCATTTCTAAAGGGCAAGTTGTAATTGCACTGGAGCCATAAAAATGGGGACTTTGAAGCTTTTGGAAGGAAAACTCTGTTTCTGAGGGCAGGCAGTGCCCAAAGGCTGGCCACCGAGCAGAGCGGGTACAAGGTGTCCCAGTAGCACAGGCCTTTGCACAGGGCAGTGATGGAAATGAAGAGACAATGGAGTCAAAGCCACTGCCAAATCCGAGTGTCCACCAGTCCTCGCTCACCCCCTCTCCAGTCCTGCAACCCCACCAGGACACTCAATTAAAACAATGGGATTTCAAAATTTGCAAACCTTAAGTCTTTCTTTATTTCCTTTGTGCATTTTCAGGCTGATATTTCAAGCTTTCTGCCCAAAGATGGAGGGCTGTGGAGATTTTTCTCCCAACATTAGTTCTGCTGGACTGGCTGAGTGCAACCCTGTGCTCCAATGTGGAAGAGGAGTGAAAAGCTGGAGTTTCCAACAGGTGTGATGTTTACATCCACATTCAGAAAAGCTAAGGGCAACCCCCCCACACCTTTGTTATTATTTACAGTGCCACAGTACTGAGGGGAGGAAGGTCAGGTCCCCAGGGTGCTGGCTGCTGCGTGACCGGGAGAGCAGGACTTGTCTGCTTAGAAAAAGAAGTACCTCTGCAGTGCCCAGGGGGAGTGATCGGTCTGTGTTCAGCCTGGGGCTCTGTAGTCAAAACTTTATCTGAACCTCAGCCTCCTGAAGCCCAGCCCCTTAGCTCCTCTTCCCCTTGTGTACCAGAGCATTGCTGCTCTGTAATCCCCATACTGCTGTGAGCCAGACTTTTCCCATAAGCAACACTTCTTTCTCACTGGCATCCAGGAGCTCAAGTTATGATCCTGTCCCAAGGTTTGGGGCTTGGCAAGAAGCCAGCAATTGTCGGGTAGTTCTTCTGCACGCGCGCTCCTGCACATACCCATGAATCCCATGTCACCTTCCTCAAAAATAGTTGCAGTGCTGTGCTGAAAAAAAAGGGGAAAAGATGATCTTTATTTTTTGTCTTCCCTGCTCAGGGAGCAGCTCCTTGCGGAATGAAATGCTAACGAGCACCTTTGCCTTTCCTTCCTGCTATGTCTTACACTGGATTAGACCTGAAAAGCAGTATCACCAAGCTTGAAGTTCAATTTATCAATGCAGTCAGGATTGATTTGTTACACTACCTATTCTGGGGAAATGAATGTCTCCATCGCGCTCCCTTCCAATGCAGGCAGACCTTTGTTTTGCTCAGATCAGCTATGTAATGTAGGAAGCTGACATTCCACAGATAAAGGAAAAAGCCTGCAAAATCCTGACTAATTCAACCCAGCCTGGCAATGCCAGAGACTGATGCCACTTGCAAAGCACCTGCCTGGCATTATGGTGGCTGCAGATACTGGGCAGAAGTGCTCGCCACCTGGGCTTATCTCCTACATTTTTTGTTATTGAAGAAGTGGTGAAAAGTACCATTATTGGAGCTCAAATTCCAAGGACCAAATTCCAAATAGTAAGAGTCAGGTTGAAAACAAAGTTGGGTTTTGTACAAATTTTCAGCTGTTTTGCAAGACAATGGAAATGGACTTTTCTACTGCTGTTGAGGAGGACAATTTTACTCGTAATCTAGCACAGGGGATCTCCATTAAGAAAGCATGCAATTAAAAGTCCAGTTTTCTCCTGAAGCTCATTTTGATGGAATGTTTGCAGTGAACCGTGTACAAATGTGGGAATTATATTTTCAGATTCAAAAGACGCAGAACGTGGATTGCTATGAAGAGTCATATTTTTAGAAGACCCATTTTTTGCTAACAAGTGCTGTATGCATCTCATGCGGAGGGAAGGGGTTAAGAGCTGAACACCCTGTGGAAACTTGTGGAGATCCTCACGCTCCTGCAAACGTGGCTACAAGAAGGATGTCTATAGCTGGTGTTCATTAAGCAAGACGAAATGAAAGAGGTAGTTACTCTAAAGTAGCTTTTTTTTCCTCAGGTAAAAGCAGGATTTCTTTCTCATAAATACACTGCAGCTAGACATAAACCACTTATTGCTTGAAAGCAGCTCTGCGCTGCTGAAGAGCTGGAGCTCATGAGTGAGAAATTGGATCTTAAGCAACCCTGACCCGGGTGCTTTCAGCCTGGCTGCTGGCAGCAGCAACACTGCTTTTTGCCTTTTCTGAGGCTGCAGAAGACTTCTGCCTCTGCAGCTAAACGCTGAGTTTCCAGAGGATGTGAACAGTGGGGTTATGTCTGAAAGCACCTCGTTACCACTGTCTCTCCCTTCCTGCTGCCCCCTTCAAAACCAAAGCGTTAGCTCTGCATACCGCGCCAGAAAATGGGGCCATGTTTGCTCTGCGAGTTTCTAGATCCAGCCCCCTATTAGCATGTTTCCCCTAAAAACGGAGCAGGAGATGAAGAGCTTTGGAGGACACAACGAGCATGCCCCTTCCAGAGAAAGGGTCACGGAAATGGCCATGGGCCATTCTGGATGCAGTGAATATCTTGAAGGGCTGCACATCTCTCGGCATGAGATTTCAAGTTGCCTTCTGTGTAACTTGAGTGTTTGTTGTCACTGTGTTTCCTTTTAAAAGGAAAAAGAAAAAAACCTCAACATCACACACTTTTCCTGGTGCTCCTTAATCTTACACACATCTCAGAAGAGTCATAACTCCAGTCCTAAAAACTGTCTCCTACTCCTAAGGCATAGGTGCACATGTACCAACTGATTAAAACTGAAGGGCTGAGGTGTGCCCCCCGATCCCCTGACCAACATTAGCTCCAGTCGTTCTTTAGCTCCAGCTCTGCCGGCTGATGTCTGAAGTTGCACAGGAACTGGCTCATGTCAGAACGTGTCACAGCACCGAGGTCTGACCGCATCCGTGAGAGTGGTGGGACAGGCCATCGGAGATCTTATTTTAACTCGGAGCCATGCTTGTCACAGACCCCTTTTCTGAAACCCAGGCGATGCCCTGGCTGAGCACATCTGTTGTCGCCAACTTCTACCAGAATTGTGCTACCTGCCTTACGGTGATACTGGAGAAATGTTGGCCTGATGTTAAGATGCTCATCCTTGGGAACTGTGGAGAACCATGACTCCTGGCCTCCCAATGCTTACCGGGCAAATACGGACAACAGAAATAACCCTACGTATGTCCAAAGTAGTTTGATCTGAAAGGCTCATGATTTTTGAACAGCTGAGATGAGCATTACTGAGAACTCAGTTTCCACTTCAGCCTGCTCTTCTACTTGTGCAGGGCAGAGTACAGAAGCAAGGCTTGGGCACTTCACAGCCTCCACTGTCTGGATCAATATTTTCCAATGTGCTCAAGTTTCCAAGAGTTTAAACCGCTGAGTTTTGCAGAACTTTAATTGTATAAAATACAAAAAAGTAAGGCATGCTCTATCAAACTAACACATAGCTAAGCACATAAAGAATTTAGGGGATGAATGAACAGAAAATAGTTCATATGCTGCAAGAATACATTGCTAAGTCCAGTAGAAGGAACCCCTATTTCTTCTTCTTTTTTTTTTTTTTTTAATGGTGCACAAGTACTTGGAAATACAAAATTGCAGGAGAAATTTGGTGGAAAGGCCATGTGGGGGTGCCATTCCTCAACACTACTCTTTAAATTACTTAAAATGTTGCAATAAATTTGAAGAACATCAAAGAACTTCTCTCAGCTCTGACCACCTGAAACAGCTGAAGCAAGCTGAGAAGTCCACATCGCCTTGCTGAATTAAGGTGCCAAAACCTGAGCTACAAACACAGCTGTCACTGGAGAACTTACCGTGACAGAAAATCAAGCCCTTCCTGCTGCGAGGCAAACATTCATCCTTTCTCAAATTATTTAAAGCGACTAGAGGCAACAGATCCTCAGGTGGCTCACACTGTTGCATACACATAAAAGTTAGGATCAGCTGAGTGTGTTTCTCCTTGATGACTTGGTATGTAGAATCATAGACTAGTTTGGGTTGGAAAGGACCTTTATAGGCCATCCAGTCCAACCCCCCTGCAATGAGCAGGGACATCT
Source organism: Haliaeetus albicilla (assembly GCF_947461875.1). Taxonomy (NCBI): domain Eukaryota; kingdom Metazoa; phylum Chordata; class Aves; order Accipitriformes; family Accipitridae; genus Haliaeetus; species Haliaeetus albicilla. Next base: position 6,157,561 of record NC_091495.1, on the reverse strand, counting down.
TCAACTAGGTCAGGTTGCTTGGAGCCCTGTCTGACCTGACCTTGAATGTTTCCAGGGATGGGGCATGTACCACCTCTCTGGGCAACCTGTTCCAGTGTCTCACCACCCTCATTGTAAAAAGTTTCTTCCTTATATCTAGTCTGAATCTACCCTCTTTTAGTTTAAAAACATTACGCCTTGTCCTATCACTACAGGCCCTATTAAAAAGTCTGTCCCCATCTTTCTTACAAGCCCCCTTTAAGTACTGAAAGGCTGCAATAAGGTCTCCCCAGAGCCTTCTCTTCTCTAGGCTGAACAATCCCAACTCTCTCAGCCTTTCCTCATAGGAGAGGTGTTCCATCCCTCTGATCATTTCTGTGTCCCTCCTCTCGACCTGCTCCAACAGGTCCGTGTCTTTCCTGCGCTGAGGACCACAGAGCTGAACGCAGTACTGCAGGTGGGGTCTCACCAGGGTGGAGGAGAGGGGCAGAACCCCCTCCCTCAACCTGCTGGCCACGCTGCTTTTGATGCAGCCCAGGATACGGTTGGTCATATAAGAAGAGCTGCCTCTAGTTAACAGGTTCTTGAGGGCAAAGCCTAGTGAGAAGGTCTCCTGATTGTTGGTAAAGCTGCTTTTCTAAGAGGCTGTGCTGGGTGCTTGTGCCCTTCCCAGCATGGGTCCAGGAGCTGAGCTGGCTGTTTTGCAGGGGTGAGTGGCAGGGTGAAGGTCCTGCAGCGTCAGCTAAGGCTGCCTTTCTGCTTTTTGTGTTAAGTCGGTGTTTCTCCCTTGCTGAATGACCCTGGGCTTGGGATTGCTGTGGTGAGGGATGAGGCTGTCCCGATGTTAATAGAAGGTCGTTGCAATGCGATCAACCCCTTCTGCATTGCTCAGGTAGTCGGGTGAAGGTACCCCAAGGGCGAGCGTGCCATGGGGTGGCACAGAGGGTGGGAGGTGGGCACACAGTGTCTCCATCAGTAGCCCAGCTCCTGGGGGCTGCAAGGCTGTGCTAGCCTGCCCTGACATACTATTGCCCCCCAAAACTGAGGATACTCCTGGCTGCTTCTGGGCTGTGCAGGGCAGAGCCAGCCTGGGACCTAAGCCCCTCCTTGCATCCAGCACATGGGGGAAGAAAATGAAGCGATCCATCCTCCCAGGTCAGGCTTTTTGTACAGCTCTTCAAACCTAGAAACCGCTCCTCTTTCTCCTGCCACTAGGTTCAGCTTGCTGAAACAAAGATTAAAAGCCTGAATTCCTGTAAAGGTACTTTAATGGCAGCCAAAACAGGCTCCCTAGAGAGGATTAACTGTCCCCTGGACTGAGGGGAGTTTGAGCTTTAGCAAAATGGACTGGTGAGAAAAATATAGCTAGTCCTGCAAAAATGAATTTGATAAAGGTGCGCAGGGCATAGTGAAGGCATGAGACGCTGGTTAAGTTTTAGCTTTTATGTATAGCTGAGTTCTAGGTCTTTAGACAAGACTTAATCTTTTCTATAAACAAATAACACATTCATTTACATGAATAATCCACATTTCTTATGCAAATCATTTCCCTGCTGCTGTTTCTACTGAGAATAATATTCAGTATAATTACCACATTTATTTAGTGAATCTATTTACACAGGGTAGCTCTCTGTCCATGAATGCTCTTCACCAGAGAGGCCCAAAGAGCAACAGGGGAGCCCAAGCTGCCAGTCATGTGCGCCCTCCGCTTTCTATTTTTGTTCTGATAAAGCATTTTGGGACCGTTTGAGATGTCTCGGCAAGAGCAGAAGCATGTCAGCATCCTGCCTCTGTCCCAGGGAGAGCACCTGCTGCTAATGGAAGGCAGCTCTCCCCTGCTCGCTAGCCTGCTGTTTGAGCTCCAGCTAACTATAATGAGGCAAGGCACTTTGAATAATAACTTTCCTTTGGGTATAAGGCTATCTTAATTTTTTGTGTGTTTAAGTTGGTAATTGCCATAGAGTTTGAAAATCTTCCAGGTTTTACCACTCTTAATTATGTTCTCATGCATATGCATCGTCTGCTTGTGCGCCCATTACTGCAAGGAGATCAGAACCTGAAACTTTGGAGTGGTTTCCTCCAATTATCTCCCATATGCAGAATTTCCTGCGAAATACCTCTTCTGTGTGGGATAGCCTAAGCTGTTTGGAGCGCATCTTGCTGTCCAGAGCACATTTTGCTCTGTGCGGTTAAATCAAGACACGTTTCTTCCCTCGTGTGTCTCGCCTGGGTTGCTCCTACCTGAGATGTCCCCTTGCTGTAGCACCAGCTGTTGAAATGCTTGTTCAGGGGAAGTTATTATGGTGTCCTAATGGAAAATATTTCAACTTTCTAGGACCCTGATTGCCTCTTTACCTGCTCTGTTTGCATCTATTGATCGTTCTGGTTCAACAAGAGCCTCTGGGACTAACAAATTCTAACAGGTTTGAATGCATTAATGAGGTGTTATGCAGGGAAGGAAAAATAATGCTGTTGGGCTTCTAACTTGTTCTTGCTCAATAACAGCAAAACAAATGTGTGCAATTAAACATTACTTTGTTTTCTAAACAGCAGCCTTGAAATTTTGTCCTGCTAGTGGGGAAATCAAGCTGCTGCTTTGCTTTCTAACCAACAGCAATGATTTGGTGATGGGAAATGAGATGTTAATCCACCTGAGCACATTCAGGGCAGAATATCGTTCCCTGGTAGGTAGGCAGGATTTGTAGCACCCTGTGTGTGTTTTCCTGTAGGAGATCACAGTGGATCCCATGCAAAGATCAGTGTGGAGCACGTGTAGATCTCGGCATTATGCACTCTTTTTGCACAGAGTAACCTCTTGCTTTTAATTCTTTTTCAAGGAGATGCGATGTTAGTTGTTAGCCCCTTGGAGCTTTTGCGTTGAGAGCAGGAGATTGCCTCATCAAATATAAATGACTCCATCTTTATACTTAAAGCGTTGGATTGTATATGGAAGAAATGTCTATTCCTAGACTCTTCACCTAAATAATGGGATTGAAAGCTTAAGAAGTTAGGTGGTGTGTGGCTCACTCTCTTCAGTTTTTGGATCCCTCAGGAGAGGGGAGGGATGAACAGTCAAGAATGTTTTCTATGAAAAATTTTCTAGGAGGAAGACGAGGGTAAAACTTTTCATCCAGCTGTGAAAATGCTCCTTCCCACAAAACGCCTGGTGCAATATTACATATTGCCAGCTGTGTTAATAGATGCCTAAATCCCAGTTGGCATCAGGCCATGCTTATCACAGAAGTAAAGCTTTGGCTCTGGAGTCTGCTTAACACCTGCACACAAAAGGGCAGAGGCATTAAAGGTGCTTTAAGGACAAAGCTTTATTTTGGCTAATGTGTTCTCTCACCCATCATCTGACTTGTTTTTTATTCTGCTGAGTGTCACCTGTCCAAACCACAATTATGGGCTTGAATGTGTCTGAGGGACATAGTCCTGCAGCTGGCTAAAAGGACTGATTTAGCATACTCAAAGTAACAAAAAGGGTTTGGTCTGAATTCTGGCAGGGTTCTCCGCTTTCTTAGAGATGGATGGGGGGTGCGTGCCCATGCATGCGTGCACACAGGAGCACATCTCCCTGGGAGGCAGCTGAGCAGCTCTGCTTCCCCTGTAGCATTACCACAGCACTGGGGTCCCCTGGGAGCATGGGTGCCTGCCAGAGCTATGCCAAGGACTGCAGGGTGCCCAGGACCTTACAGGTTCAGGTGCTACTGGTGAAGATTCATCTGCCCTGTGCTGTGTTTGCTTGTTTGTGCTTGTGTTTGTTGTGATTGTTTGCTGCAACTTGGCCCTTAAAGCTATCTGCTGCCTTTTGTCTCAAATGCTTTTTGTGGCCATTTGCAGCGGCTGCCGCTGGTTGCTGGTGCAGTGACCTGGTTCCAGACAGCTTCCCCCTGGCCAAAACACTGAAAACAGGCTGTGGGATCAGCAGCCATCACTTATCCATGGGCTTTTCCCAGAAAATGCCTGTGTTGGGGAGCATCAGGAGAGACTATCAACCACCAGAGATATCTGGAGCCAGACAGGACCCAGAGGACTTAACTCTATTGTGGCAATAAGCTACACAAAAGCAGGGCTGGTCAAAAGCAACCAGTGAACAGCACTGAAGGTGGTCACAGTGGAAGAGCACTGCCCAAGGGATCACTTCTTGTGCTCCCTAAAATGTCCCCCAGCCACATGCTGAAGTCAATGCGACTGCCTTCAAATCTCCCGTTGCTCTGGCCCTTGATCCCACACCTGCTTGTACTGGCACCATTGGGCACCTGGAAATGCTGCGAGCTAGTAAAAAGGCTGCATCTAATCCAGAAAAACTTGTGCTCCAGCAAATGGAGACAAAGACTGTGGAGAATGTCAATTAAACACAAGTGCAAGTGGGTGGCCATTTGATTGCAGTTGCTAAAGATGCAAGATATAATACCTTGTGGTAGGCAAGAATTCTTTCACCCTCCTCCAGTCTCGCTATGGAGAAGTCTTTGCATTTGTCCCAGTGGCGAGGGAGCTCAGCACTACCTCATGCATCGGTGCCACACGAGCTAGACTGAAGGTGGGAGGCTGACTTGTAGAAACTGCAGGTGAATGTCTGGATGTGTGCTGGTGCCCATCTACTCAGGGAACAGCTTGTGTTCATGCAGCTGACTTGTGAGAACTTCAATTAACAAATACTATTAAAGTATCTCTCCTCTTTATTTTATTTTTTTTATGCATAGCATTTCCTGACAGCTTAAACCTTTAATTAACTGGAGATGCCATCGTGGAAAGTTTGCTAGAGAAGAATGCTTGCAGCTTAATTAAAAACAAAAAAAATCCTTTACGGTTACTGAAAAAGATCTGCTTGCAACACCAATAGTGGCAAAAAGCCTGCAGCAATTCCTCCGTTTCCCTTTCTGACTGAAGCAGTAGGTGAGGAGGTGCAGAGCGATATCATCGCCCAAGTGGAGAAGGTGAGTGCTCACAGCTTCACGTTTGACCCTCCAGTTTAGGCTGCAGATGTAGGACAAGCTACAGTTCTGTTACCTCGGTGAGGGAAGAGAGACAGCCAACTATGAATCTTTTAATTTTTAAAGAACTTCAACTTAAAATTTTCCTGGTATTAGGCCAGAGCTGTCTCTAACGTTTGTGGTCTTCTCTGAGGGCACACAGGGAGAACATTGTCTTTTTTTTTTTTTGGTTCCATTACAGCACGAAAGCAAAGGTAGAGCTTACCTGCCACAAAAATGTGGGATAATGTTCACAGTATCTTCAGCAGCCATCATGGAAGCTGCTTTTTGAGATGGTAGGGTACTGCCTGATGCAGCAGAGAGTCCTCGCTGCCGTTCACAGCCCTGAGGGCTGTGTGCGATGGCAGCTGCAGCTAGGAACCACCAGCTCAGCGCACGCTTGCACCCTTGCAGCAACGTGCCATGGGGCCAAGGCACGGCGGTGACGAGTGCCGCGGAGCCGGTGGAGCCCCACGGCAAAGCAACGATCTCTCCTTGCTCCCGTGCAAAGGACTTGCTGGCTTCTCCCCTTCTTCTGCCCACGTTGACTGGATTAGGAACAGACCATGTGACCTGGAGGCTTTTGAACAGCTGCAGATCCAAAAAGGGATTTTTGTTCCTGTATTAAATATAAACCTAAAAGAGGCACCGACACGACTGTTTGCATTCAAAGCACAGCTCCACCCCTAGACAAGGAGCAAATGGTTTCTGAGTCATCCCGGGGGAGCAGGTCGGGGCTGTTGGGATGGTGCCTGGGCCAGGGGCAAGTGTTGGCTTGCTCTCCTGGGGGCCCCACACCTCGGCTGGCACCCCGGCTGCCGGGTGGCGAGGGACAGCTGGGCTTCTTGTGAAACACGCCAACGCTCAGCACTTGCCAAAACAGCTATTTGGGAGCAGCTCGATGTGTTCTCCCTCCTCTCCTGGCCCTGTCCTCAGCGTGGTTAAATTCAGTAGGTGTAGCACACCCTCTTCCAGGGGTGGGAGAGAAACTTCTGTATTAGCTTCTTTCCCCAAGCCTGGAGCAGGGACCACAAGGGTGCCGTTGACCACTGAACGAGATCCATCTCCCTGTGTAACCACATATTTCCATGCTGACCCTTTCAAACGCTGATCTCTTATTTTTGCAAACGTACTCTTTCTGATGTATCTGCTACTGCAAGCAGCACATCTTCGTGGGGAACCTGCGCTGCCATGAACAGCAGTGAGAGCTGGGCTGCCCCAAACCACTGACCGTGCCAGATCCTACCCTGGCAGTGGAGCTCCGTGTCCTAGAAGCCCCTTTTCAGCCAGGGCTCGGTGGGGTTACTCCATCTTACAACAACATGGGATGTTCAGCCAAGACTCCTCAGCATCCCAAGTTGGGGATAGATTTTGGTCCTTTCACCTGATCACTTCTTGAGTGTATCTGTTTAAGCCCCTTGCAACTTTCTCAGAACAAACTGCAAACTATTTGCGATTCTTTTGGAAAAGAAACATGTTTTTTTCGCAGTGGATGGGAATCTCAGACGTGAACCAAACCCAAACCCAGGAGTATTCCTAGTAAAAACTGCACTGAAGCAGTGCCCAGCTGGTTTGTAGACCTGGTGAGATGAAATTCCCTTGAAATGTGCTTTACAGATGCCCTTGAACTAGTGAGGAGAGCTACTTTCCCTTACCACCCTTTACTTAAAGGTGGGACCTCGATGAAAAATTAGAAAAATGGGAAAGATAGGTATCAATAATAAAACAGAAGATTTTTTTTTATTGCCGTGGTTTTAATGGAATTGCAGTAGGATTTTTATACATGTCTCTGAAAGTCCATGACTTCATATAACGCTGAACCTCGAGATTTGTACTCTTGCCTTATTCTTGTTTAAATAGCTGTTACCATCGTCTGCTTGATATATTATCTGTCCCAGCACACACACACACACGGTCAGGAGGAATATACTTTCCTGGAGATGGCATGCATTGCTAGAGCTCCTCGAATCTCCCGTCTCATCACGGGGCCCCTGCACAGAGCAGCCCCAGGGCTCCAGCAGGCAGGGATTTGTACAGCATCACTCTCCTCGCTGGTGTAACGGCAGTGCCAGCGGGGAAGAGTCAGGCCTTTGCCCGTTATCTCGGCTGGGCACAGTGGGTTATTCATCACGGTGCCAAGCCCTGCCAATAAAGCTTTCCCTCAGCAGAGGGAGTTGTTTCTCAAGGTAATAAGATAGCATTATCTGATTGCATTTTTGTCAGGTCTGTCCTATTTATTACCTTACCTGTAATCTAATTTGTAATGTACTTCCCTGATATTTTCTGTATTTCCCCCCCTATATTTTGTAATAACTTCTGCTGAAAGTCTGACCTACAAAAAGATGATGTTTTTAATCCAGCTTTGAATGATAACACCCAGGTGCCTTTATCTGGAAAAACTCTCCTAGCATGGAGCAAGGTCTGGTAGGAAAAGCTCAGCAGCCTCTGCAAGCGTGTTGGGGGAACGCTGTGTTACAGCAGCCGAGGTCGCTTTGTCCCAGCCAGGAAAATGCCAGCAGCTACTTTCCACTTGTGGCAAGATGATCTTTTCGGTCAGAAAGCCATTTCTGCTCTAAAAGGGTTAGAGGGAGGTATGTGAGAACCAGCAACCAGCATATGCCAATAGCTAGGTTGGGCAGAAGGTAAGAAAATAACTATAAGCCATGTGAAAGGCCACCATTGATGTGCCTCAGCTGCTGAAAGTTGCTCAGGTGCTTCACCTTAACTTTCAGGAGAAAGCATAAAGCAACAGTCCAGGGAAGAGAGCAATACCTGCAGGTTCTCTCTAGGTTGGGCAGAGATGTCTCGTGGCAGAGCCAGAGCTTGGTGGTCCTGCTACCCTGAGCACAGGGCTGAGGAAGGTTAATTAGTGTGACAAATGATGGGCACGATGGGAAGAGGTGGCATTTTCAGGCTGGTGCGGGCTTCCCATGCTATGTCAAGCTGGTGGCTCACCAGGGCTTGAGGGCTTTCCGCTCTCTTCCCACCCGGTTAGCTCTGCTCCCGCTTGGCTGCGCTGCTGACGTTGTTGTAAAACAAAGTTCAGCCTAAGCCTGCCTGCTGGACCTGGATTTCATCATTCTGGTAAAGGCGTTTCAAAGTCAGATGGCCTTAAAACAAAGAAAGAGAAATGTCCCTTTTTGTGGATGCTAATGAAATTTTTATCTGGGCATCTTTCTGTGAATGTTGGGCCTGAGAGGCATGGATTATGTTAGGGGAGAAGGGCTTACTGAGCCCTGGAAATAAATCAGAGGAGGACAGAGGATGAAGATCACAAATGATAAATTAGCAAGTGACAGAAAACAACTGCAGGAAATAATAAAACCAGGAGGAGTGTGTGGGAAATGCATAGGAGAGGTTGTTTACAACATGTGCATTGGACTTTCCAGCATTTGACATCTTATCTCAAATTCATTCCATATGTTACTTTATGCATGGATTCCTTTTTTTATGGGGTTTGTTCCATAGTTTTCTGCTAACATGAATGACTCACATCTGCTCCAATACTTACTTTATTCTCTAATGTCTTCTGCAAGGGATTGCTCAGCTCGTGCAATGCTTGTCAGTGGCAGGATTGGAAGAGCAGCCAGTCAGGCAGGTGAGCAGGGACAGCTGGGTGAGGCAGCTCTTTTCTGGAGTTTTTTTTTTCTGGTTTGGGTTGTTTTGGTTTTTTTTTTCTTCCCTTAGCAATGTCTGTAATTCGCACTTTGGCTGCCCTGTGCGGCCAGGCTTGCCGTGCCGGAGCCGTGTGTGGAGCCAGCAGGGAGCACCCCACGGGACAGGGATGATGGCTGAGGGCCGGCACCGAACTGCTGCCGGCATACTAACAGCTGATGATTATGATTTTATTTTTTAAGTGCTCTTGACAGCTCCGGAGACTCACATCTTCTCTTCTAAATCCAGTAATTAAATTCCACCTACCTGAATTCCCCCTGCTGTTTCAATTGGATAAATTAATCTTCCCGTCTTGTCTGAGCCTTCTCTGTGTGTTGCTGAACCGTGGCCTCCCCTCGCCCCGCAGCCGGACCGGGACCGGGACCGGGACCGGCCCGGGCCAACTTCGCCGCGGCTCTGCCCGGCCCCGCGCATCCTTCGGGGGCGCTGGGCAGCGGCCTGGACCCACTCGCGGTGCGTGGGAGGGGAGAGAGATGGGCGTCCCCGCTTACCCCCCCGCCCCATCGAACCCTGTGCTGTGCTCGGTGTCTCCGTCCCCGCCGGTGCGGTGCTGTGCGGTGCCCGGCGGAGCGAGCAGGGCAGCGGCGCGGCCCCGCACCTCCCCCGGGGTACCGGGCTGCGCCCAGCACCTTCCCTCGGCGACCGACTCCGGTACCGGCTCCAGCCCCCCCTCCTCCCTGCCCGGCGCCTCCTCCTCCTCCTCCTCCTCCTCCTCCTCTTCCTCCTCCTCCTCCTCCTCCTCCCCTCCCCTGCAGAGCATGCACAGCCCGGGACTCGCATCGCCGGCTCCGAGGCGGGCGGGCGAGACCCTCCTCCCCGCTTAGCCCCGCTCCCGCTGCCCCCTGAGGCGCCCACCCCCCTCCCCTCTCCTCCCCCCTCCTCCCCCCGGCCCTTCATCCCCCACCGCCCCCCGGACACTTTTTCCCCCCTCCCCTCCCGAGGATGAGGCGGCCGACGCGGCGGCTGGCGCTGTCTCTGCTGGGGGTGCTCTGGCTCGCCGCCCTCCTCCTCTTCTTCTTCGGGGCGAGGAGGAAGTTGGAGGCGGCGGGAGCCGAGGGGCACACGCCGGAGGTAAGGAAGGGTCGGCGGGGACGGGGACGGGGGCGAGACGGAGCCGGCGGGTTAAGGGCGCGCAGCCCGGGGAAGAACTTGCCGGCGGTTTGCGGCCCCCCCCCCATGGCGCTCCCCTTTAAAGTTTTGCACCGGCTCTGTGGCCCTGGCAGGGGGTCGGGCCCTTTCCTTACCCCCGCCTCGGGCGACGGACGATCCCAGCCGGCCCCTCCGCCCCGCGGTTCACCGGGGGCCGCGGCCGTTGGGGGTCCCCGAGCCGCGGGGGCGGGGGTGGGAGTGTGGCGGCCCTTCTGCCCCGCCAACAACTTCGAGCATCCTTCGGGCCTTGGGTTCCTGGGGAGCGGGGGGACCCCAAGAAGGCGAGGCGGCGTGGTTTGTGTCACGCGTGGGGGACGGGCGAGACCTGGCCCGGGTGAAGGGGTCACGCAGCGTTTCCGAGCTCTTTCCTAAACGAGAAGGGCTCCATCTTCTCCCTCATCCGAAGCGAGAGGGGAGTAGATGGGAGAGCGTTTAGGTGGTCCACGGTTGGGGCACGTCGGCTGGCAGAGCTGCAGGTGCGTCGGCCGGGTTAAACCTCTGGGGCTTTTTTTAATTACGGGTTTTTGTTTGAAGGCAGGGCGTGGGTAGGAGCGTTGCCCTGTAACTCTCAGCCTGGGTGGGAGAAGGGCGCAGTCGCGTGTTTCTGTGGCATGTTTTGAGTCCCCGGCGTGCACCGGAGTGACGGCACAGGCGAGATGCGAAGAGCATCCCACTCGACACAGGGAGCGAAACAGAGGAGTTTCACTGCCCAAACGGTGTGAAAAGCAGGGGAGCGGCAGTCAGCGTCGTTTGAGCAAGGTCCCACGTCCTCTCCTCTCTCACGGCTGAGCTTAGCTGAGGGTTAACTTTCCAAGGGAGGCGGATTAGATGCTGCTCTTAGTTAGTGTTGTAAATCTTGAATAAATTAATCGGGGTTAGAGCCCAGGTCCTGAAAATCTGCTGAGATTAAGGGTTATTGCAGCAGAGGAAGGCTGCGAGCCCTCAGCCCCTTTTTTGCACCGATGACACGCAACTGAGTGTTTGGCCTGTGGCATACGGCAACTATACGTGTTGGCCAGGTCTTTGGAGAGTCTCATATATGCGTCACCTCTGCAACTGAATTAATGGCTTGATTGGGGAAAAAAAAAAAAAGTCAGAACTCATAAAGCTTACTTTGATTTTTTTCGTCCTGAGGAATTATTGGTTTTCCATGTTTTTTAAATAAAAATGATTGAGGAGGTTTTCTCAGGCTTTCAGAAATCTTTCAATCCTAGCAGAGGGGAATGAATCTATGCAATTTCAGGCCCCAAAATAAATAATTATATATAGATTTATTTATTTATTTAAGCGGGGGAAGGCAATAAGTCACTGAAAACAGAGTTAGAAGACAAGCCCTTTCTTAACCATAACTATGCTTTGGTGTCAGTAGGTTTCTGTCGGCACTGCGTTCTTAAAAATTGCAAAATAAGACCTCCTCTGTTTGATGTGAGCTCCTGTATTCTCCTTGAAATGAACCTTGCTTCTCGCTTAGCAGCAGCTGCAGCTGAATTGCTGCCGTTTTGTAGCCCATTTGGCTCTCTGCTCCTGTTCAAGGCTCCCCCCACCCTGAGGTGCAGGTTGCTGATGCTGTTAGGGGCCAGGCTGGGCTCCTACAGCTGGCGAAGCAAACTTCTCCCATCATGCAGGATCAGGCCCTGAGTTTCGAAGCTGCAACTGCCAAGTTGCCATAACTCCAGCAATTTGACTGCTAAAATTGCCTCTCCTTCATTTCCTCTGAATTTTCCATCAAAACAGTTGCATCCCCTTGAGATCCATACAGTGCTGATTTTTTTAAATTTTTTTTTTTAATGCATTACATTTTTTGGCTTTGGAAACCGCTTTTGAGCAGTATGAATTATAAGCTGGTTGTGAGCGCGGGGACATGGTGTCACTTCAGTTAACCTCTCTGAATGGCTGCAGAGCTGACTTGGGTACCAGAGGCAGGGATGCTGTGGTCCAGAGAGGAGCCTGGCGGTGTGTCCCGTTCCCAGCCAGCGGGACTGGCTGCCGATGATGGAAACTTGAGCAGAGTTGTCCTCCCACATTCCTCAAGAAACGAATGGAGGTAGCAGGTTGCTAATGGCAGTGCAAACTTTGCAACGCAGCTATGGTGGAAAAAAATGGAGCAAATCCGTATCAACTTTCCTGGCAGCGTTTTCTGATGTGGGCTTTTTTTTATCCCCCCTCTCCCTTCTGCCTTCTCTCTCAATCAAGCTTTATTTCTGTGGCCATATGCACACCATATATCATGCCTCATGTGGATTTAACCTTTAGACCCTTCTAGTCAGGCTCCAGCTGGTAATGCCTCCTCCTGCCCGTGCCAGTTTCCCAGCAGGGCTCTCGGCACGTGTCCGGTGCCGGAATGCCATGGTGTCTGAGCTTGCCGGCAGGCTGTGGCGTGTTGGTGGTTTGCCCAGGGCCAGTGGCAGAGCTGCTGCTCGCGGAGCTGCCACCCTCGGCTGCATGGAGGGCTTGCCCATCCGTCGCTGTTATTTTGGTCTGCACCCCCCCACCACCTCCCTTTACCCCTAATCTTGTGCCGGATCCAGCACTCATCTTCCCGAAGGAAGACTTGGGATGTTTTTCCTATAGCCAGAGAGCTATATGTTGGGGTCGGCAAGGTATCTAAGGAGCAGGCCCTCGGGGTGAGGGGTCCGCTGTGGTCTTTGGGTCCTGCCTACCCTCGAAACACACTGCTGGCTTGGCCTCTCGTGGCCCCAGTGGGACGGGTGTTCAGGGCAGGTCCGACGGCGGTAGCTGATCTTTCCTGAGCTGCTCATGCACAAAGAGGTAGGCACAGTCATCTGTTTTAACTAACTTGGCTTCACCTCCTCTTCCCCCCCCCCCCCCCAATCCTGTCTCCGTGCATCTCTCACCGCTGCCCAGTGGCAGGCAGGCTCAGAGGGCCCCCCTTCTTCTTGCCAGCCCTTGCTCCCCTCAATCCCTGCTGCCTCCTTTCCCTCCTCCTCCTCCCTGCCGCTTGCAGCCGCTGGCGGTACATGCTGGGGCGGCCAAAGCAGGCTGAGGCTGGATTTTTAGGGTGTGGGACTCCCTCCTGGCTGTGGGGTGTAGTAACCTTGCAGGGCTGGTAGAGTATGGAAGAAAATAACTTGCTCCATTTAGGACCGTGAAGCTGTTCCCGGGACAACTTCCCCAGTCCCTCCGGTGCTGTTATTACTGCTGTCACTTGGGCTTTTTTTCTCTCTTTCAAAGGGCAGGTCAATTCCTATTAGTGCAGTAAGGGAAACTTGCCCTTGCCCTTTCCCTGCCCTTTATAAAGTCCTGTAAATTGGCTGAGGAGCCGTAGCGGTGTGCCTGCCTCTGCCAGGGTGCGTCGCCCGCATGGCCCGGCCGGGTGTCTGGTTAGCTGCCGTGGGCTCAGCCTGGAGGAGAGCCGAGTCTGATGGATGAAGGTGTAAGGACATGGGGCTGGTCGGGGTTACGGATGAGCTGGGACTCGTCGATGCCTCCTGCCCTCCCTGCCTTTTGGCAGAGGGTTTCAAAATACTTTGCGAGCATTAATTAGTTCCAGCTTGTCTCCCTGCCCCGGCAGTTTTCCAGCAGGATAGACCAGGACCTGGAGAGGTTAACTGAACTTTGTATCCTTCTGGCTCTCGTTGACTCCAGAGGAATTGGAATTGCTCAGCCCTCTTGGAAAATCAGGCTGCCGGTGACCCACCTGAAGTCACACAGGGAAGCGGTGCCGGGGCTTGGCATGGGATCCGGGGATCCGGGCTTGTGGCCGGGCGGTAGTGCAGGTCCATCTCCCCTGCCTCCCTCTGATCCGGCCCTTCGCTTTGGGAAGGGAGGGGGAACGTATAAATTAATAACTTAATTACATTAAGAAATAATGAGAGGAACTGATACGCGGGATTAATTACAAGCAAATTCCCAAATCGATTTGTGAGGAGTACGTGTAGTTGGCTCCGCAGTGATGTTTTGCTAGCGTGCCGGTGCCCGTGCCAGCCTGCAGCCGTGTGGCCCTGGGGGATGCTAATGAGGGAGCAGGAGAGGAGTAGGTGACAGCCCCTTGGTCATCTCATCTTCTCCACCTGGTGAATCCATATCAGACCAAAGTGGGAAGCTGGCTGTATAGCAGAGCCCTGCAGCAGTGAGGGGCTGGCGGGGGGTCTGGGCTCCGGTGCTCGGGGCCAGCAGTGTGTGCAGGAGGGGCACAAAGAGGTTTTTTGTTGGGTTTGGGGTTTTTATTTCACTTCGTTCCCTCCTGCATGCTGCCTTGCTCCCTCTGATGAATGGCTGAAGCACAGCTGACAGCCTCTGGAGGGAATGCGGGTCCGTCAGGGGCTGGATCACAGGAGAAAAGCTACTGAGGAAAAGTTCCTTTAAGTGAGCTGATACACTTGACTTGTACTAGTGTTTGCAATGCAACAGCTCCTTTCCAAGTGTGTGCAAATGCAGCTGGGGGATGGCTCCTGGGAGATAACGAAAGGCTCAGCACCCTTTCTGCCTGCTCCAAGTGCTCTGGTGTGCCCAGCATCCTGCAGGATCGGACCTCGATGTGAAGGGACGCTTGCCAGCTTTGCGCTTGTGTGCCTCGCACCAGCCTGCGCTTCCTTCTGCATCATCGCCATCTAGAAAGCCTCAGCACCTGGAGCTCAGCTGACAGTCTCCAGATATTAAATTCCTGTCAGTTTTATAGCAGCAGAGCCACTTAACAGATTAAAATAACTGTGTATCCTGCAAAAATTCAGATCTTAACAATTATGGGATTGAAGTGGCAAAGCTGTCGGGAACAAAAAGGCAGAGCGTTTGATACCGGGGAAGCTGGTGTTGGCTGGGGGCATGGGTAGGTCCAGGATGGGAGAGAAGAGGAAACTTCTGTCATGCTTTGCTGGTGAAATCCCACCCTGAAATCTCTAGGAGCAAACGCAGGCTTTCTAGCATGTCCAGACCTTTGCTGGTGCGGGAGGTGGGGTGGAATCCCATTGCTCTCTACTGCTGGTGTATTTAGTGATGGATGTGGAAGTACAAAACAGAAAACCATGCCCAAGCTGTCCTCATCTGTGGGACCAGATGGGACAGGTCCGGTGCATCAACGGGTGCCGTTTCTCAAGCGCTTGCCTTCCTTCTGGTGGGCTTGGGAAAGAGATTTTCCCAGCACGGCCACCTCCTTGTTCAAATACCTGCATCCTCATGGAGCAGGAGCGAGGCAAGAAGTCCTGCCGAAGTCAGCACCCAGTCACCTCGGCTACTAAACCAGCTGCAGACAAATGGTGAGCAGCCTGTCTTGTATGTCTCGTTTAATTAATCTACCCACTGCACATCAAGGTGCTCTCTGAGATACCTGTGAAACAATAAGCTGTCAATGAAAACCCTGTTAATTTTTCATTGGTAATTGCAACGAATGAATTTTACCCCCATTACATTCTGGTAGAGCTCTGTGTTGCGGCTGTGACTGATGGGGGCATAAATATTGATTGAACAAGACCTGTTTGCTTTGCAAAACAGTGAGCATCAGGATGTCCAGGTGCCTTTCCTAGCTTGGTGCTTTAAAAAAAATGTATATCAGGGAAGGAGGGAGAAGATGCAAGGATTCTGCTTCTTTGCTGGTAAGATACTAAATAAATTTCTATGCAGCTGGTATGTGTCTTGTTGACAAGAGGTGTTGAGCACCAGAAAAAGAAAAATACTTTATATTCTGCTCTGGAAGGATAGAAAGAGCTGGAAAAGTCCTGCCGCTGTGCTCTGAAGGGGTGTCGGAGGTGGTGATGCTCCCAGGGTGAGCTGCGCTCAGGAGTTTCACGGTCTGTCTTTTAATCTGCTTCTCCTGGCAAGGTCCCTGCGGAGCACCACATGTTGCCAGCGGGATCGCTCTGGGTGCAGCGTCCCTCGCCGGCTGGCATGGCAGTGTGGCATGGCATCCCCTTGGTAGGTGACAGGGAAGGGTCCAAGCCTTTGTCCCTGCAGCTGGGTTTTTAGGAGGGCTCAGCTCTGGCTCATTTGTGGCCCTGAGCCTTTAGTGACCCTTAGGAGTGGGCTTGACAAAAGAAAGTCCTGCTTTTGAACAGGGAGGTCTCTGAAATCAGTTCTGTGTCTGGATGCCGAGGCATCCTAGACACAGCACAGATATTGTGAAGTGTCTCCACGCTTGAGAGAGATGCTGACTATCAGGGGAGATATTTTTTCCTATTTATTCTTTCACCACCTCAGATATGTCCTGGTTTTGGCTGGGGTAGAGTTAATTTTCTTTCTAGTAGCTGGTATAGTGTTAAGTTTTGGGTTCAGTATGAGAAGAATGTTGATAACACACTGATGTTTTCAGTTGTTGCTAAGAAGTGTTTAGACCAAGTCAAGGATTTTTCAGCTTCTCACGCCCAGCCAGCGAGAAGGCTGGAGGGGCACAAGAAGTTGGCACAGGACACAGCCAGGACAGCTGACCCAAAGTGGCAAAGGGGTATTCCATACCATGTGGCATCATGCCCAGTATATAAACTGGAGGGAGTTGGGCTAAGGGGGGATCGCTGCTTGGGGACTAACTGGGCATCGGTCGGCGAGTGGTGAGCAATTGCATTGTGCATCGCTTGTTTTGTATGTTCCAATCCTTTTATTAGTATTGCCATTTTATTATTGTTGTTATTACCATCATTAGTTTCTTCCTTTCTGTTCTGTTAAACTGTTCTTACCTTAACCCATGAGTTTTACCTTTTTTCCTCCTGATTCTCTCCCCCATCCCACCGGGTGGGGGGGAAGTGAGTGAGCAGCTGCGTGGGTTAAACCACGACAGATACGTAGAGAGGTGGATTATTTACTCAAAACCCCAGGCTGTTTTCTCCTTCTCGCTCTTCCCGTCCACGATAAGAGAACATCATCCTGATTGATTTTGATGTGCTCATGGCCCAGGGCCTGTCTTGGCTGGGTTTGCTTCCTCTTGCTCTGCCGAGACGTCTCTTGAGCCTGGCTCTGCAGCGGGATGCCTGCCTCCCCACGGGCAGGGGGACTTGGCACACGGGATGGCTGCAGGGTAAGGGCTATAAACGGGAATAACGTGCCTGGGGAAGGCAGGTCTGCAGAGCATTTTATGGTACGGGGACTAGAGTTTTTCCATCCCTCCCGAAGCTGAAAGGTTGCTTTTAGGCATAGAGCAGAGCACGCAGGGCACTCTCTGCTGAGCTGCTGTGGTTTAGCAGGCGCGAGCTGGGCGAACGCAGGCGCTGGAAGGGCAGCGCTGGGAGAGGCAGCCTTGCAAACAGCACCGTCTTATAAGCCCCTGTAAGTGCAGGTGCGGCATTTTTGTCCCAGGCTAGCAAATCCCCGGGTAGCTGAATACGGGGTTTGAGCAGAGGTGGTGCGAGCAGAGTGTCCTTCTTGGATCTGTGTCCGGTGCGCGCAGCCCACGGGGTGCCAGATTGGTACTTGTGGGTGCTCTAGTCTCTTTGCCCGTGGAGAAATCAAGCTTGGGAGAAGCCATGGAAATGCAAAAGCAACCTACTGCTGCTGGGAGAGAGAAACACAGTTACAGCCGTTCCCCTTCTGTGAGGGCAGCCCAGCATTTGGTGCAATAAAACCAATTACGGGGAATGTATCTGCAGAGAAAGCAAAAGCAGGATCTGTTTAACAAAGATGTTTGCGTGAAGGGGTAATTACGTGTAGCCTAACGACAAAGGGTGCAGTGGATTGACTATTAATTGGAGTAGCGTGAGCGGGAGATTGCTGGCGTTAGCTCTGTGTTTCTTGCTGGCTTCCTCCTGTTTAAAGAAGGAAGGGGTGAGGAGGAGCAGATGATGGGGGGGGGTTGCTCTCAATCCACTTTCTCGTGCAATGAAAAAGCCATTTTCCCCCCTTTCTCTCACAGCGAAATGTTCAGATTTTGCCAGCAACACTTAGCACAGTTGCTTACTAAGCTGCAATTAAATTGATTTCCCACCCTCTTTCCCCTTTTTGGTTCCAGAATCTCAGCAGAAGTCAACGTTAGGGAAAGAGTGAGCTGAGGAGGAGATCTTGGGCCCCATCTTCTGCTTGTCTAAATTGGTATTGCTCCACTCTTCCTATGTATTTCCACAGGAGCTAGGGAAGGTGGGCTGCCTAGATAGAGGTTTTCCAGTATAGCTGTTGCTCTGGTGGGGAGGGCACCCTTAGGTCGGGCTGGATCGGTCTATAGGGTACCTGGGGAGCTGTGGGGTGGGTGTTGGATGTCCTGGGGGGCCTGGGGCTCTGGGTGCCCGTGGCACAGGGGTGCTGGGAGGAGGAGGATGATTTCTCATCGTTAAGGTGTGCTTTTGGAAAATGATCAGTGGTGACAGGTTCAGCAAGAGTTCACCGCTTTGTTTGTGGAGGCGGCATTAGTAGTACTAATAGTTTGCCTCAATCCCGCTGTTTGGAAGCTCCTTATGAGCCTTAATTAACCCTTACCGCAGCCCCGAGGGAGCGAGCGAGGCGCAGCCGTCCTTCGCGTGTCACAGAAGCGTTTGGGGAAGGGACAACGTGCCGGTTTCACTTCTCCGTGGCGGGGGACACGCTGGGTTGGGGACCGTCCCCAGCCAGAAGGGATGCAGAGGCATCGGTGGTGGCACCCGTGGGGCTGGGGGGAACCTTGTGTCCCTCACCAAACCCTGCCCTGCCGCACGTAGGCAGAAATTAGTGATGATTTACCGCAAAACAGCTCAAGCTCCGGCTTTGTGATATTATTTGGAGGAGCAAGTGAGCTAATGATTGCATCTCGTCTCAGGAAGGGCCGCGGGAAGTGCGGTGCTGGAAGAGAAGTGATTCAGAAGCAAAACAGGTTCGTTTTCAGATCAGGCTGAAAGACAAGGGAATGATAGATTATTATTATTCTTTTTTTCTAAATTTTATTTTTTTCCCCACCATCTCAAGTACAACTGAGGGTTTTAATCTTTCCCTCCTTGGTTTTCTACTGGAAACACCAACAATAAACCTGACTGGAAAGTGATACGAGGAGAACAGGATTCATGTCGTGCAAAACCAAACGAGCTCTGAAATCACCTACTATTCTCTAAACATTTTTCACAGAGCCAAGGAAATTGAGATGGATTATTCTTTTTTTTTTTTTTGAAGCCACTGAAGGAATAAGTCCAAAGGATGTAATTTGGCCCAAGCAAGGAGAGCAAGGCTGCTTTGTCTTGGCTTTCTAAGTATCTTTGCCTGCATTTAGACACACACCATTTCCTCCTCAAGGACCACTGTCGGCATCCGCCGGTTACAAACACACCTCATAACACATTATGGAGGCACACAGCTTGCAAATAAGACACAAGTATGTTCAGTGGCGCAGGCCTCGGTTGCAGCCCCCCCCCCCCCGGGCCAGGGGGAGTTTGTGCACATCTTTTCTTTCTTGTGCATTGAATTTTTAGTTGCGTGTCGTTAGGTGAGACAGAGAAAAGCTGGAAAGGAGGAGTTACAGGTGCGAGCAGGCTCGTTTTCAATGGCTTGGGTCAGTTCCTTTTATTAAACATTGATTTTTTTTTTTTTAGTTTTTTTTTTTTTTTTTAAAAGAGGTTTTTTTTCCTCTGAGTCAGGGTAATCTACCCAATGGGTTGATTTGGGGTCCTTCAGAATGGACTAATATCCTCTAGTATCCTTTGGGACCTGTCTCGGGGGATGTTTGGCATGCAGCCTCTTTGCACTTTGACCTCACCAAGCTGAAATGCGAAACTCAGGATCTGGTTGGGGAAGGCGGGTGGTTTTTCCAGCGGGGTGGGCAGTGGGAAGATGCAGGGGGGCTGCTGGGGCTGGTGTCTGGGAGCCGAGCTGGGAGGGAAGCTGTCGTGTCGCACGGTCCTGCCTTTTGGCAAGAGCGGAGCTGGATGGGGAGGGAGCGGTGAAGAGCCGTGGCTTTTATAATGCCCGCTGCATTTTCCTGGTGCCGTAATATGGTGTAATTTGGAGAGAAAGAGACTCAAACGTGCATTAAACAGCCATCTGCTCCTGCGACTGGGATCGAAATGGATGAATAGCCATATAACGCTCAGAGTTAAACTGTGTACAGCGTGTAGGCTGCGTATGGTGTGCTCCATGTGGTATTGTGAAACGCTTTGTGAAGAGCCCTCCCATCCTGCCCTCCCATCCCGCAGGAAAATCTCTGGTTTAGGTCTCTTAAGAAAAGAAAGCACCACCCACCGTGCAGCCCTTGGGGATGGGTGCTCAGCCCAGCGGTGCCCCAGCGGTGCCGTCTGCTGGCCGTGGCGCAGGAGGAGCAGAGTTTGGGGTGGAGATGACACGTGTTGCGTGGGGCCGGCCAGGACCAGCTCTCCCTGCCCAGCTGCCGTGGCACGGAGCGAGGGAGGGATGGACAGACAGCTTGCCATGGCGGAGGGATGGACAGACAGCTTGCCATGGCGGAGGGATGGACAGACAGCTTGCTATGGCGGAGGGATGGCACCTGTCTCGGGAAGCTGTTAGCAGCGATTCTGCTGTGGGCTTGAAATTCTGGGAAATGGGAAGGAAAATCAATTTGCCTTTTTTTCTTAAGTTTTGACCTTTTTTTACCATATAATTAAGTACCCACAAAAATACTGTTCTGGGTGTTTGAAGACCCGGACTGAGGTTTTAAAGCGGAGCGTGCTGCCGTACCCATTACCGCTTTAATTTAGCTCCTATTAAGTGGATGTGGTTTGAATCCTGCCCGATGCAATGATGTACAAGAGTACCCGCACAGCATGCTGGATGGCCTCTGCTCCCTCTTCAAGAAACTTTTTTGTTTTATTCCTTACTGCTTCTTGCTGACCCCAAGCTCACAGATGGAGGACAACGTTATGCACTTCCATGCAGACTTCTCTGTCATGCTCGATGCTCTAGCAGCCAAGGGCTTCACGAGCAGTAATAATTGTATTTGCACAGCTTCTGGATAAATAAGGATGTAAGTCCGCCTTGCAGAGGTGATAAGTGAAGGATTTGGTCAGCGCTAGAAATGGTGAGAAGACAAAGTCTACGAATAGTCTGAAATCTGCTGAGACTTCAGCTGCAGTCCTAGGAAGCGTCAGGTATTTGTGCAAAATTAGGCTTTGCAAAGGCTTATCACTTTGCCTGGTTTGGTGGCATTCTCGGGGGGGGGAGGGAGAAGTGAAATACCTGAGCCCATCAGAGAGGCTGTCATCTGCCTGATTTGAAGTCCCAGCCCCAGAGCTTGGAGAAGGAAGGACATCTCAAAACATAGGGCACCAGGATTTTGTAACAGGATCAAACCAACTTTTTCCTTCCCTGGTTTTGTTATTTGAAAGAGAGTCTGGTTCTCCATGCCCAAACCTCGATCGCCCTGCAGTAGAAAACTAGCCAGGACATTTTTGAATGAAATAGCTGAAATCTGAAATTAGACTTGCAAGTGGCAAGAAAAGACAATCGGATGATGAGAAGAGTGGTACGCTCATGGTTCCCACTGCTGCTGGTGATGTGGCCTCTGTTCCTGCGCACAGTTACGGATGTATCTCCTCAAAAGGGACCTCCTGTGTGCATGCACGCACTCAAGAAACATGAAATTTCCAAAATCAAATGTAAAATACAAACACAATCTGCCTTGCAAGGTGAGAGCAAGCTCTGGCAGGCATCCGAATGCTGGGGAAAGTCGTTCAGATGTTGTTCTTCGCCTGAGGCACCGTGAGGCTCGGGGAGGTGAGGACACCTTTGCCTTCTGGAGGCAATGTCAGTGAAGGAAAGTCAGCTCCAATTTGGCCTTATGAGCAGAAGCTCCACTAGCGCGTGTGAGGCAGGAGGAAAACGCGTCGGCACTCGAGGGCACCGGCTGGTGGGAGGTGAAGTGCGGTCAACCTTCCCCAACGGGCACGAGCGGCGTTCTGCGAAACAGGATTTCTTTGCTCTTGGTGCTTTATTGCATCCTTTGGGGATCGGGTCCCGCTGCCAGCATTGTGGCCAAATCCTGACACTGGATGCGTCCCAGAAGCGAAGAACATCTCTGCTATTTAACCAAACCCTTGTACATCTGCTATTTAACCTGAGCGATGTACTTAGACCGCAGTTGTCGAACTGGGGCGGGAATTGGTATAAAGGCACTTGCTGTAGGTGGAGCGGCACGAGCAGGTCCAGCCCCGGGGTTTGCCTGTGCAATAGCTGGAAATGAGCACATTACATAAAGTGTAGTTTGCACCTTTTAATCTCGGTGATACCTGCATGCGGGCACCCCTATTTGGGATAAAAGCTTATTCTGCTTCAATTAATTTTATATCAATGTAAGCTGAATAATTAAAGGTGTGAATGAAAGGCCAGGTAGTTATTTCCCTTCCCTCTGGTGCACGAGCTGCGCTGAGAAAGCCAGAGAGGTGGGAGCACCCGGCAATGCGGGTGTTAGTCCAGCCAAAACCTGCCTGTACCCTCTCACAGCCAAACAATTCTGAGTTTCTATAGGTAAATATCAACTGGGATCAATAATTTTTGATGCAGATCTCCTGGTATTAACACCAGTTTGGGCATTAGCACCAGCTGTGCATATGGCCTTGGGCAAGCCGGCATCTTTCTTTCTGAATGTAGGCTTGGGTCTCAAGATGTTCTCTCTGTCTTCAGGCAGAACTAGCAGCCATTACTGTATCCAAAAGGTAAAGCAGGTGAATTTCCACTTTTTTTCCTTATTTCCGGACACTGTGTTTCAAGTCCATAGGCTAGGGCTGGCTGTATTTTGTAGGCGTTTCATTACAATAGGCTGCAATAGGTAACTGGCCATTTCTGCATCAAAATCACAGGGAACTTTTCAGAATTATATTAATCCAATAAAAGAGTAAAAACCTTTGAAGTGTAAAAGTTGGGGATCTTTTTCCTTTGAGAATGGACTAACGCTTGACCTGAAGAGTATGATACATCTCTAGTTCTAAGGTGCAGCTAAACTCAGGCCATGCTCAGGATTTCTTTTTCTCCCCCAGTAATCCTTTCCCAGTGCATCAAACACAGTTACAGGAGATTAATTTGCTGAAGGTCTTAATGTTTGCTGCGTGTTACAGGGACCCAAATTCCCCACGGGGCCGGCTTTGACTGAAGGAGGCTTTAAAGCCACCCAGTTCATCCCAGCACGTGCTTAAGGGCTTTTGCCACATGGTTCGGTTTTGAGAGAACATACTGGGAAGCCAACACTCGCTTTTCTGTAAGTGGGGCTGATTTCGGATGCTGTAAGGAGCATGGTAAAGTTTGATAACCCAGCAGCGTGGTTAGTGCCTTCCCTCGTGCTGCCTGCCTGTGCTCTTGCAAGGAGCCACAGCATGATTACAAGGGCTGTTAAATGCCCTTAATATTCATGCTGTTAGAGAGAGCATTACTCCTGCAGGCTCTGCTGTCTGCTGCTGTTTGCAATAGCATCGCACTGATGATTAAATCACCGATGCCGCATTGAATAGCCTCTGAAGCCCCTCCAGCCAGGAGATTCAAAGGCAGAATTAAATCCCTCCCATTTGCCCACCTCCTTTTTTCTCTGTCTCTTAAGTAACAACATTTTTTTTTTTTTTTTTTTTTTTAAGAAAAAAAACCACTCCACCCACAGAGGGAACGGTTCAGAGCCGTGAGATGAGATGGGAAACGAGCCCTTTGCAGAGAGGTTAAGAGAACAGGGCATGGGTGCAGCGAGGGAAAGGAGCCGGGGGGGTCGGAGGGGCACAGGGGTGATGCAGCACTGCTCTACACACTGCTGCTTCTCATACTCTTTTCAAATGCGGTTGGGAAAAGCAGTGTGCTGAGTAAGATATATATATATATTTATGTATATATATACTGATATATACTTGGTAGTGCAGCAAATGGGAGGGTGGCAGGGAGTGCTACGGCGGTGGCGTGGGGAGGTGTTTGGAGCTGAAGCCAGCAGGTGCTTATTGTGGAAGGGCCCCAATCCATCCTAACTTCTCTGGATGCTGGGGGGAAGCTGCTCCCTCTTGGTTTTTTCTCTTCGGGTTGGTTGGTTTGGGGAGCATCCATTCCCCGCTGCGCCTACACCATCGTCCCAGTTCGCGGGTTTCCTTGGCTGGTGCCGGGATGCAGCCGTTTCCCCGTCAAAGCCTCGTCCCTCGCACGCAGCCTCAGATGCTGCAGAGCGGGCTTCAGCCTGTCTGTTTTTTTAGGGAAAAGAGCCAAAAACGGTTTCTTGGTACCCTGCTTCACTCGTTTGGCTGCTCCCCATCCCTCTCGGTCCCCCAAGACTGTGTCCTCTCTCCCCTGCCTGTATCCCTGCTCAACCGCAGGTAGTGCAGGTGGGTGGCTTGTCTCGGAGGTGTCCCAGTGCTTCCCATTCGGCCCCAAAATGTGCGGTGTCCATCTGGCCATATAAAGACTCAGTTTTAGCTCATGGGGCCAGGGACTTTGAAAGGCCCGTGGGTGTCTGGCAAGAGGGGTGCTGAGCCAAACATCCTTGTCCATGGGGAAACTCTGGGGGCTTTTCCGAGGCCGGTTCCCAGAAGCTCAGCAGTGGCCTCAGCAGCCCTTCTTTTCTGCACTGGTATTGCCGGGGAGAAGGCTGGCACCTCCACAGATGACTCGTTGTTGTGGCTTGCGTTCACGGGGTCTTGGTGAGAAGAGTCCTGACGGGGTGGCCATTAATTAACCTGTCGGTTAATTGCTCCCCCGTCGGTTTCAGTTAGAGAGAGCAGCGTGGCGGGGACGCCTGGCTGGGCGCCGGCAGGAGGCTTTGCTCAGGGTTCGCCAAGGCTCCATTGATTTTTGAGCTTGTCACGCCGTTCATTAGGAGAGGGAGAGCGAACTAGGTGTTTAGCAGAAATGCTCCGAGTTGATCCTGATGGAGCAGGTTTCTCCGCTGCCTGGTTAGGGGAGGGGGAAAAAAATCGTTTTGCCCAAATCTCCTCTGCTCCTAGACCGCTCAGCCTCAAACCTCCCGTCTTCCAGAGGTGCCGGGCAGGGCGTCTGTCCATCTGTCCTGGCATTGCCCCCATCCTTGCAGATTTGCTGCAATGAGAGAGAGTGAAGAAAATTGCGCTGTTGGTGCTCTTGGTTCACGGGATGATTTTCTGCCCTATATCCCTCCTCCTTGTCCCGCCAGGCTCCCATGGCCGGGTCCCTGTTGCATATTGGGCTTGATGCGTCCCTTTTTCACGCAGCTCATGCTGGAGCTGTGCTGATCGAGGCAGTAAATCAACTTGTTGGTGCTGTGGAGATAAATGATGGCTGTAATGTGAACTGAGGGGGAGCAGATAAAAAAAAAGAAATAAAAAAAAAAGAAAAAATTGTGAAGAAAATCATGTACTCAACGACGGATGGGCTATGAAATGAAATATCTACCTCGACCAAGGCCCCTCGGCACAGCAGCACGGTCCTAGCAATGACTCGAGGTGCTGCAATGGGACCTGCTGGGAAGCATGGGGAAGGAAAAGGGGGTTCCCGTGTGTGCAGGGCTGCTCTGGCACCCCACCTTCCCCCCAGCTCCTTGACAGCTGCTAACGGGTGGCGGAGATAAGGATGAAAGCCGGTATCTGCAGCGTGGGCTGAGGCGCGGGACTGAATAGAGGGCACCAAATGGAGCTAAATCATAGGCCAATTTATAGTCTCGCCGTCTACAGCTGCAGGGAAGGTTTGAGCTGAGATACTATTGTTTGAATGTCTCTGCAGCTCTTAAGGTTGCAACCTCTCCATTTGCTGCCTGCCTTAGCTGGGTTTTGTTTCTTTTTTTTTTTTTTTTTTAATTTTAAAGCACTTTCCTGCTGGTAAAAGGCTGACAGCGCTCAAGGCTTAAGTCTTCTACTGATTTCTGCAAGCGGCGGCGCTTTCTGGGTCCCCGGGCTGCCCGGACTGTGTCCCTCAGCCCTGGCCTCCACTTTGGGGATGGAGAAAGGTGTTTAGAGTTGAGTCAGTGGCATCTCCACCGGTGGGTAATTATCCACTCGGAGCTGAACGGAGCCCGGCAGCTCCCCGTGAGCCACAAACCAGATGTTGGGTGGCAGTGATTTAAAGCCCCTGTCATCTGGAGACAAACGGGTGATAATGATTCTCTTTTTATAGATGGGGACTTCAAGGCACAGGAAGATTTAATGTGGGGATGCTTTGTAAAATTAACTACTTAGCTAAGTTTAGCAAAATCTTAGCCAAATTAACTAAAACTGAGCTAAATTTAGCTAAAATCATAGAAGAATTGTCGTTCTTGATGGGGAAAAAAGCAGAAATTGGAGGGGAAAGTGAAGAGTTAGTAACGCTGATGAAGTTGTGACACTGGTCGGTAGTTCAGGAGCGTGCCCCTGCCTGGAGTATGCTGCTGAGTTTTCGGCATCTCACTGGGATGGGACCTGGGTTGGAAGAAATTAAGGTGGATGGAAAGTTATCTGCAGGGAGACAGAGGGATTTCACCAAGGGACCTCACTGCTGATGGGCTTCTGCAGGGTCGAGCACTTGATGGCTAGCAGCAGGAGGATTTGACACCTCCGTGGCTGTCCTCAGCCACAGCTTTTATAAAAGGAGGCAAAAGAGATGGCAAAAAAAAAAAATCTTGTGACTGGAGGCTGTCTCTTGCTGGCAAAAAACTGGGGAAGAGCATCACTCGTAAGGGAGTTGCATCTCGTTTAGCAGTGTGGGGAGGTTTGCATCTTCCTGGCCGGTGGCGGAGGCAAGGTGTCTGGTCAGACGGTTTGGGAATGATTTGTTTTCTGAGGTTGGGTGTGGAGGAAAAACAACGCTGTTGTAGTCCCACGCCCTTGGAAGTGAAATGTAAGGAAGGAGAGACGAAGAAAAGCCTCTGTAGCTGAAGGAGGAGGTGAAAGAGGGTAAGCTGAAATTCAATTCTGTGAGCCTGGCCGTCGACCAGGAGGCTGTGGTGAACTTCTGCCATGTGCCTTGGGATTTGTCATGACTGGGTGCACTTTGGAGCTATTTTTCCTACAGCAGAGCTGTATCCTTCTAGAGATGTTAAGCTGCCAGAGACAAGATGGATCATTGCAGGTGTAAAAAAGGCTTGGATGTATGTTTTTCCTTTTATCCCAGTTTATGTTTGAGATAGTTGTAAGCCCCCTGGAAAATTATTCCTGGTAGAGGATCTGGTGATGTGCTAGTGGCTTTCTGCCTTTTGGCTTTTCCAAGAGGCAGTCCCAGTGGACTAACCGAGGGGTGTCAGTGTTACTGGCCAGCAGAGGTGAAGCTGGTCTGTGGGGTCACCATCTCCTCTTCCTCTGCTGAGGAAAGCTGGGGAGCTGATGTCCCCTGTGGATCAGGAGAGACCAGAGACGTGGTTTTGTGGACCGTGCGTGCCTGACCTGGCTGTTATCTGCCCATCTATCTTCAGCCCTTGGAGTCAGCAGAGTTGTTGCATCTGAGCAGTATGGATGCAATCGGAGTCAGGTGGGCTGATGCTGGGGGAAGCCGTGTGGCAGCATCCCTGCCTGCACCAGTGGGGCTGGGGACCACAAAATGGGACCCAAGGCTAACCCCAGAGCCTGCACTGCTGGGAGGTGAGACGAGGATGCAGAGCTGGTTCGGTGAGCAATGCAGGGGTTAACCCAGCATCCCCACCTCGCTTCTGGGGCAGGTATTATTGCAGTGCTTTCAGGAAAGTGGTCTCAGAAGAAATATCCTTGTGGAGGCAGAAATCTGAATAATCTCTCAGTTTGCAGGCTGCTCTGATAAACTTTTGTTTTCAGAAGCAAGAAACAGGTTGCACAGTTTTTTGTTTCCTCCCAAAAAACCCACCCCCTGCCATTAACACAGTGGGTAGGGCGAGGAAGAAATATTTCTTTTTTTATTCATTTGCTTTCATTAAATATTTTATCAAGAAACATTCACCTTGGCCTACCCAAAAGCCCTGTTTCAGCTCATGAATTTATTTCTTCCCTCTGGAAACCCTCGTCCGACAGGAGTCCCCCACCGGCAGGGCAGACCCCGGCACTGCAGCTTTCGTGGGGTCCCCGGGGACGAGCCCCAGCAGCATTTTGCCACGGGCAGTGTTCTTTTGCAAGTGTGGCAGCCGCTCTCGAAGGGACGGGGATGCTGGTGGATAATGGCACGTCGTTTTGGTTTGATAGCTCCTGTGTTGAGCATGGGGCTTGGAGTCCCATCCTAACCTCGACCTTGGTTTTCCCCCTCCTCCTCTGCAGCTCTTGTGTGCCCATCAGGAACACGGCGCGGTCAGGGCAGCTCTCACAAGCGAGCGTCACTCTTTTAGGTTTGTGGGTAATAACGAGCCGCGGTGTGAAATAGCAGTTTCTTTTATAGCATTCTTCTCTACAAAAGTCCCCTTGAATTTAATGAAGACTTAGAAAGTTGTTCCTGAAATTTTTACGCCAACATATAGATATCCATAAAAGAGCCTTCCATAAATGGAACAGAAAGGAAACCATTCATTTTAGCGTCTGTGCATTTATGGATTGATTTTTACAGAATCCTATTAGTTTCACTGCCAGTAAATGGCACGAGGACTCTATTTCAAACCAGACAATGTCAAGGTATAGAGGTGGACATTAAATACCGCCCTACCTGTTGCTGTTCAGCTATAGTTCCTGTTTGTGTCAGAGCAGAATATAATTGCAGAGACCAGGAGTGCCAAGTCAATCTCATTTCAACTCTTTGATTAATAAAATCATTAGGAACCAGATTAACATAAGAGGTTGGCATTACACTGTCTCAATGGCCCATTAAATAGATCTGATAATTTTTGCACGATGCTTTCTTAAAAGCAAAGAAATAGTCTCCTGTAGCCGTTACTTGGTGCCTACTTTTGAGAAAGCAATGATTCATGAACCTCTTCCTAAATAAACGAGTTACATACAATGGAAAAAACCACCTATAAACCACAGACTGCTACTCCTCCCCATAATGCCCACAGTTTCTGGATTTTTTTCACCTCTTCCCCTTGCCAGGTGGAGGACAGAGCATCCTCTCCCTGCCCAGAGGGCTGCTGCCAGCCCAGCATTACGTGACCGCAGCTGGCACAGCGACCTGTTGCAGCGGCCATTTGCACTTTACCTTCACGCGGTGTTCGAGCAGCTGACAGCCAGATGGTTTCATAAATAGCCACGTCTCCTTGGGCCAAGGATAGCTCACCTTCCAGTGTCATTACCAGTCTCTCTCAGATTATTACGAACGAAAATATGCTATTAATGTGATTTCCATTTTTTTCCCCCTCCCTATTTAAGCTCTCTGCTTTGTGCATCTTGCTGGGTTTTGGCAGCGCAGTGCTTTGATTTTCGCTGATAGGCGGTTTTACTTTTCAATTTCAATTCCAGCTACATTTGGTTTGCAGAGTGTGGGGACTCTGCAATTAAAACCAAAACCGAGCCACACATGATGAAGCAAGGCGGGAAAAGCAACAGGCTAACACTTTCAGTATTACTAAGTTTTCTAAGGGTCGCTCTACAGCCCGGGGAAGAATGGGCAAATTTGGTGCTTCAGATTGAATATGGCTACGCTGGGAGCCGAGGGGATGGTTTAGGGGGCACCCAAACCTGCAGTGGCCGGTGTGCTTTGGGGTGCAGAGTGGTACCCTGATGCTTCACCCCCCCACGGAGGGGACCGACTGATGCCACCCAGCATCACCTCCTCTTCCCTGTGGTCCTCTTGCAGGCACGGTACCTTACGGGTCCCTGTAAAGATGATGCCGGGATAAATACAAAGATGGTGGCCTGATGAAGAATAGGAATATTTCGGATCTGTTTCAGTTGGTTTGCCAAGGAGATTTAATCCTCCTTTCCGTGATGTCCAGCAGGTCTGGTAGAGAAGAGAGGGTGCCCGGGGCTCAAGATGGAAAGGAGCGTGGTACGGCAAGCGGGGGACACTGCTTAGCTGTGGGCATGTCGGCCTCCTGCTTGGGAAAAGCAAATCCATGATGCTTTACCGAACTGTTTAGAAAAGGCAAAATAATATAAAAGTCATATATATATGTGTATATTTTCTTATACATAGGTTTTCTGTAGCTGAGAGGGAAGGGGTTGTTGCCAAGATCAGCAGTGTTGCCTCAGACTCTGCGTGTTATTTAAGGAGCTGATGCTGCTGGTTTTCAGCCTCCTGATCACAGACACAGAAATGTGTCTTAAAGTCATTTCTCCTGTTTCACCTCTGTGGGCTGCCCAGATTGTCCCTGCGTTGAGACCAACCTCATTGCAGCAGAGACTCTGAGGATGTTACTGCAGACAGAGGAAGGGACATTTCTTGGAGGGAGGGTTGGTGGAAGAACGGAGAGGGTTATTAATAAAAGAGCCTGGCTCTGAGCTTATCCTCTCCACGGCTCTTACCCTACTGCTCGCCTCCTTCACCCGCTGCATCTCGCAGGCTGTGGAAGGAGAGAGCCATCGGGGCGGACAGTGATGCCCTGCCAGCACAGCCTTGCTGCAAGTTTTTTTTCCTGCCTCAGTGTTGGGGAATAGTTTCTGGGATTGGAGGAGCACACAGCTCTTCTATTCCTGGGCAGCCTCAGGCTTCCCCGCTGGTCTGAATGAGGAGCCCCTGCTCTGCCTGGGGACCAGTAAAAGCCTTGGTAAGCCAGATCAGCGCCGAGTTCTTAAAGGCGATGACGGCGCTTTGAGCTTGCCCTTTTTGCCATGTGTAATTTAGGAGTGCGGCGGAGGCTGGGAGGCAGGTTTGGGGTGGGTTAGCGCCAGGGCACCCGTAAATTGCAGGGCTTGGCTCCTGGCAAGAATAGAATCTGGCCGTAACATCTTCAGCCTAAATTTCAGACTGTCCCAAGGTCTTTGAGTCTATTTGGAGCTGGGATTTTAAATATTTTTTTGTTTGTTTTTTAAGCTTGAATTGGGCTGTTGAGCCTTAACCAAAGAGCTGTAGTGCAGCACATATACCTGCAGCTCTGGAGAGTCCAGCACTTGGACTAACAGCTTATAGCACATTCCCGGTGTGTTTATATCCCACAGAGAGTTTCTGAGCAACTGCGGGCAAAGCAGTTACTGTCACTGCACTTCAGCTGCTTCGTCAGGATGTGGAGAAGGGATGGAGAGCCCTGGGGGAAGCTGTGCTGTGCCCCGGGGTATGGGGCAGCGGCCGAAGGGAGCTCCCCACACCAGCCCCACTGCTCTGTGCTTCCCGACGAGGGGAATACAGTCCGGGAGCATGGCAAAAGCTTGCTTTGCTGCCTGCCTCACCCACTCTGAGGGTTAAAAGCAGCTTGGTAGCACCCCGTGTAAGGCCATATTGAAAATGATTCTCAAAGCAGGGCTAAAATCCCATTTGTTTTGCCCTTTAATTATTTAATTTATTTTCTATATTTAACACGCTTGCTTTTTGTGAGTCAACTGAATTTTTCTGTGATATTTTTTTCTCAAATATTTATCCATGTTGGCAGAGGGAACATTTTAATATGAGCCTCGCAGAGCTCGCTCTATCTGCCCTAGTGTTTCTTCTGGCTTCTCCCGCTATTGAGCCAGAGCGGTTACTCACTCCACATTTCCCACATGTTTTCCCTGCTGCTTCCAATACAGATAAAATGTTAAATTGAAACAAAAAGAAGAATTTTAATTTTATTCCCTGCGTTCACCACTTTTGTCCTGGAAAGTAAGGGGCCAGTGGGCTTAGCCTGGTGCCAGCAGCAGAGCCCCACTCTGGTAGCGCTGGCTGCCCATTCCCATTTGGCATCACTGGTGCTGGATGGGGGGTAAGGGACAAGCCACAGCTCAGCTGTGGCACTGGAAATAGCAGAGCCCCCACCAAATGCCTTGTGGAGGGGAAGAACATCTTGTCCTGCTGTACCAGGACCCTGGTGCCTTTTAGCAGCCCGGACTCATATTTTAGAATAATGAGGCTTTTGCTGCTTGTCTTTTTGTAGTCACATTTAATTAGCGAGGCAGAGGATAGGACTGTCGAACAGACTCTCCTGGGCTACTTATGCCTTTTTTTTTTTTTTTTCTTATTTTCTTTTTACTGTGCTGCTGGTGAAGGTGAGTGATGCTCTGGGAGTGCAGCCGGCCCCGTAGCAAGCACTGAGGGCTGGAGCGCGGTGGGCAGGTCAGTTGTGTTACTGGTGAACCATGGGTGGTCAAGGAGGGAGGGCAGGCAGGGTGCTGCCGCATGAATCCTTGGTGGATCCTGCCTGCTTTTTGCTCCCTGCTGACTTGGAGAGAGGGCTGTACAACTGGGAATGGTGTGGAGAGGGGAGACACAGGGTGATCTAGGCTTTGGGGTGGCTTCTCTGCGGGAAGTAGGCTTAGCCTAGGGTGGAGGAGGGGGCTTGTGTTGGAGATCTGGAAGATCATTAATGGCAGAGAAAGGGTGGATAGGAAATATCTCCCATCAGTTCCCGGACAAAAGCTGGGGTCATTAAAGGAAGCTGTCAGGGGTAGGTTCAGTGTGGCTGGGTGCAGGGTATTTGTGCAGCCCCCTGCAACAGCATCTTCTGGCTGCTGAAAGCCTGCATGGGTTCAGCAGTGGCTGGACAGATGCATGGGAAAAAGGTCCGTGCAGGTATTAAATGAGAAGATGGGAGTGTGCTGGCATCAGCAGGGTGCTCAGAAGAGGTGTCCCTGTGCTCACTCGCCCATAGTTTTCCCCAGGTCTTTGCTGTCGAGACTGCCATCAGAGATGGAGTATTCAGGCAGATGTGACCCAGCACCGCTGCCTTTCTGAGTAGCCCTTCTGTGCGTGACTGTCACTCTGCTCCCCGGGGGCCAGATTTCTGCTCCATGCCCCCAGCACATACCCAGGGCAGCTCTAGCAGTTCAGTTTGGAGGCTCTTTTCAGGGAAGGGTGTGTAAATGAGCAGGAAAAACATGGTGTGCATGCATATATATGCATATACACTGATATATTTAATTTACCACATCCCTGTAAGGAAACTGGGCTGTGGAAAGCTGGGGCTGGGTGTGGGAACGAGCAGCTCGGCAGGGAGGGAGCTGTGGGAACGCTGGTCCTTTCCACCTGGGGTGTGGAGGGAAGTCTGCTGCGGGGCCGGATGGGGACCGAAACCCTCATGCCTCCCCCTGCTGCTCTGCACCCCTCCTCTGGCTGCTTTACACCGTGCTGGCCCTCAGCCAGGAAATACCAACCCCTGGCCAGGCGCTGCCATGCGTGCCCTGCCTGCACCTTGCCCTGCCTGCACCTCGCCCTGCCTGATGCTGCTTGCTGGGCAGAGAGCCCAGGAGCGAGACTTAAGTTGGCGGAGAGGAGGAAACCTTTTAAAATAACTTTTGTCCTTTAGCATCACTAGATTTTTTTTTTTTTCTTTCTTTCTTTCTTTTTCCCTGCTCCTCCGAATACCGCATTCCTCAGCTCAGCGGTTTTAGAGCCGGGGGGTACAACCAGGCACAACCCCGTTGGCCGTGCCTGGTGAGGACGAGACCCTCTGCCGACACAGGGAGCTGGGCAGACGTTACTGGTGCCCATCCAGGGCAGGGAGGAGGGTGCACCCGTGCCGCCGGGGCTGCCGCGCATCCTCCCCTAAAGCATTAAGCAGTGTTAGAGACAGCTTACCGGGGACCGTAGCACAGCACAGACCATTAGTCTTGCTGAGTACGGCTATGATCGTACTTAGTGCTGCCTTCCTATCTCTCGTTGCTGAACCATAGAGCACTTTGCAATGATTAATTCAGCATGAGACTCTTAAGTGAGCATTATTGCCCCTGTTTTAGAGCAGACATAAAGGTTGCTGGCAGACCAAGAGCAGAAACTCTCTGCCATGCAGATGTTCACCAGCCTAGCTGTTACAAGCCACCGGTACCTCCGCTGGCCTTCTGTTTCAGCACTTTTTGAGGTCCATTTCATTGCCCTTGAAGTTGTTCCTTCCTCTGCAAAAAGCGGGGATGCATTCAGATGCTCAGCTGTACCCGGTAGTTTGGGATTAAATCTCTCCTTGTCTCTGCGTAGGAGAAAGAGTTTTGGCTTGTGTAACCAGTTAGTTCTGGTGCATCTCTC